>NC_054414.1:7645555-7960833 GCF_017976425.1 Toxotes jaculatrix
TAACACCCCCACGATCACCGCCACACGCACACAGCACTTCATCTCACTTACACACACACACACACACACACACACACACACACACACACACACACACACACACACACACACACACACGCATAAGGTACAGGTCTGCCATCCATAGCGCCTGCCAGCTAGGACACAACTATTCTAACCCCTCAGTGGTGAAGGTAGGACGCACCTGGTGGCTGTCCTGAACACATCTCCACACAGTCATGCGCGCGCACACACACACACACACACACACACACACAGTCCTTTATGTGTCTCCTCACACAGCTGTCCCTTGGTCTAGTGGCAGTGATGACCTTGGTTACAAGCCCGAAATAGACTGTTGAGATTTCACTCACCTTGACTTTTCCTACTTTCTTTTTTTGGGGCCAAGCACCTTTCTCACTGTTCACCCAACCATCTCTGTTGAATATAACTTTCTATATAACCGGTGAGGATCTCTCACTGCTCACGCAACAGTCTATAGAAACATAATCTTTTCTTTGTATGACACTTGATAACAGCGTATTGTGATACTAAATTGATCCCTATAGAAAAATTCTTTCTACTGACCTCAGGGATTACCGTCAACCAAAGAACACCACACCACGAGCTGATAGGGATTCATTGTCTTTCTTTAAAGATGCTTATGCAGGGTGGATGCTTGTCACCATGAGGGTTTGAACTAGGCTTTTTGATTGAAGGATGAATGAAATTGCAATATATCGTAAAGGCCTCACCTCTTCTTGCCTGATGTGATTTTCTTACCGTGTCAGGACACCATTGTGATATTGAAGATAAAGAGCCATTGTCTCTGATAAAGATAATGATACCAAACTTCCTCCCCCTCTCCTGTCTAGGTGAACGACAGCACCAATGTGGCTGGGTCTCCAGGGGAACTGCTGTCCCGCCGCTGTGTTAGCCTGATGAAGACTGCCCTCAGGCCTGACATGTGGCCTCGTGCTGAGCTCAAGCTACAGTGGTTTGACAAGCTGCTTATGACAGTGGTAAGACGGCATATGCCTTCAGAATGGCTCAGTCCATCATTATGTGCCTTATTAGGCTGCCTTTATATTTAATATAACAACATTCATGCTCGTGTCGATGACATTTTTGATGCTAAGGTGTCGTTACTGCTGTGTTTCGACACAGTTTTTGTCAGATATCACTTTAAGTCACTGTGTCCGGGCCTGTCATGGCTTTTCTTTATTTTTTGCACTGATGAATATAAACTTTCTGGCTTATCTTTTCTTTATTTAGCGATGGGAACAATTACTGTTCCTCTGCGAAGTCCAAACACAGTATTTATAGATGTGAGCATGTCACAGATTATTTAAGTTGCTAGTGAAAGTGTATGCCATCAACAGTGTTTTGGGCAAAAGTGTTTAATAAAATTCAAAATATTCAGGCTTGTTGTTGTTATGGCTCAAAGCAATAAGCAAAGAACAACTAATGTGTCTCTGCTGCTCTCCTCTTTCCAGAGACTGCAGAAGTTTCCCTCTCCCTGCTTAAGCTGTGTCTGAGTGTTTGTTCTAATGCCTCCAAGTCCTTTGTCTGTTATCAGTAATACATGAAGTGAGGCGCAAACTGCCATAATGACAAAATAATGACAGTGGTGAGATAACAGGAGTCTATCCGGGTTGGCCTGTGCCTTTTCGTTCAACCCCCACCCCTGTTCATCCCAAACTCCTCATCCTTGCCTCTCTGTATCTCCTCACTATGCCTCTCTACATCTCTCCTCGCCTTTCTCTCTGTCTCTTGCCACCACTTCCTCCTCTCATCTCTTCTTTTCTTTTCAGCCTCTTATCACAGCCTCTCTCTTCTCTCTCTCTCTTTTTCCGTTCTCCCCTCCTCTCTTCTCTCATCTCTCTGGCCTGATTTGGCGCCACTGTTCAGACGAGGTTATCACCATGCGTTGGCAATTGTCACATACTTCCCTTGTTCTCTACTGGGGATCTCTGGATTGGCCACACCTTTCTCTTTGCCTAGACACAGACACACACACAAACCTAATCAGCCCCTCCAGATCCCATAGGGATGGTCTGACAAACAGGGCTTTCTGTAGGTCTTATGCAGATGCACATACACGGGCCCTTCTCCCTTGGGAGCTTGCTCTACCTGCCCAGCCGTCTTACTCAGACTAATGAACAATGCTCTAAATCGGATTACCTTTTATCATCTCATTGTACTGGCATGACAGTGATTAAGAGTCAGGGGGAGTGGCGTGAGAGGGCAAATCAGGAGGGGCAGAGGACATGCACACAAAACATGCACACAATCACACACTGACACACATACATGCACATGCCCTATCTGCATGGATCCAGAGACAAGGTCCCCATTCTGTTAATACAGTACCAAATCAATACTACCCTAATATCTACTAGCAGCCTTATCACAAGAGTCACCTTGTTCATTAGCCAAGATTAGTGCCATGGATCTGTCCCAGATTATCCTCTTGGCCCTGCCATCGTCGTAAACCGTGATTGCAATTTAGACAAAATTAGTACCTGATGTTGGTCATTGATCTTTGGTTTAGCGGCAATCACAAGGCCTTAGTTCTTTTGTGTGAGAAATACCTCTGTGTGTAGAATATTGATTTTTTTTCAGTTGTCTGGAGTTTGTATGGAATAAAAACTTGAATGATTAATGTATCTGCTGAGGAATTTGCACTAGAGTTTTTCTTGCTTTGTTTGAGGGTTGTACACTTTTGGCTAAAAAAATATTTTTGCTAAATATGTGCATAATATTTATTAAGAAACATAACAGATGCTACATATTTCTGTCTTTTGGAATAAAAATATAAATATAATATTAATTCTTGTCCTTTTATCCTTTCAGGAGCAACCAGCACAGGCTAACATCTCCAACATCTGCACTGGCCTGGAGATTCTGTGCTTCCTGCTGACAGTGCTGCAGTCCCCAGCCATCCTGGCCCACTTCAAGCCCCTCCAGCGGGGCATAGCTGCATGCATGACCTGCGGTAACACCAAAGTCCTGCGTGCTGTCCACTCCCTCCTTTCTCGCCTCATGAGCATCTTCCCCACTGAGCCTAGTAAGTTTCCAGCGCTTAATACGTAAATTGGACCAGGGAGTGAGTCAGCCCAGTGATACTTAAAACTCAGGAAAGCACAGTTCTCTCTGAGAAATTGTCCACTCCTTGCTGTGTTCATTAAAGAGTGCCAAAATATTTGGAACATTGTTTTGTTCTGTTAGGACAAATGATGCTTAAATACCATGTGATAATTTCAAGGCATTACAGTACATTTTCAACTATTCTTTGTTTCAAGCAAGTGTTGCTGTCTTTCTCCAGGCACATCAACCGTGGCTTCTAAGTATGAGGAATTGGAGTGTCTGTATGCTGCTGTGGGCAAAGTCATCTATGAGGGACTTACCAACTATGAAAAAGCCACAAGTAACACTAACCCCACACAGCTCTTTGGTAAGACCTTCAGCTCTGCAGCTCTCTCCCTCTTTCTTTTTCTCATTTATCCCTTTCTACCCCCTTGTGCTCTGTTACACTCACTTTGTTGCTCATGGACCCTGTAAATTTATTTTTTTTTCACACACTCACTCCTTTTCCTACAAAGCCAAACTGCTCTCAGTCACTTTTAGCAATTAAGCCAGTGAGTGGGTCGTTAAAATGCAAGCCGATGGGCCTTGCTGCTCGGGCTAACATCTGGTCTGTTTAAACGGAGGCCACAGTCCAGCGGCTTGGGAAAGGTTGTCTCGGGAAGGATTGCTGCTCTCGGCCACCCTCCCTGTATAAACATTACTGTTATACATCCAGATGTAGTAGAGTATTTATGTGCAAACTTTACATTAAAGCTTATTCTAAGGATACTGTGGCTTGATTTTTCTCCAACAATTTTAAAACACAGTACAATAGCTTTCCAGATGAAGGGCCCTCAAAGTGAACGAATGGCTATTAGGCAGCAGTCTAAAGGTAATGCTATTTGATATGGTTTCCCAAAATGGCCGTTGTGGTCAATAGAAGGCTCTCGGTATCCTGCTGTCAAAAAGAGGTAGCACTGATGTGATGCATCCGTCTGGCCAGGGGGGTGACATTTTAACATTTGTCTCCCCTCCAGGGAGCAGCAACAGAGAGGGACATTAGTCATACCTATCCCTGCCTCTGTCACACACAGGAAGTTTTCTAAGAAGAAAAAAAAAACCAGGTCTTTGACATGCTCTGAGAAAATAACACAAGATGACTGCAGGTGTACGTGTCTCTTACCTTTCCCCACAGAGGTTGTGGTTCTTATCAGATTATTGTATTTCCAATTTTTTCCCCCTCTGTTCATCTGCCTCCCCTCCCCTTCATTTGTCTTCCAGGAACACTGATGATCCTGAAGTCTGCCTGCAGTTATAATGCCAGCTACATCGACCGCCTCATCTCTGTGTTCATGCGCTCGCTGCAGAAGATGGTGCGGGAACACCTGAGCCCGCAGCAGGCCAACCCAGGGGTCACCGAAACCAGCACAGGTACATGCATGGACACGAAATCAGTGGAAAGATTTGGGAAAACCAGGCTCAGCCTGAAGAGACAAACATGTACATACTTGGACTAAAGTAGGGATGTACAGTATATCAGCAATGCCAAATACCTGAATACATTCTGATCATTGCATAAAAGTAAAGTCAACAGCAAAATTTGTTTCAAAATAAGATGCTAATATTGGCTAGTGGACAGTGTGGCAATACAGCAACAGCAGCAGTTAAGTATGAAACTCAGACACACTCTAGCATGAATTAAATACCAGCCACACACCCAGGTCTTCACACACACACAAAAAAAAAGGTTACCAATCAGAGTAATTCCCTGATTACGCAGTCGGTCTTGCCCTACTACCCCCGTTTCTCCCAGTATGTCTCCCAGCGTGGTTTCTGATGGGGTTTACGGCAGTCGAGTTACTATTGGAGCTCAAAGATCCACCAGACTGCTCACGAGACATCAACTACCTTTTTCAGCTGAACTTAATCTGCAGTTAAAGCTGGCTGACGTTATCAGGAAGGCCAGTGTACGTACTTTCCCCAACCCTGGTCCAACAGGGGGTTGTCTGTGTGCGAGATCGCTTGTAGACTACACACACGCACACTCACACGGTGACCTTCCTCAGGCCCCGTTAGAGCTCAGATATCCCATGTATCACAGCAGTGCCTGGCTCCATACAAAGACCCTATCAAAAGTTCTATATCAATGGCCCCAGCTGTGTTCTCAATAGCTGTCGTGGTCAGGGGAGACCCACTCTACAGATAGCCTGGTTTCACAGGGAATGTTCTTCAGCTCTGGTTGCCAGCCTGTATTGTCTCCTAGCCGCTCTCTGGATAAAGCAAACAGATGGTCACCTTGTGCTGTTTTGCTCTGGGTTTGAAAGGGTAGACACTGTTTGACGTAGAAACACAGCTTGCCTTGTATGTCTGTAGGCAAGGGTAAACAGTTTCACAAGTTTAGGTCTTGTTGTTTAAGTGCTTTAGGTTTTTGGGGGTTTTTTTTGCTTTGTCATGACTATTATAAAATTCATTTAGGTTTCATGTTAACTTTCTTCTTTGAGCTTGACTTCACCAGGTGAAGAAGTAGGAAGCTGTATCTCTTATATCTTATATATAGCTTATATCAGGAAAACCAGACACTTACTCTCCACCAGGAGCAGTTAACTAAGTCACTAAGACCAAAGGCTATCTGCCCAACAAGACCTCTGCTTCCAAAGACTGTTCATTTCTCACTACTGTTAGCTTCTTAACTGAGGTACTGATTATATTGAAACTGTGTAGTTGTATATTTGTTGCTATCATTATTAAAAAATAGATTCACACAGCAAATCCTATGTTGGTGACTTGAGTGTAGATGTGTGCAAGGCCAGCCCGACTCATGAGACAAGTATTAATACTAAAATTGCTAATATTGTATTGTGGCTCCCTCTGTTCTCGTAGTGACCAGTGAGCTGGTAATGCTGAGTCTTGACCTGGTGAAGACTCGCCTGTCCGTCATGAGCATGGAAATGAGGAAGAACTTCATCCAGGTGATCCTCACGTCGCTGATTGAGAAGTCACCTGATCCCAAAATCCTCCGTGCGGTCGTCAAGATCGTGGAAGAGTGGGTGAAAAACAGTTCGCCCATGGCTGCCAACCAGGTGAGAAGGAGGCTTTTCCTTGGTGAGATGGTTCAGAACGTTAGACTCTGGAACAACATTAAGTTAAGCAAATATAATGTGTACAAACATTAAAATGTGTGTTTCAGTAGATCATTGTGTTATTTCTTTGATAATAGCAGGCGCGAATCCAAGAACTGAATCAGCAGTGCACATTTTAAAAGGTGTGAAACCTTTGGACAAACAACAAGCAAAGCACATTTTCTAAACCCAGTCAGGTTAACATTAGCATAATACCCACAGAGGTGTCTTTGGGCTTTATTGTCTTTTAAGCCGCAGAAAGAGAGAAAGCAGTAAAGGGCTGAGGTGGACAGAGAGATGCATTTATAAGAAAGTAACTGAATAGATTATCTGGTGGGTGGGGGGGGGGGGGGGGGGTTCTCTCTCTCTTCTCACTGCACTCTTTCTCTTTCATTTTCATAATATCTCCTCCCTTTATCTCTCTTTTCTAATCGACATTCTTCTTCCTTTCAGATGCCAAACCTACGTGAGAAGTCCATCTTGCTGGTGAAGATGATGACCTACATAGAGAAGCGTTTCCCCGATGAACTTGAGTTAAACGCCCAGTTCCTGGACCTCGTTAATTACGTCTACAGGTAATTACCGCCATTCATCACATGGCCAAATGGCCGTGCCACTGCCGCCCTGCCGCCCTTGCATCCATCTTAACAGGAAGAATGAAGGTCAGGAGGTTGAGACAGGGAAAGACATGAGAGGTTGGTTGAAGGAGCAGCAGAAAATGGAGATGAGGAGGAGGAGGGGAGTTGGAGCATGAGCAGTGTACTGTTCACTTCTTTTTTTTTTTTTAAGAAGTTTGTAAGGATAGGGAAAGATAGATCATGAAAAATGGTTGGAGGTGCTTAGAATCAGTTGGGGGTACATGCAAAGGAATAAATTAGGAGAAACTGTAGCTGTAGATAGAAAATAGTTGGAGAAGAGGAGGGTGGCTGTGTGCAGAAGGGGTGAGAAAAGACAGCAGGTAGTGATAGAGATAGATATTGCAACTGGGTCTTTCACAGAGCTACAGCAGAGTCAGGAAGCAGCCAACTCATGACAGGACACCCAGCAGGTGGGGGCCAGAGGGGAGACACTGTCCTACTGCCTGCCATTCATCAAACCACAGCTCCCTTTGTCTTTCTGTCTTACACACATAAACATTTAATCAGCCAAATGTACCCTGTATCCCTCCAGCCCATCTGCTCTTCGTGTCAGAAGTTTTAAAATGAGCAGTAAAGCCATGATGGACAGCAAGTAATGATAATGGAATGATAAAACAGCTGTTCCAGAGCAATGTGTGATTAAGGGAATAGCACGAATAGGGGCAGTATGCAGCTGTGGTAGCCTTGCCTTTGTTGGTGCTTTTATCCCACCTTGCCTCTCCGCTTCTCTTATGTGGATCATACCCATGAGGCACATTCAGTGCAGCGGGGTGATGTGGGAATGATGACGTTTGTTATTTAAGTGTTCGATGCATTACTGTTAGAGCTTTACCGTCACTGTAGTCTCCTCATCAAAGATATTTAACTTCACCCGATATTCAGTGCTAACTGCCGTCTCCTCACACTTCAGCGGTCCTAAGCATGGCACAGCAGGGCTGTTCAAACATCCTGGCACCTTGCATTTGAATGCTGCTTTGAGATTACTTATTGTGCTCATAATATGTTTGGAATAGTACCTGCCTGCCCTATTTATAAATAACCCCTTCAACCCAATCAGGATTAGTTAGCTTACACAGAAATACCAGAAAAATTGAGCTTTCAGAGTTTTCTTTGAATTGGTGATGATAATATTTTGTAAAAAAAAAAAAAAAAAAGAGATAGTAAAGAAAACAAACTATACATTTTTTGTTCTTAAAATGAAAATTACTCGTTTCCTTGTACAGAAATGTATTACAATGATATTTAGCAACAAATATTTTACAGATGAAGTTAACAGAAGTAAAAGTGTCATAAAACATAAAGAATCTGACTCAATCCTCCTTAAATTGCTGCAGCATGAGTATTGGCATATATTACTACTATTCTCTTGACATGCCACTCAGCTCTTAGTGTCACAGTGATAATTATCTCTGCACCTGTTTGCTGTATAAAATTTTCATAATGAAATGAAGCTCTGAGGCAAAGAATTTGAATCAAGGATTTTTTTTTTAAAAACTCAAATTACTTGAGGATGTAGAGTAATTGGACTAAATGTCTACAGCCTTAGAAGACTTCAATGCGATACACCAGCAACACAGATGACAGCTTCCTACTGACTTTAGAGAAGAATAAGCACATCTGTTGTACACTTTCACCAAAAACTGATTATTATAAGCTTCATAAATGTGGATTTATTACAGGGTATTGATGCTCTCATTTTCCTTTTTTTCGGTGTGTACTTTATAGTTTTTTTGATATTGTGACTTGTTTTTCACAGTTGTCTTACAGTAGTTTTTAGCTCTTGCATTAATGGCGTGACTACTTTCCGTTACAGTAAATGTTCGAAGTGAATTAAATATTTTATTATCAACAAAACATCTGTTTTCTGCTTTCCTGAATCATGGAAGTAAAACGGGTAAGAGCCAGTATGCAAGCTCGGTCAAATCAATGTTTTGTCCATCGCATTATTCAGGGACGAGAGCCTTTCAGGAAGTGATATCACATCCAAGTTGGAGCCGGCGTTCCTCTCAGGGCTTCGCTGCACTCAGCCACTGATCAGAGCCAAGTTCTTTGAGGTGTTTGACGCCTCCATGAAGCGGCGTGTCTACGAGAGGCTGCTCTACATCTGCTGCTCTCAGAACTGGGAAGCCATGGGCAGCCACTTCTGGATCAAACAGTGCATAGAGGTAAACAGAGTGTTGCCTCTGATCTTTCAGCAGGCCTTTTAAGTCTTTTATCCAGCATTCAAAAGAATGTATTGTTGCCTCAGAATAAGTCTTTCTTATTTCTTTTTTTTTTTTTTTTAGTTTCATCAACCTCTTGTCATCCCCATCACTTGTCATGTCCTTTACTGTTACTGATCTTCTTATGTTTTGCCCTGGTGTGTGTGTGTATATGCTTGCTAGCTGCTGCTGGCAGTTTGTGAACGAAACACCATCATCGGCACCAGCTGCCAGGGATCCATGCTGCCGTCTATCACTAACGTCATCAACCTGGCTGACAGCCATGACCGCGCCGCCTTCGCCATGGCAACGCATGTCAAGCAGGAGCCGCGTGAGAGGGAGAACAGTGAGACCAAGGAGGAGGTGGGACACACAAACACACACAAATACCACAATGCATCAAGAGACATGCTCTCCCACACAAATTAGCACATTATCCCATTAGGAGTGTGTTTCATACTGTGCTCCTGAAAAAAGATTAAAGCCTTGCTTCTTTGTCTGTCTGTAAAATAAGTCTCTGTTCTCATCCCTCACCCATTACCTAGAGGCTGTGGATGGTTAATGTCATACAGGTCCCTTTCAAAACAGTGCTGCGTCCAGCGTGAAGACTAAATGTCAAAGCTCTCTCAAAAGACAACTGCTTTCCTCTCCTCTCTCATCATCCCTGGCAGGATGTGGAAATAGACATAGAGCTAGCACCAGGTGATCAGACTGCCATCCCCAAGACGAAGGAGCAGGCTGAGAGAGACACGGGCAACCAACTGCACATGCTCACCAACCGCCACGACAAGTTTCTTGACTCACTACGGGAAGTCAAGGTGAGGTTGGTCTTTCTGGAGCCAGCGTGCACTCTGTCCTTCAGTTCAGAGTGCACCGAGGGGTCGATGAAACTTACTGGATTTTGACAAGGCTGGGGGAAATGATATATCTAACCATTATTTTAAGGGGTTTTTTAAAATTACCCCTATCACTCAGCCGTAACTACTAGAGAATGCAGTGGTTGAGATATTGAACTTCATCAAATTTTTCAAACATTTTCCCTCAACTCCACTGTGCAGAAGTTTTTTGTGACCCTGCTGATTTTTATTCTTGCTAAAAAAAAAAAAAAATCAAGAACTGATTTCGACCTTGTACACCAGTCAAATGCAGTTAACCAGCCAGTAGTTTAGTAAATGCACACTACTCTTGAGTCCCGAGGACAAAGATTGCTAACTCAGCAGCTGTTATTTTTCTCTGGCCTGTGTTAGACGGGGGCACTTCTGAATGCTCTGGTCCAGCTTTGTCACATCTCCACACCGCTTGCTGAGAGGACCTGGGTCCAGCTCTTCCCTCGTCTCTGGAAAATCCTTTCCGATAGGCAACAGCATGTGAGTATAACTTCCATCCAGCTTTGTGGAGAAATATGTGATACCATTTTACATGTTAGGTTAGATATGCGCCTACTTCTACAATGTGCAAGTATTTTTCACTTGCACATTGCTTATTTGAAAACAAATCCCTTATGCACTCATCTACTCCTTGTATTATCCTTTTCTGTATCTTAACAGTGACGTTAACAAGCAGACAACAAGCAGACAGTTACTCTGACCTTGGCTATCCCATTTCTCTCTAAAAATGTGTACTTCCACCTAATGAGGACAGATTCATTTATGCTAAATATGGAAACGAGAAAGCTGAGGGAGGAAAGCTTTAATGAGTTTAACGAACCAGATGCATATAGAGTATTTTGAGACTCGTTGAAAAGCCTTGATTTGAAGTGATTGAGCTCTTAAACATCTGAAAGATGAAGTCAATAGAAAGATGGCTGCAGAATGATATTTTCTTCCTGTGACAGGCATGAAGTGACAAATATGTCACATGTGTTTATTCTGACGCCCGGCTCAGCTCCGCATTTCATGCTTCCATTACGCCATATCAATTTATGGTGAAAATAGAGTGATTACTAGTGCTCAGGCTTTATATCTCTGGGCTGATTATTTCATGGGAATGATAGAAAAGCATATTCTTCATAGGAAGGAATTTGATGACACATTGGCCCTCACCACCGCCAGCCTAATTAAAGTGACCATCAAATCTTTAATTATTCCATGCTGTCAACAGGCAGTGAAAATTATATTCATTACCAATACATCATTTATTTTTGAGTGTGTGTCAGTCACGATTATTGGAGCCCTAACCTCGTGGTCCTGCTCAAAGTCTATTCCATCCAGTTGTGGGCCTGAGGCTCTGATTGCATAGTATAGCACTGTACAGTTCATACTAGAAAATAATCCTTTGTGCACAAATTTTCAATTGTCTTAAATGAGAGTAAAGTGCTAAATATTTTTCACTAACTGACAGTAAAACAGGAAAACACGACTTCTGACTAGAACTGGGTAAAGAGGTCAAAGTCATATCATATATTCATATTTTCCAGTAGTATTAGTGTTAGGGTTATATTGCATATATATATGTGTAAAAACATAATATATCAAATTCCTTCAAGTGTATTCAAATTCACGTGTTCCTCATTTTTACAGGAGATGAATGGACTTTCAGGGACTTGTTGATCATGTTTGTTTTGATCTGCGTACACGGGAAGGCTGCATATAATTTGTCATTTGTCCCTTTCCAGTCCTTTTACCTGTTTTCTCTTACCTCTTTTTTTATTTTTAACAGCTCCCCTTTACTGGAAATAGGCATCATGTTGCATGGCATACATGCAACAGAATGCCTTTATCAATATGCTATAATAGTGCACTGCTGCTCAAGTGAAACTGGGTGGCTGATGAACTCTCTCCCTGTCCCCCCTCCAGGCTTTGTCAGGAGAAATGAGTCCTTTCCTGTGCAGTGGCAGCCACCAGGCCCAGCGGGACTGCCAGCCCAGTGCCCTGAACTGCTTTGTGGAGGCCATGTCCCAGTGTGTGCCTCCTATTCCCATTCGCCCCTGTGTACTGAAGTACTTGGGCAAGACACACAACCTCTGGCTACGCTCCACTCTAATGCTGGAGCAGCAGGCCTTTGAAAAGGGCCTCAGCCTACACAGCAAACCCAAGCAGAGCACAGAGTTTTATGAGCAGGAGAGCATCACACCACCTCAGCAGGTAATGTATTTTGATTTAGACTTTGTTAGTATTTATTTTTTTGTGGCTGATTAGATACCTTATTGTCTTGATGGGTTAACCTAAAAAATACTTTTATGTGCAGCCCAATACTTTAGCTTACTCATTTTCCAATTTGTTCTGCCGCCATTTACATTTTGTTTTACTTCTCTACAGGAGATTTTGGACTCCCTGGCAGAGCTCTACTCCCTGCTCCAAGAGGAGGACATGTGGGCGGGTCTGTGGCAGAAGAGGTGCAAGTTTCCTGAGACGGCCACTGCCATCGCCTACGAGCAGCATGGCTTCTTTGAACAGGTTAGAGAAAGACTGATGGCAAACCACTATAAAGCACTGTTAAACTGATATACTATCTCATATAGCAAACACTTCAAGATAGGTGTTTCTTCACCTTTATGGTCATTTTGGAGGATGCATTATGTGGTGCTGTAAAACTGTAATGCATTATGCAAATATGTGTTTCTAATATTCTGTACTCTGCATTTATATCAGTGAGTTCAAGTTGCATTGATCATTTTATTTTACTTGAGAACTAAAACTTTTACGATGTGTTGGTTCAGGCCCAGGAAAGCTACGAGAAAGCGATGGAGAAGGCTAGAAAAGAGCACGAGAGGAGCAATGTGTCCCCAGCCATCTTCCCTGAGTACCAGCTCTGGGAGGACCACTGGATACGGTAAGATTTCTGGAACAGAAAAGATGCTGATATCCCAGAGGGCAGTCTGTGTTACACACGGAGTCAGAGCCAGCAGAGCGCCAAACCATAGTGGATTTAACACCTTCATATATATATATGAAGGTGTTAAAGTAAAAGTATACGGTGCACTATTGATTGTACAAACCCGATAACATTTACTCCATTCATCACGTCATGAGTGTCCAATATTTAGTGCATTTTGCCTCCAATTGTTGATGTAGTTTACCATGCAAATCATTCATAATATTAAAAGGACACACACAATCTGTATGGGTGAGACTTAGAAAACCACAAGGGCCAGTGCAAAAGTGTGCAACCCAGAAGGCGTTTTAAAAAAAAAAAAAAGTCAAAATGATAAACAGTGAATTTTTAGCCAGGCAAACCTCCAGATGACACACTGTGAGTTGGACTAATACAAAGGAGCAGTTTTATCATTACAGTCTTATCGCTGTAGCACATTTAATAGCATAAATTAAAGTTGCCTAGACTTTTCATCTCCTTTGTCCTCATTTCCAGCTGTTCTAAGGAACTGAACCAGTGGGAACCGTTGACAGAATATGGCCAGTCTAAAGGCCACTCAAACCCTTATCTCGTGCTCGAGTGTGCTTGGAGGGTTTCCAATTGGGCTGCTATGAAGGAGGCTCTGGTACAGGTGAGAAGTTCACATTTGCCTTGTAAAAACATATGGATTCCTGCACACACAAACACACACGTGTGCTCTCACTGTCTCCCAAAGAGTGCAGTAACCCCCTAACAGTTTGACAGAAAACAGAAACTAAAACCGCAAGTGCTCACTAACACAATCACAGATGCACTGAAGCCTGTAGGCTTGAACCCAGTGAACCAGAGACTCCACTTTTTTCTTTTTATTTCTAGTTTCCGGTACAGTGCTGTATATTAAGCCCAGACATCATGTCAGTGTGAAGTGCAGTAACTTGATATTGGTACCGTCCAGCTCCCCCCACACACAACCCCACGCCCCTGGGGAGAACGAGGGAGCTGGCCGTAAAGCTGTGGAAATGCAGTTCAGCCGTTTGGTCCGTTAATTTATTAGCCTTGTGTTTCCTAAAACAAAGTGTAGACGGGTGGCGAGCGCATGATAGTACCGGACATATAACAAATACTCCTGCTTTGCTCTTTCAAGGAGACTTGGAACCAATCCATTGAGCCGCTCTGTCCTAAGGTGACACCTAATTAAATTGTCTGGGTGGCAGCACCAACCCCGCTATGTCCCCTCCTCCTTGTTTCATTCCTTCCTTCCTTCCTCTGTGTACCCATTTCTCTTTCTTTTTCCTCTTATGTCTCCACCTTCTTTCCTGTATTTTTTGTTATTACTGCCCTCTCTATTTCCACTTCCACCTCCACCTCTTCATCCCTCGCTCCATAGCTCTGGTTCTAGCAGCTAATATTTACGACAGCTGTGCGTGTGAATAATTACCCTGGCATCTGCTGCAGGGTGATTTGTTTTATGGTGGAGGAGACGAGCAAGGCTTTCAGTTACCTGCCTGCCCAAAGCTCACCAGCTCACAGGCAAAGTCCAAATGTCCCTGCTTTCAATTAAAGCTGGCTCTTGATAAGGGCAGCCCCGCCTCCAGGATATTCATCAAGTGCCACCCCTGATAAGTGCGCTTTGACCGATCAGAATAATTTTTTTTCCAGCATTGGAAGAGCTTACACAAATACACGCCTATGCTCTCTCGCTCTCTTGCTCTTTTCACTCATCCTCCTCTTTTTGGTCAACTCTTATTCTTTTTCTTCGGCTCACTCATAAACGCACAACAGCAAACCACAGGTTTGACGCAGCAGGCTCCCCCGGGGCTGTTGTTTGTTTAGTGTTAACGCACTCAGCATTTCAATCAATAGCAGGGCCTTTTCCTCTCCTCTACCTCTGTCAGACTCGTCAGGTTGACAGGTCTTTAGTGCAAACGTCCTGCTGAAATCATTCAGAAAATGAATTGGAAACAGAATTGTGTATTTGTCCAAATACTACATTATGCAAGGAAAGTGTCATAGTCCCACACTTAAAATGCTGTGAAGTGTGTGAGTGACACACACAGAAAAACAGCACGGCCCATTTACCAACAGAGTGTCTATATCTAGAGAATATGTCACCAATTCCAAATTTATTGAAGTTGTCTTTTTTGGCTGCATCTATCAGCTACTGTCTGTCAGGAAGTTAGTCAGCTAACATGCCATGACACGCTCCGCGAGGTGTGATTTTGCATGGGAAAATGTACAGTGAGACAGTCTTTCTGTTTTGTTATCAAGAACACTTGAATAAATAAAAAAAATATTCTGTATTATTACCTTGAACATGATATGTGTTGAGGAGATTGACAGCCTTCTCAGTGCTGCATTTTACCCCTGTGGTGCACCCGGTATGGATTTTACAGGAAAACCGGTGGATTGCTTGACAACATAAAAGAACAAGATGGAGCTGTTTTCTTCAAGTAAAACTTTAATTTGATTTTGTTCATGGCAGATGGTAGAACATGAAAAAGACTGATGGGGGGGAAAAACAAATTACAGTTATGCTCTTCAGATATTCAAGGAGAGAAGTAGCAAAACTCCTTTTTCCAAAAGCTGCAGTGTTCTTGTGAATCTTCTTGATAAGAGGCAAAACAGCACAAGCATTAAGACTGAGCCTCCCGACCATAATCTCATCTCATTTTTTTATTGTGGTTGTACCAAAGTATACCAGTTAGTTTAATAGTAGTACTTAAAAAAATGTTACTCATCATCTACCCATTATCCTTTAAGAAAACATCATAGTTATATACAATCAATTTCAATAAGTCACAGATAGCTGAAACTTACTGTCTGTGTGAATTTCCAGGTGGAGCTGAGCTGTCCCAAAGAGATGGCCTGGAAGGTGAACATGCACCGTGGCTACCTGGCCATTTGCCACCCTGAGGAGCAGCAGCTCAACTTCATAGAGCGGCTGGTGGAGATGGCCTCCAGCCTGGCCATCCGCGAGTGGAGGAGGTTGCCTCATATTGTTTCCCATGTGCACACGCCGCTGCTTCAGGTCAGTATACAGGATGCTTGAAGAGTTTTTCTTTTTGCAAGGCTCCATTTAGAGTGACGCGGCAGTCAGGAAGCCAGTGAGAGTGGTGACGGGAAGTCATTTTATTGCGATAAGCACTTGAAAAGATGCATGTCGAGAGATCATCTGTCGCCCTGAGACGCTTCGTTGTTGAGTAATGCTGATAACGGCCTCTATCTCCCTCTCTCACTCCATTTTGTAAAATTGAGATAGATGATTAAAAAAAAATCAAAAAAACCTTTTAAGCCTCTTTGATTCCACCAGGAGAGATTACAATAGACAGGGGCAAAGATGAAAAAGGAGAATGAAAAAAAGAGGGGAGAATAAGGCAATGGAAATTGAAAAAGGTGGAGAGTGAACAGAATCGTGGGACATGGGGAGAAAGAAAGAGAGAGAGTAGAAGAAGAAGAAGAGGGGGGAGGGAAGAAAAGGAGTTAGTTTAGAATGGCTGTAATTACTTCCCTGCCATCAGATACCATTTGATTAAATACCTGCAGCAGAATTACATTTACATGATGAATGGGACGGTCTGAATGAAGGTTAGAAATGGGCCATCAGCTGATATTAACAGATAATTGTGAAAAATATTGTATTGCCTAATTTATTTTGTTTTGGAAGATTTGATTTCGGAGCGGGGGGGTTAAGTCTTCAGCACAGCTCTGATTCACTACATTTATCTTTTCAAAATGGGTATTTGAATTGGGTGACTACGCTCTTTGTTATTGTGCATGTGTGTGTGTGTGTGTGTGTGTGTGTATTTTGGTGTCCGTATGCTCGCATATGTGCAGTCCAATTATTTACCCTAGCCGAGGGAAAACAAGCTATTTATTCCTCTACCCAGCCAAGCGGCCTGTTGTAAATCTCCATTCCAAACTCTATATCTCACATTCACGACTCCATGAGCCTTGGAGAATGAGAAGCCGAGACCCTGCAAATACAGTAGGGTTCAAATACCATTTGAATCAAGTTATCATCAAATCTCAGCTCTCAGCACTGACTGACGATCAATGGATTATCACCCACGCTATCGATTATGAAGGTTGGCATTAATATTGATTGATGAGTAGTTATAAAGGAATGATTGATTATATGTTCACAAAGCGGCTTTAGGCCAATCAATGAGGCTTCTTTTCACGGAATGAGATAGAAGCCCTCGCTTATCATTTTCACATTTTCCCATCTCCTTGTCCCTTTCTTTCTGTGCCATATTGGAGCAGATGAGGTATTGAATCAGTGTAGGAAGTCATAATGACTTTCCCTGCAAAATTATTTTTAGTGGCATGAAAACCATATTTCTGATGCCAAAAAAAAAAAAAAAGAAAGAAATTTATGTTTCGGTGACATTTTGCTAAATGCAGTTCCTACACAACACAAATCACAAATCAAATTGTGTCAAACCTTAACAATAATGGGTATTAATGTGCTGATTTGCGGTAGGACGCTTAGAGAAGGCGTTGCTTTTGTTTTTTTCACGGCTGTCTTAGAGATCCTCAGGCCTAGTTGTCCTTGAGAGGTAAATATATTTGGTCACTTTGATCCATCTCGTTCTAGAGGCTTTCCATCCCTGTGGGATTGTTGAGTATGAGTCTGACCCAGAGGAGTGCAGCCCAGGCATTGTCTTCTTTCTTCATATCTGTCAGTGCCCATGCAGTAACAGTCTTCCTTTTCTCATTATTTCAGTCTCTGCCTTTTACTTTATCTTTTTTACTCTCCATGCTTTTACCTCTCAGTCTCACACTTTCTCTTTCTTTAACATCACCTTTCTTCAAGTTCCACCTGTATCACCACATCTCCCACAGCATCTTTCCACCTTTTAATTAAACTCTGAACACCCCATATCTAGTTTCTAAGCATGTTATCACCTTATCACCTTGCTCTTTTTACCTTTATCTTTCTTTTCATTAGATTAATGTGTTCTACGCCAAAAACTGAGGAAAACAAGAAGTAATGGGAGAGAGATGAGGAAAGCAATGCATAAAAGTGTGTTTGGTTCTGGAGCATCAAAAGAACAAGAAAATAAAACAATCAGTTTACATGAGATTTCTTTACCTTTAAATTGACCAGTCACTGATTGACAGCACATGGACAGGATGTGTGTAATGCAGTGCCAAGTGAACAGGAACTTTTGCTAGTAGCGTACATTTGTTCAGATGCTTAGACAAAATATTAACAAGATTAAGTGCAGCTGGTACACTGTCTGGACCAAATCTTGGAAGCAGACCGTAGAGCAGTCCTGGGAATACAAAATTTTAATAGTAAACAAAAAAGTTAGCCATCGCAGGCATGAGAAGCACTTGCTATTTGCTTGCAGCTTCAGATCTGCCATCTGGCATGCACCATAAAAGTTTAAAGTCAGGGTCAAAGAGTCATGTCAGTGTGGTCAAGACACTTGTGGTATTGTACGAAAACTCAAGGGCAGATATTACTTATAATTTCTCCCCAGGCGGCACAGCAGATCATTGAGCTGCAAGAAGCAGCCCAGATTAATGCTGGGCTTCAGCCAGCTAACCTGGGCCGCAACACCAGCCTCCATGACATGAAGACAGTGGTGAAAACCTGGAGGAACCGGCTGCCCATTGTTTCTGATGACCTTTCCCACTGGAGCAGCATCTTCATGTGGCGCCAGCACCACTACCAAGGTACGGCCCACACTCCGACAGATTCATCTAAGTTTGACACCAGTGATATTAAGACTTACTTTTGTTCACATGCATGAGTTTTCACATGTCGTAGGTGTGTTACAGGGTGCCACTCTCATACAGACATGCTCTCATTTTGCTGCTTAGGTTTTCGCTAGTTCCAGAAAGGGGGTCTTCTTTAAAAGGCCACAATGTGCAGAAGCACCTCAGGGCCTCTGTACATTTCCAAATGTCAGCTCGCTAAAGCATTCTCTCTCACTGCAGGACATAACACACACACACATATTTACCTTGCTCAGTGCTCAGCTCTCTCCCGTGGTGACTTTGAAACCATTCGGAGAGGCAGCCACTGCAAAATGTGATGTCTCAAGCAACTTGAGCTCCAACTCGCACTGTGAGGGGCTGAAATAATAATAGCGCTGGTTCTGCAGCACCATGCCAATAAAATCCACCTCATTTCTACATGACAGCCTTCAAACTTATGTTAAAGTGAAATGAAATTTTCTCAGTGAAATTCATTGCCATGGCCCATTTACTGTTCAATACATTTAGTGTCCCCAGTGCCTTACTGTGGGTCATGACAGCCGAGCATTCAGGAGAGTGCGAGAAGATCCCCAGTGTTCATACAGCTCCAAGCTCCCCTCGTTTTTTTTTGCTTACGTTTTCCTTAAACTGTGACACTTGTGCAAAGAGAAACGCCACATTCATGACTGTATTGTCTCTATCCACAGCTATAGTGACAGCGTATGAGACAAACACACAGCATGATCCCAACAACAACAACGCCATGTTAGGGGTTCATGCCTCGGCTTCTGCTATCATTCAGTATGGCAAGATAGCACGCAAACAGGTAATGACTTTCTCAAGTTTTTTTTTTTTTTCTTTAATCTTCAGTTGTGTTTGTGAAATCACATCACACTGTTGTTTTCCCAGGGTTTGGTGAATGTGGCTCTGGACATTCTGAGTCGTATCCATACCATCCCCACAGTGCCCATAGTTGACTGCTTCCAGAAGATCAGGCAGCAGGTCAAATGTTACCTGCAGCTGGCTGGTGTCATGGGCAAGAATGAGTGCATGCAGGTAAGGTGGAATGACGCCTCCTCTTTGTTACTGTATTTCAACTTAGTAAATCTGTTGGTACTTCATCTGTCTATCTTTTATCCATGCACCATCTGAGAAGAACAACACAGTTGATGCATTTGGTCTGATTTAAGTACTTGTTGATTTCCGTTAGCAATAGCTGGAAGCATAGTTTGCGGTACTTTTGAGTGAGAAAAGTAGTTAGAGCAAGAGGTGTTTGGCGCAGCTCGAGGTGACAAGTTATAGCAGGGAGACTTATAAGAGAGTGTAACTCAGGACCTTGCTCTTAAGCCCATGGAGTACTCTGATTAATAGAAGCAGTCCAGCACACCACAAGTCATTAAAAGTGCCAGTAGACACTCCTCTCTCGCTCTCTTTCTCTCTTCTATCTCATATCCTCTGGTGCTCTCTGTCTCTCTCTCCTGCTACACATCGTTTGTCACAGCAGTACATAGGGGACACCTAATCAGAGGCTCACCATAATGGAAGTTTAGTTCCCTTAACACCGCTTTTCTTACTTCTTAATGAACACGGAGCAGTTGGTTTGTTTTTCACCTGTGATTATGGTCCTGTCTAAAGCAAAACGTTGTTGTGTCTCCTTCACGATTCTTCTTTCTGAAAGTTCCTTTACTGCTGTTTTGTTTGAAGTGAAACGTCTGCTGTTCTCTGCTCTATCTGTCAGGGTTTGGAGGTGATAGAGTCGACCAATCTGAAGTACTTCACCAAGGAGATGACGGCTGAGTTCTACGCTCTAAAGGGCATGTTCCTGGCTCAGATTAACAAGTATGTCCACTAGTGCTCCACCTGTTCTGTCTTTGACTACGTTTCCAACTTCACAAAATCATCATCACTTTGTAACCAGCTTTAGATTCACCTTTGTGTTTTTGACAGTCGAAATCTGTCCTCCTGTCTGCCAGTGTCTTCCCTTCGTTCATTACCACAGTCCTCAGACTGTGTCACTGGTCCCTTAACTCTGCTCTGGGTGATTTCTCCTGTCGGGACATGGCAGTCATATTTTATGAGCGCTTTTCACTGACTCATCTCTGATATGATGTTACTAGGTAACCCCCACAATGTGGCTTAGAAGTTAATGCACATCTGTGTCATCAGCTTGTGACAGTGTCAGTAATGTGTTTTTGGCTGCAGGGGTTGCCTGTGGTGCACAAGACTGCTGTTTCCATGCTTTCCTGGGCTGTGCATACCCACAGCCACGCTCTTCAACACCCCTTTCCCTTTCAGCGCCCCCTTTTCGTCCGTCATCTTTGATGTGACATGGCGTCCTGAGGGGTGAAAGACAAATTGAGGAAGGCTTATTAAATGTATATGCAGCTCAATAATTAACTCGAGGCAATTTGCAGGAATCTATGGGATCAGCAGAACTTGCCTCCACCTCAGCAGGGTTTATTGCAATCATTAAGTTTCCCCTACACCAGGGGAGAATTAACAGCAGAGTGGGGGTTAGGGGTTGAGAGAGTCTGTGTGTGTGCTTGAGTGCATGTGTGCGCGCATGTGCAGCCGCACGTGCTAAGGATTTTGGGATCATTCAATTAAACGGGTGTCAGAGATTTGACAGTCTGTTGGGTGCCTGTGCTCCTGTTGAGCCGGGTAGTAGAAACTGTTAATGTACTTTAACACTGGCAAAGTGACGGAGGCAACCCCATTAAGTATTACTGGAGGGTCTTCGGCTCTGACTCCCATAGCAATCAAGCTCCCATTTCTGAATCACATGCCAAAATGCCTTTTATAATAACACATTTTAATTGATTGGCTTGGGAGACATCTCACTGTAAGTAAGTGGGAGAGTAGTTTTGGAAGCACTCCTAAAATGGAGGTCCATTTACCGGCCGTGAGGCTTTTTCATTGACAGGCCTGTCTCCTTGTTTTGACTGCGAGGCAGTGCGTGTCGGGGTGCCTCTCGAATCTTATTTATTAATCAAAGCCCGAAAGGTGTGTAAAAATTATTCAGAGTGCGTGCCAACGAGTTGTTAGAAACAGCTTGGCGTAGTGAAAACAGCTGATGATTCAGAATATATTTTCCCTGTCAGCATAAATGGTGCAGTCAAAACTTGGGTCTCCTGCCAGACTTCACCTGTCTATTTCTTTGCCTGCTATTTAAACAGTGTCTAAATCGAACACTTTAAGTGTGACTGCTAGATTGCAGCACCGGGATAAAAATCCCACGGATTCTCAGGTTTATCAGCCTGCAGATTTCACTAAGCGATAGCAGTGCTCTTCACGGTCAGTGTATTTGTATACAGATAAATATAGCCATTACACTGAGGGTTTTTTTTTTACCTTGCTGAGGCTCTGTCATTTCTGATTAAAAGGGCTGGGCTCAGCTCATATTACAGTGTAGCAAAATAGCTGAACCCCTGGTGACATTTATTCATGCTGGGTTAAATGCTTGCTCTGTAATGCCAAGTGGAAAGGCCTTGAAGATTACATCAAATGAAATATGGTTCTTATGGATGTGTAGTACATAATTCAGAACATGATCATCATAATCTGTTTCTTGCACACTCCATCTTTCTCCTTTTATTTCGCTCCTTCAGCCCCCCTCTCCACTCTCTGCACAAGTATTGCATCCATCTCTTTGACTCACTCAGCGCTCCCCCTTCCCTTCAGTGTCCTTCCCTATTTTGTATCTCTTTTTTCCCCCCTCTAACTTCCCTTTCACTCAATCCTTTCCTCGTCTTCCTCTCCAGCATGCCTCCCTTTGCTGACTTGCCTACAGCACTTTAGCCCCAGTCTGTCCCTCTCACTCTTTAATTCTTTCCACCTTCCCTCCCACGTTCCAGGTCAGAGGAGGCCAACAAGGCCTTTTCAGCAGCTGTACAGATGCACGATGTGCTAGTGAAAGCCTGGGCCATGTGGGGTGACTATCTGGAGAACATCTTTGTCAAGGACCGCCAGCTGCACTTGGGAGTCTCCGCCATTACCTGCTACCTCCATGCCTGCCGTCACCAAAACGAGAGCAAGTCCCGCAAATACCTAGCAAAGGTGAGAAGGTTGAGTAAGTCCTGTGTGGGAGGTAAAAGGATGGACTCCTTGCTAACAAGCATCCTGCCTTCTTACACTGACATGTAGAGTCCCTGCAGAAGTTAGCACAGAAGGACCTCTATATGCTCTGTAAACAGGTAAAGCCCTGAAACCCCCTGTGCTCCTCCATACTGTATTCAGATCAGGTGGTGCTCAATATCATAAAAAGAGGCAACATCACAGCACAAAATGAAAGAAATTTACAGTAAATTCTTCTTGGTAGGGTTTTTTTTTTGAATCATTAAAAACACAATACAATCTGGATTTTTTTTCTATTATTAATGGACTAGAGGAGGCTGATAAATTGTGAAAACTTTACTGCCTGCTGGGTCTTTGTTTTCAAAGAGCCACAGGAGAGTCATATTAGAGAGACTCATCCAGAGAGCAAAAGCTACAAGTTACCTCCCTGTGTCAGGCTGGATAAATAATAAATATGGTCTTGCCACATCCAGTGTTGGACATGGCAAGGCATTGCTATCATTATCTGTTCTAACAAAGGCTTCTACCAGCTACACATGCCAATTAGATGTTTTTTTTTCTGGTGACCCTCCGTGGCACTGTGCTGCCAAGCCGGGTTGGCAGTGCTTAGTCCTGATGGATGAAGTGAGATGACCAGTGATTATCAGTAATTACACATAATCTGTATACCCGGGTTGGCTCGTTGAAGAGAGCCTGGGGGGTTGAGTGGGGGTAATGTCTTCATCACAATGTGGATGCACACACACGCACACCACAGGAAGAGAGATCACCTCCACATTGGCTAAGCTTTGATCATAGTGAGGATTGCCAAGATGTACTCATTCTTTCATCTGCAGCCCCCCCCTCCTGCCGTGACCAGCCAGGGAAGCAGCAATGGTCTGATTAATGATAGAGACCTTACCTCTTGCTACTTGGTGTCTTAAAGCAGTTACGTGAAATTCATGGAATATTCTACCTTGGCAAAATAGTGCTGCTTTTAATTTGTTGCTCTTTACTTCCTCCTTTTCTTACCTGTCTCTCCTCCTGACTTCACCTTCCTCCCTTTGTGTTTTTTTTTTTTCGCCCTTAGGTGTTGTGGCTGCTCAGCTTCGATGACAAGAACACCCTTGCAGACGCCGTGGACAAGTACTGCATTGGAGTCCCGCCCATCCAGTGGCTGGCGTGGATACCGCAGCTCCTGACATGCCTGGTTGGTTCAGAAGGCAAACCTCTGCTCAACCTAATCAGCCAGGTGAGGCCGTTTCCACAAACGAACAAAAAAAATCCTCTTGGTTTCAACTTTTTATCCCTGAAAACATCTGTCAAACAGCTTTGTCACATAATCTTAGCATTTAGAATATGTTTGAAAATCATCTTCCTTGTTGCTTTTACAGTTTGTCTCCTTCAGTTTCGTGTCTGGATGTCTGCTCCACCCATCAGTCATTTGTAGTTTTTTTTTCCTTGGCTTCTTTCATCCTCTTTGGGGCAGCGCATCTGGCTGGTGTGTTAGCATTAGTGCTCATGCACGTCTTTCTAATCAAGATAAATTAACTGCATTCACGCCAAAGTGGCCTCTCTCCTGCTTTCTATTTACCAAACTAAGCATTCAGACTCTTTCACTGTCCCTTTTACTGCAATTTATTGGCTTTCACCAGTCCCTGGTGAATTGGTTTTTAAATTATTTGTTCAAGAAATGATTATAAAGTTAATATCGTACGCATCCGCACTGCGGGAACAGAGCTAGTAATTAAACCGAGGACTAATTTGCTTTGCTTAATGGAGTATTATTTCCGCACAATTTGAAGAGGGTGATCTTCAAAGAGTAGTCTGCTATAACAAACAACCATCCTCTCAGCAGAGCAGGAATATTGTATAGAGAATATGAGAGCAAGTGTGGAGGAGGATAAAGAGAAGAGAGAGAAGAGACGGGGTTTTAAAATACAAGTGGGTAATATAAGAGATAGATGTAGTAGTATCATGAAAAGACACACCGAGTGTGCGATGAATTGATGATTGCTTTGGGAATCCTCTCTACTTTTTAGCATGCAGTTAGAGGAAATATCTCATTGATGGTTGGTTGTCAAGCCTATTAACAAACTGGCTTAATGCAAGTTAGCTGTTAAATAAGTATGCTGAATAATTTGCATTCATGTTTTTGTCTTTGTTTTTTTATATATCACATGAATTCTTTTATGGCATTCTGTCTATTTAAAGGATACTTAAACAGGACATCTGGTTGTTACAAGGTTCAAAGTCGTGGCCTAGTTACAGTTGAATCGCTTAAACTAGTACCTGCCTTTTGCGTGTATATGAATGGATGTCAGTGGGTGACTGTAGAGATTATTCCGTCTGTGGAGATCCAGTCCTCCCCTTGGTCTGCCTCGTCACCCTGTAATGACTGAAGGGTAAAAGGTTGGCACTCTTTTTCTTCATTCCATTTTTTATGTAAAGAGAAATCCGCATTTTAATGCATGGCAGGCTTTATCTCTGCCGCTTGCCTGAATTATTTAGAGTTTCTCTGCGGCGGCGGGATGTTTAAAAAACGTATGTTGAAATATTGATGAAGGTGAGGAGAAGAGCGCCTGGGGGCAGGCGGGAAGATGAATCAGAAGTTAACAGAGAATCTCAGCACCCCTCCCCGCACCACTCCCAGCCTCGTCTCGCCGCCTCCTCCTTGTCTACCACTCGGCCTCTTCCCCTTCGGCCCACCTCAGCTTCGCCAAAATATGACATTTCTTATCTTCCCATTAGCGTGGTGATCTCTAGTTCCTCCTCTTCCTCTCTGCTGTCCTTCCTCTTTCATCTTTAATGCTGCTCTTAGCTGCCACTTAAAACTCCTTCTTCCCGTTACTCCTGACTCTAGACCTTCACTTCTCACCTTCAACGGCCTGTTTTTTCATTTTAGGTCTGTCTTCTTGTGAAGAGAATTCAGTTCATATTCAGTAGATAAAAATGGAAAATATGAGACGTTAGCGAAAGTCAGTGTAAACAATTGTAGGACAACTTAATCAATACGCAAAGGTTTGTTCAGTTTCCAGATATGTATTTGCCTGACTTAAACAGATTTGCAGCAGAAAGACACTGTTAACACTAATTTATTTTGAGCTGTTTCCTGACTGAGGATGCGACTTTCTGCACTGAAAGTGTTGGTACTGCATTTACAGCACACTAAGTAAGTACCTGACCAAAAAGTAGTACTACAGTGTGTTCTAGATAGCTGCTGGTTTATCTGTTCTCACCGTTGGCAGCTTTAAAACTGAGCTAGTTTATTGTGTAATCTTGATATGTGTAGTTTGAGAATCCTCTGAAGACCTGGGCTACGTATCATAGGAATGTCGATCGAGTCAGGAAAAAGCTCACAGGTCCCAAAATCCACTTAGCCTTAGGTTGAAGTGTGAAAAAAGCTTCTTCTCTTCCTCTCCTCCTGTATCCTCCTCCACCAACACCATCTATCCTCGACCCACCTTTAGTTAAATTGAGCTCAGTTTTGTTGTCGAGATGTCGAGGTATCCCTTTCTGCCCTGCAGGCGTATAGAGGGTCTAGAAGGGATCAAGTAGCTGTGTAATTCAACCTATGAAATTTTGCTCTGAGATCTGAGAGAACCTTGTGGTTTGGTCTTCTGTCGATATGCAGTGGGCCTAAGGCCAGACTCGCAGATCTCTTCCACCTAGAATTTCAAGGAAAAATCTCTTCTGGTTTTTTTTGCAAACTGCTTATTGTTTTGGTACTCATTTCCATCAGTTTTAATAACATTTTACATCACTGTGCAATGTTATACCATAGCAAGGAGGAATGTGAGTGGTCAGACAATCTCATATTATTATAAATAAACCTCTGAGATGGCTACATTTTGTCTGGAGTTGAAACTATTTTATCTCTGATTGTAGTTTTTTTTTTTTTTTTTTTAAAGGCAGATCTTTATTCTAGCCTCTGTGAAATCTGAGGGAGCTTTGTCACAGCTCGTGTTCTACCTGTAGGCACTCGCTTTGTGCCATCACAATGATAGCCAAATGTCAAACACACAAATATATCAGTGTCGAGTTGAGTTTACCTCTCCCATTCAAAGGGGGATTCCTTTACAGTCTCTGCGTGCGATGTTTCACAGTGGTCGCCCTCTCAGGTATTAGAATGTCGTATGGTGACAGGTGTAGAAGTAGGATTGTGGCTACACAGAAGGGGGCGTGTGGGAATTTGTTCAAAGCTTTTACTGAATCAGTGTGTATCTAGACAAACGCTGCGTGTGTTGCGATCTGAGCTTGTAGGACCACATGAGTGGATAATGAATGAAAGAGACCTACAGTAAGTGAATTAACTTGTACTTATCAAAGGCAAAGTGTTTCTCTGTGCGTCCTTCTCTAATGGAAGACGTACCTGCCATAAGATGTCACATTATTAAATGTTTAGTTCCCAGTGTAATTTTAAACATTCCTTCAGATCGTACCATAATAAACTGAGGAAAGAAAAGTTCCTAGCGGAGTATGCAGGTAAGGTAGCTTGCTAACTTTCTTTTGAAAGATTAGTTCAGTTTTTTAGTTTAGTAGCAGACATTTCCAGCTGATTCAGACTTTTGATTGCAGAAACCATATATCCTACCTTCATACTGAACTGTGACCTGAGATAGATTTGTGAGGTTATACACCAAAGTGTTACACAGAATTCACCTGCTTATCAGAGGGATCCTACTCCACTAAGTTTGAGGTGAATTTTCTATGTGTTTAAAACTTGAAACCTCTTATGTCCTGACTTCAACCATTAAGCCTTCCAACGCTGTCAGTGACTTTTCTTGAAAGTCTTGAGGGCAATTTCATCATCAGTCACATTCAGTTTTGTAATTCAGCCATGACGTGTTTTTAACTTCCATAACTCCCCTGACTCAAAGCTTCAAACACTCCCTCTGTTACAGCAGAGGTCTCTGGCTGTTATCAGTATGATCTCCCACTCTCTCCCTCTCTGTGACACACATACACAAACAGTATCTCTCTGTCCCTCTCTCTTTCTCTCTCCCCATCTCCTCCTTCTTCACCTCTGTCTGCCTCCTCTCCCTCTCCTTTGCGGTCCTGCGGGGGAGTCTTTGAAATGTAATCTGTGACCCTCTTTTATCTGCTAGGTGGGACGAGTGTACCCCCAGGCTGTCTACTTCCCTATCCGCACCCTTTACCTGACGCTCAAGATCGAGCAGAGGGAGCGCTACAAAAGTGGTGAGTAAACATGGCTGGCTGTGGTGTCTTTCCTCTTAACCACACTCTGAACATGAAATGCTCTTTTCTGCTGAGTTGTTATCTTTAAAGGTACAAATAGGTGAAGAAACATGTTAATAGCATATAGAATATGCTCTGGAACATATATCTTGACTGTACACCTGTCTATGTATTCTTCAAAATAGTTTATACTTTAAGAAACTGTAGAATTTGCCCCTGTTCCTTTTCCTTTCTGTTTGCTTTTCCAATCCTGATTACCATCTACTTTCCCCCCTTCTTTCTCCTATTTCCTTTCTTCCTCCTTTATTCTCCCTCCTGTCACGTCTCCCTCTCCATCACCTTGCCCCCTCTCATCCGCTCTTCCCACCCAGATGCATCTGGACAGCAGCAGCCCAGTTCAGTGGGGGCCCAGCCTCACTCAGGTGCCTCCGACCCGGGGCCCATACGGGCCACTGCCCCGATGTGGCGCTGCAGCCGGATTATGCACATGCAGCGGGAGCTACACCCTACGCTGCTCTCTTCCTTGGAGGGCATCGTGGACCAGATGGTGTGGTTCAGGGAGAACTGGCACGAAGAGGTGAGAAGAACAGAGGCGCTAGTTTCGTATGTGTCTGACTTGTGTGTTTTTAGCAGATCAGATGGTGAGAAAATAATACGGCTGGTTGTGAGAATTGTCGTGCATCTGCGCATATGTGTGAAAGCAAGTTGGTGTGCACGTCTTTTGTTTGTGTATCACACCACCTGGTCAACCAGATGACCACAGCTTGGCAGATCCTGTCTCTCTGGTGGTCCGACACATCTGTTTAGTCTAAGGTGATGTGACTTGTCTGTGAATAGGTCGCCACTGTCTTCCATCCCTGACTGAAGTAGTGTTTTGCCATATACAGAGCAGAGCCGAGAGACCCAGCTGCCATGTATATGTATGTTTCAGATACCAGATTCCCTCCTCAGCTTCATTAAGTCTTGCCGGTGTTTTCTCAGATCTCTTTTGTTGAAGCTCGTCGACTTAAATCACCCATCCAGCCAGCGCATTTTTTTTGCCCTAGCAAATTGTGTGGGTTCCAGTGTAGGAGGTACACAACACAATAGTCCAAACTGAACTTGATGCTGCTGCAAATTGTTTTAGCCATGCTAGGTGGCATCCATACAAGGTTATTGGTTCGTGGGTGGTGTGGAGGGGGGAGTCGGTGAGAGGCAGCAGGAGGGGAGAAGACTGAGACAGGTGATGGATGGGTGTGGTGAGTGTGTAGGATGGGGCAAGGGATTTAGGGCTGGAAGTTTGTTGATGTGTGTGTGTGTCCGTGTGATTATCTGTGATGGTTTGGGGCACATGGCAGCAGCTGCAGACTCTATGCTTCGTTCCACTGGGCAGGCAGGGGGCACAGGCATGCTACACCATCATCACCTCGCCCCTCTCCATCGCTTTGGTTGCTGTATGACATCATACTGCTGCATCTTTGCTACTTAAGAAATGTGTGTGTTAATTAGAGAATAATGTTGGTATATTTCTATTAATATTTCTACTTAATATTCATGTAACTCGAAATTTCTCTGCCTCTCTCTGCAGGTTTTAAGGCAGCTCCAGCAGGGCCTGGCTAAATGCTACTCAGTGGCCTTTGAAAAGAGCGGGGCAGTGTCCGATGCCAAGATCACACCTCACACTCTCAACTTTGTCAAGAAGCTGGTTAGCACCTTCGGTGTTGGCCTGGAGAACGTCTCCAATGTTTCCACCATGTTCTCCAGCGCTGCCTCCGAGTCGCTGGCCCGCCGGGCTCAGGCCACAGCCCAGGATCCTGTTTTCCAGAAGATGAAGGGGCAGTTCACAACAGGTTGGCTGGCTTTTGAAATACACTCACCGCTGCCTTTATAGATTTAGAACCATACAGAACGCACAGAAAGGAAAAACAAGTATTGAAGAACCCTTTCATTTTGTGGTTGTTCTTTACAAACACCTGCCTTCTGTCTCCTGTATTCACTTTTTGAACTTTGCTCACTTCAGTTTCATGGCTGTCAGCCATGTTAGCTTTTAGCATCCCTGCTGTTACCTCTTTTCCAACTTCATCATAACACTTTAACACATCATAACAACACATAACACATCATAACATTAGAGGAGACATAAAACGTGGGGCATATGTTTTCAGGCAATGAAAAAAAAGCTGTTGTGTGAGTATCTGACAAGGTGCGACAATTGGCCAGGTAGCAAATCCAGCGACACCTCCTAGCTCTTGTCCCTAAAGCCCTGCATCAGACATCAGCCACCTTTCAGCAAACAAGAGCAGCATTGCATTACTGTATGTCTGCACTAGTTTAAATGATGAGCCAGATGCCCGACTTGCCTCTGTAGCCACGTATTGAACGGTTGTGTCTGCATGGACACTTGTGCTGCTGGGACATGCTGCACTGTCGCTTGGAGCAGCTGGAGCATTGGTGTTCTGCAATGTAATTAAGGTTTCCAACCAGATGATTTGATTTCAAGGAGGGTTGGGGCTGGTGACTGGTCAGAAATAGGTGTGTGTGTGTTTGTGTGCATGTTTGTCTGTTTGTGCCTTTATTACCCTGTGTGTGCACATGCCCACACTGGTTTTGATTATAAACAAGTCAGTGGCATTTCTATCTAAGCTGGTGCAGCATTGCGGTGACGATCTCAACAACCTGTCAAGATTTGATGAAATAAAGCAGAAGACTGCTTTATTTTGCCTCTGCGGGAACGATGGAACGGTGAACTCCCTGTGTAAAAATTCAGTTTTTAGTCTTAGTAGCATTTAAAGTCTGTAAAGCACTATATCTCTCTACTGAAACACACTGTAATGAATTTACTTTATTTCAGAGTGAAATGGATTCTCAGTGTGGGTTTTATAGACTTATAGTCCACCAGAGGCTGAGTAAAGTGAATTTCACCATATTGGTACTGGGCAACTTATACCATTTTATACTGACATGTAAATTTATTTTAACTGCCTATTGTTGTAGACTAAGTACAACTATCCACCAAGTCAGGTGTTGTTTTGCCTTGTGTATTATCCTCTGTCAGGAAACCTTTGCGTCGAAAGCATTGTTTACAGGTTTCTTGCTGTGCCAAAAAAGTGAGTATAGCTCATAAAATGTTGGAACAGGCAGGTGAATTCAAGAGTCTACTTCTACTTCAACCACTGGGGCACACAGATGAAACACTTAATCCACTTTCCCTGCTATATATTGCCCTAAAACAATACCAGGGTAGCTATTATATTCTCATTACAGTGAAAATCATTCATTGGAGAGCAGGATCGGCTGTGAATTACCAACACAAATAACCCTCGTCTGTGTGGATTCACTTAAGTCATCGAGGTAGGATGATAAACAACAGCACTGAAAAGTCCACTGCGTTTGTCCTGTGGAGGTTTTACATTTCGGGCTATCATTAGAAACATCCCCTGTACTTTGTTTTACTTGATGTAGAATTATAGACCGTATCTAGCTCAATCTTCGAATTAATTTCCTTTTTAAGCCCGAGACCCCAGAAAATTCCTTAATGGCACCTTCCCAATCTTCGTATTCTCTGAGATGTTTTGAGCTGATCCAACATCAAAGATTAGCAGTTGGAAGATTCTCTGCAGTGAGAGGTAGTTCTCTGATCTGTCCCCAGTTTTGGATTAACACATTGCAAAGCAAAAAGTCTGTGATATTCACGTGTACGCTTGTAAGGCAGTGACGAAGCCTCCAGTCATTTTGGCCTGCACGTTCCTGTTCATATGCGAGCTGTGGAATCCAACAGGACAGGTGCAGTTCTTGTTCAGCCAAGGCCCCCTCTGAGACATTTTCTCAAAACAATCATTCCCCTGTTTTTGGAAGCCACGTGTCTGTTTTCCTACATTACATAAGGGAGTTGAACACAGTTCACTGGACCCGGTTTAAACAAGGACCGTCTGCAGCTCCCCCAGCTTTCAGTGTTTAAATAAACCTCTGTGCTGACTCCTTTTCTCTCCTACTGACTGCACATACATGTTCACTGAATTACTCTCATAGCAAACGCCTCCCTCTCTCCCCTTTATTGCGTTACCACACAGCAACTCCTCCCTCTCCCTCCTCTTCCCCTGCTCTGCTCTTCAGTGTCTCCTGTGCTTTTCCCCTCCACTGGTCCTGAGAGTGGCCAATAGAGCTAATGTGTTTGGCCCTGGGATAGAGGAGGACAAGGAGAGCGAGTAAATGAAAAGCAGCTTGGGAAAAAACCATCACCTGACTAAGTAAGAAAAAAAGCTATAACAATGGGAATAAGAGCCTGAGAGGAAACATTAAGACAGGTGTGATGGCATTAGCGAACAAAAGCATGGGAATGGCACATGGGCTGACTGAATGAACAACACAAACAAGACCGAGTGAGACTCGCAGTGAGAGCTGTGCTGATGAATCTTACCAGATGTTGCAGTGCCAGCTGTGCTCACGCAGCCAGGCGTCACCAGGGCTTCTGCCTCGCAGGGTGCCTGCCGACCATCGCTACCCAGCTGTCCCCACGGTGACGTGGGAGCAGGGCCGACAGAGACTGAAACCACACAAGCCTTCTAGAGCGGAACAAACAGGGTTTACAGAGCTGCTGAGCAGCCAGGCTCCCATTCCCCGCACCACGTTAGTGGCTCACTCGCTTTCACAGGGTTTGTGGGCCGGAAAATATGGGTTTATGTTTGCACATATAACATTTGGCAGCAGGGAGGCATTCAAATCCAATTACGGCAAATGCTATTTGCATGAGTTACTGTTTTAGCAGTGGATCTGTTCCAGAGACTTTTGTCAGAAGAGCCTTTTCTGAAAAAAAAAAAAATGCACAAGTTTCTTGGCTTTTTAATTCTGTGTCTGAATAGTCATTTGTCATGCTAAAATGATATTTAACATAGTTAAATGTTACTCATTATATTTCTGTATGGCAATTTGGCTTAGCACCTCTGACCTATGTACCTTCAGTTAGACAGCAGTCACCTTGTTGCCAGACACTCCTCCTACCTCCATCCATGCTGCTGTGGTGGCTTCTGAAATGCTAACAGCTTCAGCCCACCCGTCAGACATAATAAAGTCGAGATGAGTCCATCTCACCGCACACATATGTGGGACACATACAATCCCACACTCAGTCAGTAACAGGGCAGTACATGAGGGAATGATGGTTGTATATACAGAGGTGGCCCACCTCCTGAGTCTGGATCTACAATTTGGTACAGCAGGGCAGCTTCACCGCTGTGGTCTGTCAGACAGACCAGGTAGGGCAGAATAGCAGCCCTGGTTTCTACGCACAGGTCAGAGAGCAGCCTGGCTGCTTTTCACACCACACTCCTTCTATCAGGATCCTATTCCCCGTGCTAGCTGACAGAGCAGGGGTCAAAGATGAGTTCAGGGGGACTGAAAATAACTCTCCTCCAGTCTCACTGGCTGCATGGAGAGCACTTTCTGCGGTTTCTCTCAAACAAAATGAATGTTCCATTAGAAGATTAATTGTTCAATGCCAATGTGTGGAAATTATAACTAACAATCAGAGCTCCAAAAAATGAAATATTGTTCACCATCTGTTTCAGAAAAGGTCTTTTTTTGCTTTTGTTTGACAACTTGTTCAGTTTTAGCTACTTGAAATATTCCTGTATTTTATTTAGGTATTGTATTTTTATTTGTAACATAATGCCTGTTGCTCATGTGCAGCCGTCTCCAGAGTTAAACAGGTAAAATGTTTCATATCTGATAAAGATGTAATGATATTACGGTATTGCTTCATGGCTCCGAAGGAGTGGAGCATGTCTCGCTTTTTCTATTTGTAGGCATTATACACTTTTATGGTGCTGAATTGTTGTCGGGTTGCAATTTCTCAGGACTGTTTCAATTTTACCTCTGCTATTGAGGCAGGTGAATTGCAGGCAGACGGATGGCGAAATAAGGCCACTCCGAAAAGAACATTGGCTGTTTTAAAGGGCTTATTTAAAGTATTAGGAGGTCTCACTCTGGGAGAGATTGAACGGGTTTGAAATGGCAAGGCCTTGCAGTTTCATGGATTCATTATAACAGGCGGCACAACAGGGTGTACTGAAATAGGAGAGGTAGGTGTTCGTGTACGTGTGCGCGTGTGTGTTTGCGCGCATTCATGTTACAGAGATGTCCTGGGGGCTTTACTCTAAAATGGAAAACCTGCCTGGCTCACTTCCCCTCCTTCCGTTGTTATTACTACAGCTCATCACAATATGTTATGTGCAATATGAGTTGTGACTTGAAACAGGAATTTAATACTTTAAGACTCTCATTTTTATAGCTCTAATTTAATCAGCTCCCAGCCTCCGCCAGGGAGTTTTAAGTCGATAGAGCAAACAGCTCCTCTTGTGCTGCAAGCCTGCTGTGAATAACTTATCCATGTAGTTCTCTTAAGCAAGGCACTGCACCACACTGCGCCAGCGGAGTGACCAACAGTGCAACACAATATTTATAATGGACATTTCCCAGATGTAAGTTTGTGTAACCACTGCCCTCCCTCAGGCCGTCGCTGTGAAAAACGAGGTGTTCTTAGTCAGTGTTACCCGGTGAATAACAGTAAAGTAAACACCCAGATCTCACGTTAATTAATCTTATCCATTTGTGGTTTCAAACCGTTGCAGCATTTGCAGTGAAATGTCATCTGACCAATAAGCTTTCAAACATTTTCCTTTATAATCCTGCTTCTGTTTTCTTTTCTTACTGATATTTTGACACTATTCTCAGTACTTTTCCTTGTGTGTTTGCTGCTTGCATGCTTCGTAACCCCCTCATAGTATTTTATTTAGCAAGGTTACTTAAAAACATCTGTATTTATAGCTTAAGTCTGGGAACATATAGCTGCTGGGGAGGTTAAAGGTCACACACATACAAACACACCTGGGAGCTGCTTACTGCTGGTACAGTCTTGTACTGTTGGCAGCTCCAGTGGAGCAGTTGGGGTTGTTGGTGTCTTGTTGAATGGCATTTCAAGGATAGCTGATTAGGCAAGGGAAAGTTGCTGCTAAATCAGAGTTTGGTAAATAAGTGCCAGTGCTATAATAAGATTCTTATTGTAACTGTGTTGTAACGGCTTTTTTCTCCTCCTCTACCAGACTTTGACTTCAGCGTGCCAGGCTCCATGAAGCTTCACAATCTGATCTCCAAGCTGAAAAAGTGGATCAAGATCCTGGAGGCCAAGACCAAGCAGCTGCCCAAGTTCTTCCTCATTGAAGAGAAATGCCGCTTCCTCAGCAACTTCTCTGCACAGACAGCTGAGGTGGAGATCCCCGGGGAATTCCTCATGCCCAAACCTACGCACTACTACATCAAAATTGCAAGGTACTGGACTTTTCTACAGAAGGGCACCTGGGGGTAGTAAGCAGGAGGATGAATTCACAGTAACCATGAGCCAAAAGCCTGGCCTTTTGTACTCTTATTGACCAGCTGTGCTCCGGCAAGCTCATATTACATTTTATATGTCCTTCTCTTTTCTACAGATACTTAATTCTTATTACAGAAAATAATTTTAAATGGCTGATGAATGTAATAGAATTGCCTGCACATACAAAGTACGAATGAAATACTCCATACTCATCCTGTCCTGTTAAGACTGAAATCCCCAGTGATTGTAATCCAAATTTAAAGCCCTTCTTTAATAAATCTTGGTCATTTTAAGTCAAAAAGAATATGAAGTTTTCAGTGAGGTGCTGTGTAGAAGCACTGAATCACACAGGAGAATTGTACCCACGCACCGTTCCTCCCACACAGTTTATGACTTCAGTTCTGTCTCTCTGCACCTCTCTCCAGGTTCATGCCCAGAGTCGAAATCGTTCAGAAACACAACACCGCTGCACGTCGCCTCTATATCCGCGGCCACAATGGCAAAATCTACCCCTACCTGGTGATGAACGACGCCTGCCTGACCGAGTCCCGCCGAGAGGAGAGGGTCCTGCAGCTCCTGCGCCTCCTCAACCCCTGTCTGGAGAAGAGGAAGGAGACCACCAAAAGACACCTCTTCTTCACTGGTAGGAGCAGGGACAAAAGAGACGGGGGCCTCTCTGCAGGAGGTTTATTATGATGTGTTATGATGATATATTAGGAGCATTTCTCTCCTTATTTACTAGATTTTGTATCTTTTTTTTTCGAGCTTTCATTACCTCTTTCACCAGCTTTTGATCAAGAAAAGAGAAAAGCTGCTTTGTTTTTTGTTTTTTTTTTCTTAAACACCTGTTTGTTCACTGAGAACAGTTGGCACCGACAGTCTCCTCTCATTTCTTCTCTCTCTCTGCCTCAGTTTCACTCACACACCACTCGCAAACTACACACACAATTTCAATTCGCTTTCAAGCGCTATTTCCTTTCTTGTCATCCCCTTGTGGTTTGCCTCCACCCAGATGTTTGCCCACTCTCCATTTATGCACTTGATTGGTTTGTTTAAGGGGAAATATGGAGGGGGAATTCAACAGTCCCTTCCAGCCCATTTCCTCCCAACTGGAAGGACTGGTATTGATTTGATTCAGGGTGCCAGTGTATGTAAATGTTTAGACTGCTTTCACTGGGCAACCCATGCACGGCCTTTCACCTTCTTTAACCCTGCGTGGTGTTGATCGACTCTGGAGTATTTTAGTTGTAGGTTTAGATCTGTAGTTTACACTGTGCTAAAACAGGGACTGTTTGCTAGCAAGTTCAGCCTAATGTTTACAGCTTGTGTGTCACTGACTTTGTTGTTTTCCCCTCCTGTTACCTCCTTCCACCCTTTCCTCCTCTGTTTTTTCCTTTGGCTTTCCCTACATCCCATTTCCTCCCTCTGCCTCTGCCTCCCCCTCCCCATCCTTTTCCCACCTGCATCCTGTCTTCCTCCTCTCCCTCCCTTCTCCCTCTGTCTTTCCAGTGCCCCGAGTGGTGGCAGTGTCACCTCAGATGCGGCTAGTCGAGGACAATCCTTCATCTCTGTCACTGGTGGAAATCTACAAACAGCGCTGTGCCAAGAAGGGCATCGAACATGACAACCCCATCTCCCGATATTATGATCGTCTGGCCACTGTACAGGCTCGAGGCACGCAGGCCAGCCACCAGGTATGGAGACAGTCATATGTCGTATACATCTGCCTGCATACACACATACCAGTAACATATACAGCTGTGTGGCTTGGTACAAAAATGAAAAAGATTTGAAGATTTGAAGATGCACAGTTTTCACTGGATAGCAGTGATTCACTCTCACAAGTGACTTAATCAGTGGTTGTCAGCCAAGCTATTACATCAGCCAATCACCAAATAATAGATGTGTTCGTCATTAAAAAAAAACATCAGCAAAACATCCTTCACCTGATTGGCTGAATGCTCCAAAAGGCTGTGTTGTCATTCACTTCTGGTTCAAGGTTGCAAACTGGAAAATTGTGATGGCTGTTCCTGGCGACTGATCATCACCTAAACTCTCAATCAAAAAGAGGAAAATAGGCCAACCAGACCTGTTGCTTAATTTGAATTTGATTTTTTTGGCTCTGTGCCTCCTCTGCTTATGGCCTCTGGAATAATAAAATCCACCAGTGTTTTTGGTGAACTGTGGACACTGAATCATATTCAATGACTAGAATTTGTGTTGAATAAAACAGGCCCAATAACAGCTGAACCACAGCTGCATACCTAACCTCTGCTCCCTCCTCCTGTTTACTACCAGGTCCTGCGGGACATCCTGAAGGAGGTGCAGGGGAACATGGTTCCTCGCAGCATGCTGAAGGAGTGGGCCCTCCACACTTTCCCCAATGCCACCGACTACTGGACCTTCCGGAAGATGTTCACCATCCAGCTGGCCCTGATAGGTCTGGCTGAGTTCATGCTCCACCTCAACAGGCTCAATCCTGAGATGCTGCAGATAGCACAGGTAGCAAACACGCACAAACATACACAAACAGAAATACGCTGGACTCTCTGTCAAGGGCAAGTGGGATCCGTGTGACAGCGGCTAATTCAATAGATACACACTCTCAGACGCATTAAGAGATCACTATTACCCTCTCCATATCTGGCCGTATGAATTACCATTCTCCCCCATGACATTCACGCTAGGCCTATCAGTCAGCCAGCTGCTGTCAATGCGAAGGGTGTTTTGACAGAATGTTATATTCAGTTCCTCTTCTCTACAGCTATCAAAGACATTTCAATTTGAAGAGGCCCGTGTTTGTGTGTGCGCGCATCCGCTTCCACACGCATCCGTCTGCCGCTCAGGGTCCGCAGACAGCTTTCTTAAAGTCATTATTAAAGATGATTGTGTCAGTCGGCCACCCCTCCCCTCTGATCCTAATCGGCCTTTGCTGACAGGCGTTCCTCCGGGCAGCTAAGCGCTGGTATTAAGCCCCCTCTCTGCCTGTTCCACTCCGCAGATCCCATTAGACACAGGAGGATTACGGTGCGGAGAGTGTACGCACACAGACACAAACAGAGAGAGAGAGAGAGAGAGAGAGCAAGGACAGGACATCACAGCAATGCCATCATGCCCCACCCTGCCTAAACAGAGACCTTATGTTCCTTTAAGTTGGCTCTTATACAGCCAAGTGATGCTCTGAGGCATCAGTATATAAGGCACCTGCTTGGTGATGTTCATCAGGGCTTCATTTAGTTATAGACCCCATTCTTTTTTCCTGTATCTCCTCTGATATCGTTGACATTTGTTCTGAAAATCACCCAGCATCTGTCATCTCTCTCTGTGAAGCTCACAGCCCCGAGTCACCACATGTGACACGCTAATGTTGCGTCATGCCATTCACACCAGCCCCTAAATGTAGCCATCGTTAGCCACCAGTCCGGTGATTTAGCATTCTGAGTGCTGCTTCCTCACCCAGCTGTCTGCGGGCATATCAGAGCCCCCTGGGGGTTGCTGGTGTCTCAGCCCACTGCCTCGAGGCCCTCCACTGGGGCCTGGAGGAGCAAATGACAGTAGGAGAGAGAGAGAGAAAGAGAGAGAAGGGAGAGGGGGAGGGAATGAGGCGAGACAGAGGAGGAGAGGGAGCAGGAGCTGGAATGAAATGCTCTGCTATAAAGCTGTCAGAGCCACTCACCTTTTCATATAAGGGAGCTTATCTTCTCCTGGAATGGCTGCTTGTGTAGCCGGTCCTCTCGCACATAAATGCAGGCTTAAAGATGAAAACTTGGCCGTATACGTTTAAGTCAGCGGGGAGCAGCGGGTGGGGGTAGGGGGGAGAGGGGAGTGGGAGTGAATTGAGGATTATAGATGTTCTGCTGCTGATAGTTTGACGTGTTACTGTGTCTGGGGCACGCAGATCAATAACGGCAGCCATTTCGTTGGTTGGTGTGAGCTTGTTTTGTAACTCCCCCTAGCCTCTCTAAAGAAGAGTCATTTTCTTACAGGGCTTATGTGAACTAAGAAGACTGTGGAAAAAACTGGAAAAGGAATATTTATTGATCATTTTTAGCTTTTTTGAGCACATACTTCTGAACAATACTTTATTTAAAATGTCAGAAAACACCCAACACACTCACTTGTAAGGCTGCTGACATGCACCTTAACCTTTACTCTGCTCTCTGTTTTCAGGACACGGGAAAACTCAACGTCTCCTACTTCCGCTTTGACATCAACGACGCCACGGGCGACCTGGACGCCAATCGTCCCGTTCCCTTCCGCCTGACGCCAAACATCTCAGAGTTCCTGACCACCATCGGCGTCTCGGGCCCGCTCACCGCCTCCATGATTGCCGTGGCACGATGCTTCGCGCAGCCAAACTTTAAGGTAGCTTGTCTGCAAAAGCCTGTCTGCTTATAATAAGAGTTACCTTATTATGATGATCCTGTGTTTCATATTTTATATATATAAATACATGTAAATTACAGTTTGGATTTCTGTAATAAGGCTGCTTTAAACAACTACTCCAGGTATTGTGTTGCACTTAAACCCAGTGAACTTCCTCTCCGGGTTTATCTGAGGCACAACCAAACAAAAACAATGTCGTTAAAAAAAGGAGCAGTCAGAGGGTTGTGTAATGTATCTTGCAGCAGGGCAGTAATGACAGGCGTGTGGTGCCTATGTATAGCTGTGGCTCATGCTTTAAGTCTGACAGATGTGGAGGGAACAGGAGCGCTGTAGATGCAAATAAACAAAACACCCGACGATGTGAACTAGTTAAGGATTTCTGCCAGAGGCCAGTTTCTCTTTTGTGGTCGAAGAAAATGGACATTTCCAGCGAACAAAACAAAACGCAACAAACGCACAACAATTATCCACTCAAATATAGTGAAGCCTTAAACCATATAAACAATCTGGTGCCGCCTGAAACCATATAAACACATTAGCTAAGGGTAGGGAACAGCGTGTACCTAGTTAGGTGATAATTGCTAGTGTTGTGGCCCCGTCATGGTTTAGATGGTTATGTATTTCAGTTCTCTGTCACCATAATGAGCTCCTAACAACACGGAGATTTCCCCGAGGATGATTGACGCGTCCTTAATTGGAGTTAACAGCTTTGTTTTGTGTGTTTGAGATTGGAAATGGCTTTTTATAAACCGAGCTTTTATCGTGTTTCATCGCCGTCGTTCCCATGATGCACATTTTGAGCACATGGATTAGGAAGCTCTGCCCGGGAGACAGGCATACCTGGTGTGTGAAAGTTAAATTAGGTAACGTTTATTTCTAGACTTGTGTTGTCATCAAGATTTTTTAGCAACAGCATCCTGTTGTAATGATTAGTTTGACTAGATGAAACAAAGCCTTCACGCTTTCATGGACGTTTCTGCTCAGAATCAAAGTGAAGAAGCTGCTTTGGTTAATTTGGACACTGACTTCACTGTTTTCTGGGAAATGTCTGATTGTCAGAGGATCCAGCTACAGGCTAAATATTTAATGTTCCATTGTTCCAGTGTTTCTGCAACATTCATTTCCTCTGTGTCCGATAGGTGGACGGCATCCTGAAGGCCGTCCTCCGTGATGAGATCATTGCATGGCACAAGAAGACCCAAGAGGACACGTCCATGCCCCTGTCTCCGGCCGGCCAGCCCGAGAACATGGACTCCCAGCAGTTAGTCTCACTCGTCCAGAAGGCCGTCACGGCCATCATGACCCGGCTCCATAACCTGGCTCAGTTCGAGGGAGGGGAGAGTAAGGTCAACACCCTGGTGGCCGCGGCGAACAGCCTGGACAATCTGTGTCGCATGGACCCCGCCTGGCACCCCTGGCTCTGAGAAACCAGATCAGAGGGAGGAGGAGATGATGAGACGCTGTGGACTCCTCCACAGAGCAGCGTGGGATGTGATGCAGGGCAAGAAAAGAAAAGGTCTTTTTATTTACTTTTAGAACAAATCCGACAAACACAGACAACAGTGGTTAAATGTACCCTTCACTGTAACTGAAGCCTGGTGGACGACGTTGGACTGACTGTCACACTGGTGGTGTGACGTGGGCCTGCCAGTAAGTTGAATACTCTCATCTGGACCGGAAGAATCTTTTTATGAAAACACAATTCCTCCGTCAGCTTATATTTATTTTTATAACTAGATGACGAGGAGTCTGTCTGTGATGCCCTGTCTTTAATATGACAAGGAGGAAGTGCAAATGTTGGTGTAGGCATCATGATGAGCCACTCATTCAAACTAATGTTTGAATGACTTAATGTTTTTTGTTTTGTTTTTTTAATTTAAGAGATGGATCATTGCTGTTGTGTGCATTAGCTGCATCTGCGTTGCATTTCACCTGCACCCAGGGTTTACTTTAAATACAGTTCATCCCTAAAAATCATTTTGTCACCTCAAATTTTGTATTTTTATTTAAACGGAAAACTATGTAGCTTCTTTTCTATCCTTGCCGAATGAGGAGTTTTGTTGTCCTGTGAACAACCGGTGATGCTCTTTAATTTTTGGATTTTTTTTTTCTTCCTCACTGCTTAAACTATATTAAGATGTCTGACTATTCAAAAAGCCATTTTACCATTTTACTTTACATGTTGTTGTGTCTTTCCATCAGTCCTGGTGTGAGAAAGTAAATCTTCAGGGTGGAACTGACACGACATGACTGTCATAAGCTGTAACTGCTGTAATGCAAATATCATTCCCAAACTGGCTGTTTGCATATTTCTCCCCTTTTTGTAAAGGTACAAAGCCTTTTCCAACAGAAGTATTATCTCTTGTCATGTAAATAAGCATTTTGTTTTAATAAAATGCTCTTTTTTTAATACAGAAGCTGTTTGCTTCTTTTGTTTTTTTGTCCTTGTATATTATTTATTTACCTGAAAGAAAAAAAAACTCTCAATTACCTTTCTTTCCTGAGTTGTCTTTATTTATTTATTTTTTAATACCAGTTGTAGAACAACAACAATAACCAGTTAATCCCCATCTGTGCTTCTCATCTACTGCATCACTGTCACAGTCATAATCACCCTGAAGGACGCACTCTTGGATATTATCGCAGCAATAACTCATGCTGTGAAACGACTCCAGACGAACTGCTCTACGACGTATTTAAAAAGGAAAAAAAAAAAAAGTATTGCCGTCATCCTTGCAGTTCACAGCTAGCAGACATTTATGGAGAAGAGTTTCAGCTCAGCGGAGTGGAATCAAAAAAAAGAGCGGCTCTGTCTCGTGGAGGTACAATAACCTTGTGGTCATTCCCTCCCCGTGGTTAGAGAGTCCTGCGGAGGTGTGCTGAGGCGTTTGCCTCCTCCCCCTGGTGCTTGATTAATGCGTGCCAGTAGATCTCCGAGTGGGCTGGCCTCACTTGACTTATACACACTGTCAGTCGGCCCGCCTGCACTCATAAACAAAGGTTATATCTCTGTTCGCCTCTCTGAGAATCACACACACACACACACAGCCTGCCTTTCAACATGTTTACACACTGTCTCTAACATTTCTCTTCCTCCCTGAGCCACAGAAGAAACGAAACACTTCTGTCTATGAAGTATATGAGGTCCATTCACCGTTCTCTTTTTGTATTTGCCCTCCTGCTAAGTGTCTGTATTTGTGTAGTGTGTGTGGTCTTTTCAGTTGGTTGTCGTGTCTTTTTTATGAGGTGCTTCACTCCCCCCCCCCCTAAACACTGAGTTAGAAGAGATTTCAAGTTGCCTCATTTCCTGAAGAGATGAATCATGTCCGTTTACAATGACTTATTCTAGGCCCCCCCACTCCGCAGACTTAACCAGACTGAAAAAGGTGATGTTTGGACCCTACAGGGTCTTCATCAGGCAAATAGCCAACATGAGGAAGGATGACGTCAAATGTACAAAATCCATTGCTGTTGATGTCACAGTCATAAATAAACAAACCAGCTGCACAAAGCTTATAGAAAACATGAATATTTGATTGTATACTAGATTTTCAATGTTAAAATATTTAAGGAGACTGAGAGTCTACAGCCACGGCAGCGCCTCTGTGAGGCAGCTGAATGATGAACACCAGCATGCCAACATGCTCACAGTGCTAATGCTAACATGCTGATGTTTAGCAAGTACGTTGTCATTATTCAGTGTAGATGAAAATTCAAGCGATTCCCCAAGTTATGAGGATTCATATTTCAGTTGCCTTTTTTAAAATCCAATAAAGTTTGGGGATATTTTTTTCCCAACTTCCCAAGCTTCACCTGACTTAAATATAGGACGGGACATGAATTTAACTGCCTGTCTGCCTCAACAAACCATGTGCGTCTGCAGTTGTTGCACTGAACAAAACATCTTTCTCATTTTTTTATTTTATCTCTCCCAATGTAGCGAAGCAACGCAGCACCAGAGTTAACTGTATAATTTTACTGACTCAGCTTGTTCCCTGATGCATCATTTACCCGGCAGAGTCACGCTGGTTTCAACGGCAGCCGGGGCTGACCCCGTGACCCGTGAGCAAACCAACGCGTCTTCGGTAACAAGAAATGATTTTCATGTCAAGTGAGGACAAAACACGAAGGAGGGATTTATTTCCTCAGTAAATGGAGACAGAGACAGACACACATGCGGTCCTTTGGAGAGATTACGTTTGAAGCTGTGGGTGCCCTCTGTTGGGACAGGCATCCATTTCACGCCTCAGGTGTCCATTCCGATTTGAGAGAGATTAGGTGAAATATGAAATCCACAACCGCAGAGCACACATGTGAGCACACACACATGCCCTCCCCTATAGACCTGTCACAACCTGCCTCCTGGGCTCTTTCCTTGGCGTCCTCTGACTGCACACAGACACCACAGGAGCAGAGGTGACGGCTGCAGCAACCCCCACCTCCATCTTTCCTCTTCTCTCTGCCTGATATGAGTGAAGTGGAGGCGAAGGCTTCACCAACCCCCCTACAACCCTCGCACCCCCCTTCTTTTTTTTTTTTTTTTCCGGTAGCGTGAGAGGAGTGGAGGTGATTGATGTGCTCCGCTGGGAGTGGAGGTGTTGAGCCTGGATCATCATCAGCGCTGGCACAGAGCAGAGATCTCACAGGACACACCGGAGCAGGAATAGATCCTGGCAGGACCAGATGATGAAATCTTCTCCCTCCAGTGATCCTCATCCCCCGCCTAGGTGGGGGTGGCCTTAAGGGAGGAGTGGAGGAGGGAGGGTTTTTCAGAAACTGTTTTACACTGATGCGTGTGGATACAGTGTAATGAAAACTTACAGTAGACACGCAACGCAAGTACACAGATCAGTGGCTGACACACTCAGAGTCCACACACACGTGGATGAAGCTGTTCTGAGTGTGAAGAGAACAGAGGGAGAAAACAAATGTGCTGCGTCGACTCCCTAATCCACTTCGTTTTCCTCATCACTATTCATCATTCAAGATCAGGAACGCTACCAACTCTTCTCCTGTTTTCACAGCCAGCATCCAATTATACATCACATTGTATCAGGCCTTGTAGCGCAGTAGGGGGAGAAGCTCCTTTGTATCTTTATGTAAACAAACAGTATTAATCAAATAATGACTGTGTGTTGATCTCTAGTCTGGGAAGCGGCGCATCTCATATCTAGCAGCTGAGGATTTGTTTTGTTCGGTGTAGGAGCTCCCATTACGACTTCTAATGACATTTCCACTCAGAGGAGTTGAGCTCATTAGTTCTGTGTCTAAAATCTGCCATTATGATTTTAATTGCCCGAGCTCTACACACAGCATTATGGGAAGCAATCAAAGTCACGTTTTTTTTTTTGTCTTAGTGACAGTGATGCAGCAGTACATCAGCAACTTTCATAAAGATTTGAATTTGTACTGATACACATTGTGTAAGAGTCCTTATGCTAGGCTAACTGAAGGTACAAACCTGTGTACATAAAAACTTTGAGGTACATGTTAACTACAACTCCCATGGTGCAATTTGGCAACATCTGTTCACCAAGCTTAAAATACTGGTATGTGTCACTCGTCTGGCTTCATTTTGGATGAATTCATCAACTATGGTGTGTTAAATAACACTTGCAACTCTGTTTGGTCACGTTGGGTTGGTGATGATGCTGCTTAAAAAGTGAACTAAACATGAAATGACAATGACATCCTCCTTTTTCAATGTTGTTTATTGCCAGTTGGCAACATTAGCCGCAGCGGAGTGTGAAACAGTACAGCGTGATTAATTATGGAGTACTCTTGGCACTGACTAACATGCTGAAGTGGTATTAGTATAAGTGTGCCTGAAGTGTTGATTAAGGGTAGTTCTCTTTGGCTTATTCTCAGACGTGGGGACTCATACTCAGTGTGAGTACATGCCTTTGTAACAGTGTGTAAAATGAACAAATGTGTTGTTGTTGTTGTTGTTGCTCACATTACTGCGTGAAGTAGTGTCAACAAGGTGTTCAACACAATCTACTGTATTGCTTTGTGCAGTTGACACAAGACCTGTGGTGCTCTTCTGCTTTGACCCTGCTACAGTATAAAATACGGTTAAGTAGGACGCACATGGACACAGAGTCCAACACTGGAGCAGGACAGCATTAAAGTGAATTAACAGTATTGACTCGAAGTTTGAATGACCTGAATTCTGTTTTGAAATCTGTCTACTTAAAATATGTGTAGCTAAGCTTTTCATTTGTTCCTTCAAATATACTTGATGCAACATCCATTTGTTCTTCTCCAGTTTCTCTTAACTAGGATTCCTTTGATTTCCACATTTTCAAAGTCTTTTTCCTGGTTAAATCGATCGCTCTGGCTGAACGGAGTGGCTGGCTGATAGGCAGTCACATGATTCCTGATGTTGAACGGTATTTAGCGCATCACAGTGCTTGAGAAATTTGTGTGCTGTAAGGGCTCAGTGTGAACCTTTGTGCTCCTGCTGCAAAAATTGATTCAGTGCTACAAAGGTGGGAATGTCCGGGAAAATGTCAATGTTACTGTGTGAAGAGAACAAGGAGCAAGGCAATTTCCAGTGATGGATTCTGGATTTGAATGAACATGAGGGTCTGTCAGAAGTTTCTCTGATGGTCGGCCTGAACTGACTCCTTAACGCTATGAGGTAGTGTGGTGTAATTGTGATTTATAGTTTTCCTTTGTTTGGAAATTGATTTGTAAAATGTAAATCCAAAGATGCTTCTGTCTCCAGGATTCAGTTCATATCTGACTCTTGGCTGCTTTCACGTTAAGAAAGAAAAAGTCAGGTATCTTTCCCAAGCAATGAGATACATTTCTCATATATATATACTGTATATGTCAGCAGGACTAAGTCAACGGACCACTTTTGTTGGAAGAAAATTTCACCCTGAGACTCATACTGTTATGATCAATCCATTCTGGGAGTCATTTTGTGATGAAGCGCTGTAATATGCTTTTCGGGAAACATATTTCCCCAAACATGCATTATCTGCTTCTCCTAAAGTTAGAGACAGTCCCCACCTTTACCAGAATCACCTTAAACAACAAACCAACATGTTGCATGGAACTATGTTTTGTATGTGTAGCTCGTGACTGCAAATGCAATTCTGACGGTGGGAGGTAGAAGATAATAGATTTAAGTAAAGAAAAAGTGAATTGCACCTCTTATTCAAAATGCAGCCTGACTTAGCTAACACTGGCATTATGTTGTTTTCTAGCTTCAGTCTTCTGAGAGGTTCCTGCATTCACCTGGTGTCCCTGGTCTAAATCATTCCTTGTTAGACGTGTAAATGAAAAGCAGCAGAACTGGAGTCAGGAAGCTCTGCTCTGGTCAATTGAGGACACCGTTGGTGGGCTAATTGGCAGCTCTGTTTCTTGGGAAATGGATTTCTCCCTGCATGATTGTTGAAAATCGGCAAGAAGAACACATTGTTCGTGTGATTATGAGGCTGTGATGCCAGAAATTGCTTTATACCATTGATGTGTTTAATATAATCCTACACACTGAACCACGCTAGATGCGTGGATCTTGGGATGGTGACGTCATTTGGGGCGTTTGTCAGTCCACCACTTTGTTCCCCTCTGAAATGTCTCAGTGTGAAAGAGAAATTTTGCACAGAGAATTATTGTCCCCAGGGAAACGAATCACTTCACTCACTTTCCTGATTCCCTGACTTTTCATCCAGCATCACAGGGAGGTTGACATTGAAGACACTCGTCCCAGCGACTACTGGGTTGATTGCTGTGAAATTTGTTGCAGAAGTTCATGTCCCCGATTGGAGACATTTGCAATAAGCTCTGTTCATTGTAATCTGCTCATTGAGCACAATCAGCAGATGAAAAATTTAAATGTCCAATACTTATGACTAAATGCAAATGACTAAATTACGATGGTAAACACGGCAAACATCACACCGGCTAAACACTGGCATCTTTGTGTGTTCATGTGACTGTAGATTAAACATGTCATGTTGCCATGGCTGAAGAAGAGGAAGAATAGACCATCAAACAACAAATCATGCCCGGAAATGCTAAGTTGTGTTACATGAACTGGGTTGACGTCTCTCCTTCAGCGTGACAAGCGGGAGTTCATCGTTCACGTGCACCTTCTGCGGCCGCTTCTTCTCTGATAAGGCCTTTAATTGCCAGCCATCATGGCTTTGTTATGGACATGGCCGGCAGCAACAGAGGCGTCTCCCACCAGTGCTCCCCTCCATCCTGAGCCAATTAATGATTCTCCTCTTAGGATGTTCTGAGCAGACCAGGCAGAGAGCTGTTTAACCCAGTTGACAACTTGCTCCCCCACCCCTCCACCCACCCATCCCGGCATCCTCAGCACTCTCACTCGCCTCTGCGCCCAACCGCATGATTTAATTTGTTTGGTAATATCAGGATTGGCATGTTCAGCCCAGCTTCACTCCAAAGTGAAATTGGACAAGGGCATTGGAGCCTCACTATGTAAAACCGCCTCACCTTGACAGCTGCTTGAGTGGGCAGCGGATTGCTGTGGAGAGTGGAGGGGGAGGAGGGGAGGAGAGGAGAAGGTGTAGGGATGAAGGATGTACCTGAGAGGGAGGCAGACACCAATTCACTTCTCTCTTTTCCACAGGGGAGTTTTGTGTCAGGAAAGGAGCCAGCTACCAAGACGGAAGCTGTTTAAAGTGGAGACAAAGCACCAGGTGCTACTGGAGGGACCGATCTGCTCTACAACAACATGCTGGAGCTCGTCCAATCTGTCCAATCAGCTTCCAGGGAAACTCTGGCAAGACAGCTCATCCTGTAGTGTATGATGGATCTTGTTGTAATTTGTAATATTTATTTTGTCAGCTCAGATCTTCAAACTCTGCGTTTGATTGTAGAGATCACAGGTATGTGCTTTTCATGTCCAGGTTTTCCCAATACTCCCGATAATCCACACGTATTTTATTTATTTTTAATTTTTTTGTGATGTTCTCTTTACTCTGAAAACTTAGAGGCAGGCGCCTTTTAGAGCCTCATTTCCAGTGAGTGAGAAAAGTCCATTATGAGTGTGTAAGGACAAAAAATAATAATTACAATGAAAATATTCATGAAAATTAAAGATCGATATTAATGAAAATATTACTTTCTTCTCAAACTTCTCAAGAGCACTTCAGTAAGTCTAGTACATTCATACAGAGGACTCGCTGATATGAACGTGCTACACTCATATCAGAGAGTTAGGATCAACAACTTACCTGGACACGTCTGATGAACTGGAAAAGTTAGGCGCCTGTGAGCCGCTAGACCTCCACCACTGGTTTCACGTCAAGCAAAATTGTGAGTGAACAAACTCAATCGGATTAAACAAACAAGATACAAGATTCTCCCGCTTCAAGTCTTTCATACACAGCTGAGCTAAAGGCCTCCTGGCTTCAGCTATACACACTAACAGCTAACAACCGATGCCATAGCAAAACAGAGCATATTTACAATGGAATTCGATAGCACTAAAGTTGTAATGAATTAAATTGTTTTCTTTAGGCTTTACAAGTGAAGACTAAAAGGTCTCCTGCACCAATGTTCAACAATAATGAGGGTCAACAATAATCATACAGGGAGGAATTAGGTTAACTAGCTTTGTATAAATGCACCTTTGACTGACACCGACAAGTTCTGTGTTTGTTGAAACTCACTTTGGAAACTACTGAAAATCATCAAATGAAAAAGTAGATGGAGCAGATTGAAGGGAAAGGGTGCAAAAAAGAAGTCAGAAAATAACAACTTCAATTAACTTCACAGTGCCATTAATAATTGATTCTTGTTTTTATTTGTTTTTGGTTTTGAATGGCAGTTTCATTTTGGCCGTGCACAGCAGACTCTCTCAGATCCAGGACTTGTTCGCAGCTGCCACGACATCTGCATTACCCACCAAGTTGACTTAACAGTATTATCCTCACACAGCAATCCTCCTCCTGCAAAAAAAAAAAAAAAGGGTTTAATAAAAGAGTGCAGAGGCTGAGAGGAGAAGCCGTGTAAGTGTCTGGAGTGACAGCTTAACAACCCAGCAGACAGACAAGACAACCAGCGAACCTTATTACATGTATATATGGAAAGTCCAGGTCCGTGTCTCTGCTTCTCCCACTGTAACTCAAACAGTAAAAGCTCCTGGACCAGAAACCTGCTGAGACAGCGAGGAGAGATGGTAATCAGATTAGTTTTCCCAAAACTTTCATGCAAGGCAGATGGCCATCATTTGTGACTATGTCACTCTGTCAAGGCCTCTGTTGTTCCTGATAAGTCATGGCAGCTTGATAGACAGTGATGAAGAGCTGAAAAAATATGAGTCCCTGAGTGTTTAGCTGACTCCGCTGCTTCAAGAGCATCGGATCAGCCGGAGAAAGAATCGAAGGTAATTGGATTCAATAAAATTGTGCTGTAACTGATCATTCTGTAGTTGTGGAAAGTTGAGGCTTTGGCTCACAGACATACACACATGTCCAGACACACAAACACACACACACACACACACACACACACACACACCTACCCGTCATGTCAAACGAAGTGAGATGGCCTAGATAGGTAGGCGGGGAGACAAGCGGGGTGTTAGAGGGAGCAGAAAGGAGTGGGGATCTGAGGCCAGATTCATTTCCACCTCCAGTGGAGGGAGACCACCTATTTAGCCTGTCTGTGAGAGGCCAGGCCACAGGGACGATAACAGATCACAGCCCATCAGCTGTCGGAGCTCAGATCTAACCGATGGCGTCGAGAAAGAGAACTCATGACTGCATTTCACGAACTTACGACTTCAATTTCCATATCATTAAGCTTGTCTGTGTTAGAGCATTTCAGCGCTACTCTCCATAAATCCACGGTGAAACATAACAAATAACAGTTGTCATGAATCCAACTGTGTCAGCGCTCACATTGTTTATGGGTTTATGTTCAAAAATGTGTTTTTTCCACTCACTTGAGCTCTATTTGTCTGTCAGATTACCAGAATATAAGCTCATTACTCCTTAAGGGACATAGGGAAATATTTTTGATGTGTTGCTCATACACACTGACTGATGTTCCTCTCTCTTGTTTAGTGAGTGAAAGAATGGAGGAGGAGCCCCAGTCTTCTGACTTCCCACCTCATTACCCACACCTGGATAGGACTGCAGGGGATCCTAATTTAAGTCACTCATTAGCAACATCCTAATGCGTTCTGACAGCAACAAGAGCAGGGGATGGAGGGAAGGTGAAAGAGAAAGATCGAAAGAGGGTGAGGGAGGGTGAGGAAGGCACTGAATTGCCTTGACAGAGACAACCGCAGGACAGAAATGCAGAAGGAGGGGGGAGCGTCTGTGCGTTACGAGAACTGTTCTTATTTCTTGCTTTGATTTCCATAAAATGAGCATCATCCTAAATCATCCGAGCCCTCCGCTGGTGGCCTTGTATGCATAAACCATTAGATTCCTTTGCTAATGCACATAAACTAATGAACACAATGTCGTTTTCCACTACTGTACACGGCAGCGCAACAGGAAATCAAATAAAAACCCTGTTTACCAAATAAATTCTTCTGTGTCTGTTGGGTTTGCCTCCGGTTGATTGTATGTTTTGCAGCAGACGCAGCTGCACGGTGGCTACACACAACACAACACATCAGCGTGCTGGGTAATGGATCGGAAGAAATTATCAGGGGAGTTTGGGGTAAATTTGACTTTTGAGAGTGAAGCGTGGTGAATTTACACCTCCAAATGGGTTTGGAACAAGGTCGGAAAGATTTTCAGTGAAAGCAAATCCCTTTGTCTGCCTGAGATGTGGCAGGATATATCCTCCATTACTTTACAATTGCAAGAGCCAGTGTTCACTTCTAGCATAAATCCCATTTCACTGCCCGCAGTGAAACGTTTTACAAGATTTCCATATTAGGCCAGTTATATCCCATATTTAGTAATTGAAAGTCAATGAATGTCTCTTCCACAAGACTGCTGGTAAAAGACAATCATGTTATTCATTTAAGGGGGGAAAAGGGGGTTTGTAGGTCTTTACCAAGTGGGGCAGAAAGGAATTTAGTAACATTAAAATGAATTTAAAAAAAGCTGGATAAGAAGCTCAAATTTGTTTTGTTTTCTATTATTATTATCACTATTTCTTTCTAGATTTTTACTTTAGAAAGAAGAAGTCCCAGGCTGGACTCAGAGTTAGGATGAAGCAGGTGTCAACTGAACCTCAAGGATGCCCATTATTTTTTTACATAGAGGCTTCCACAATTTCCATTTCCTGTGATGTTAAAAATCTGGAGTCTGAGTCTGAAGGCTGAGTGTCAGTTTGAGTCTGAGGCAGTTTGAGTGAGAGCAAGCGCAGCCACCAACCCCTCCAAAACTGGGAGACAACAAACTGAATAAGAGAGAAGGTTGGAGAGGCTGGGGATCAGCAGGTTCATCTTGATAAATATGAGAAAATGTTCCAAACCCACTCATTAGTCCTGACCTGGTGTATAATTCTGGCTCGGCAGCCTGTCGAAGCACCGCGGTGAGAAGCACAGAGAGAGAGAGAGAGAGAGAGAGAGAGAGAGAGAGAGAGAGAGAGAGAGAGAGAGAGAAAGAGAGAGAGAGAGAGAGAGAGGTGACAGGAGAAGCGCAGAGAAAAAGAACAGCTGATGACAGTATGCTTCATGTTGGCATTTGCAGATGAAAAGAGACCTTCTGCCTTCAAAGGCACTCAAAGATGAGTGTGAGAAGAAAAAGGGGAAATAATAAGAAAGTGCAAGAATTAATGGACCTCACTGTGGACATCACTGTTGAGGGACACAGACACTTGTTATCACTGACAGAAAAAAACTGGGCCACGTGGGTGAAGTTCTTGGTTAAGAATAGTTTATTTTACAGTGTAACATTATTAAGCTGTAAACATCACATGACTGATTTTTACTCAGCTAAAGACAATACAAGATAATACAAACTCCTCAAATCAGTAAACCCCCAAATTACTAGAAAGATTAACAATGACATGAGCTCAGTATCCTCAACAGCAGCTACAGCCCTGAACAGTTCTGACTTTGCTCTAAATTACCAGGTCAATTCATACCATTTATTTCCACCTCTACTTGCAAATTCTAAAAGGCCAAATGAAAATGAACATGTCTAAGAGGACTCCGAGGAGCAATACTGTAACATTACGACTTGATATTGGATTACTGACCTCATGAACCACCTCCCTGGTGGAGCTAAATGAAGACCCAGTTTAGTGTCAAAAATAAAAGATTTGACCCTCATCTACCGCTGAATCCCTGAACCCAGAGGGTGGAACAGGCAGCTGGTCTCAGCATCACCTGCTCCTTTTGAATGCTGTGTGAGTGATAACACCAGAAGCAGAAGCAGATCACATCAACACAAGACAGTACTGAAACTGAATTTGAATTTTTTTTTTTTTTCAAAGTTGATCTGTACAGCCTGAAATGTATTTTTAGTATTGATATTTCTGTGGCTTGATAGTTGCCCAGCAGAAATAAATAAGAGGCTCTTGCTGAGCATGGCCTGCATGCATTTCAGCAGGTGAGATAAATAAGAATGTGCAGTATAAATCACTATGCAATTAATATTTAATCTTGTCCTTACTGTACCCTCCCATGCTGGTTAATGCAGCCTCACCATTTTACATAGCACTGAATAATTTTCTCCCTGATTGGAAATAATACTGGGAAGCCTGGAGCACAAAGATATGACTTTTAATTTGGTTTGCTGATGCATTTTGAGGGATAAACAAATAGATGGTGGCGTGATCTTAGACAGGCAGAGATGGATTTCCTGGTTACTTTTTCACAGCTGACTTTGTGCAGCGTGTAGTAGCTCACTGGTAATGAGATTTTAAAGCTGAAATTACTTTCAAATGCTGGTCCATATCTAGGTGGGTGAGGAAAACTAATGTGAAGAGAATATTAACAGATTTATTGTAGATGCTAACAGTTGCAAATCTTCAGGTTTAGCTTTAGGACATCAGGTGTTTGTTAAACCCTGTTCCCAAGCAACTGACCAATCACAGCTTTACAACTGTAACTGGGGCGGAAGTTCTTTCAAACTCTGGAGGTCTGCAGCAATTTCATGCAGGGCTGTAGAGGGAACAACAAATGGCAATTAAAAACACACGCACAGGTGCGTCTACCTGTTTGTGTAACTGCGCGCGTGTGTACACTGGCGCATTCACGCGAGGAGGAGGAGGAGGAGGAGGTAAGCAGTGAGCAGTGTGTGTGTCTGCGAAAAATATGTTTTACAAAGTTGTCTCTGTGTATGGATCATTTGTAATGATGTTGCTTTGTTTCACATTAACAGTCAGTGTTTGATGGCGGTGTGTTCACTTAAGATGAGTTATCTGTACGGGCTGATGTTTTCCTGTAGCCGTTTTTCTAAAGTTCGCTGTGTTTTTTCTATTTGTACTGAATATTATGTATTTTATGAATTTTGTCGTAAAGGGACCTGGACCCGAAACTTAACTTATGTATCATTCCGTTGATTGTTAAGCCTTCTCTGATTATGAAGGAGCTCACAGTGCAGGAATGAAAAGCAACAGTAAGTTTAACAAATGGCCTATTCTGTGTGCGTTTATTGAATTACATCTTGAAAATCTAATCTTTGCTGTAGTTTGTCGCTTTAATATTGTGCAGACCCGCCTCTAATTCTGCACTTGTCCACTGTTCAGAAACTCTTTTCAGGCAGATCCAAAGGCAATGACACACGGCATATTCTGCTTTGTCCTTGTGCCTGAGCGTTTTCCAGCTAGTTGACCTCTGCCACTGCTTCGAAGGCACTTTCCAGCTATTAGACTAATTTGTTCTGGGCTCCTGCAGTCCTACAAAAGGAGCAGTGAAAAGGGTTTTGGAGTACAGTGTACCATCACAGGAGGGTTGTAATTAGCACAGATTGAAGCGCTGTGCCTTACCTACCCCTGTGCAGCATGACAGATGCCTTGAATGATAAACACAGCGTGCAGCCATGCAAGATTGCATTTACAGTTACGTTGTGAAATCGGAATAAACAAGAAATATCAGGAATTTTGACATTCAGATTTATGGAATGATCACTTAACCTTTTCATTTAACCTCTTAATGGGTTTTTTTTTTTGTACTGTCCAACCGAGGTGCAGTTTAAAAGGGGTCACCCCTTGACTTTCAGCTCCTGTAATGGTGTCAGTATCTCAGTGGGAGCACTTGTAACACTGGCTCGAAGATTAAATGGGTTCAGGTGTGTATGTGTGCAGCTTGTGTTTGTGAATGTGCATATGAGCTCGTGTGTGAGTGCATGTACCTTCTAGTAAGGCAGGTCAATGTCACAGTATCACTGGGAATAGCCTTCTTATCTAGCAGCCATTGCTGTTGCTCTTGACACAAGGGATGGTTGTCAAATGAATCAAAGTTTAAGGGCCTCCGCCACAACAAATAACCCCATTACCTTTGTTGGAGGATTGAGAGATGACTCCCATGGACTCTTCCCTATTAATAATTAAAAACACTGATGCTGTTGTCACTTTTCATAAATCAAATTTAACAGTATGGTGATGGAGGGTTTGTGTGCATCTTCGTGTTTGTGTGTGCATGCTGAGAGGTGTAAACCGCACACAGAATGACTTACAACGTGACCTTAGCTGTTTGATGATGGATTGCCGTGTTGTTTAACATCCATAACAGAATTATTTTGATGAGCTGCTGACAATTGATGGCAGAACTGTAGAAATAATCACTCCTGGTTTCTTCTGCTGAGTGTAAAAAAACTAAACTTGATGTTATACACTCAATAAATGTGTATCTGTAAAAATTAATAAATGGCCCAAACATAATTTGTTTGATTGGTTTTTATGTTAATGTAGCATAGCGCCAAGAAGTGAGAGGTTTGTTTACCTGCAAAATGAAAACTAATAGAATAAAAAAAAAAAAAAAAGATATTTATAGAAGCCAATTTGCTGGCCACTCCACACACATTTCAGTAAATGAATAGCTGTTGCTGCTTCTCTGTGTGTGTGTGTGTCTAAAAGAGCCATACAAAGCCTTCCTCAAGGTACTCCGCATTATCACGAAGGACAGAGGGGTAATGTACTGTCACAGTGACACCTGTGTGTCTTTGAAGCTCCGTGTGTGAATTTGTGTGCATCTGTGTGCCAACCGGGTACATTTGTGTCCACGCTTGTGTGTGTGTGTGTGTGTGTGTGTGTGTGTGTGTGTGTGTGTGTGTGTGTGTGTGTGTGTGTGTGTGTGTGTGTGTGTGTGTGTGTGTGTGTGTGTGTGTGTGTGTGTGTGTGAGCGTGCCTGTGTGCATTCACGTCCAGCCTCTGCGCAGGAGCCCGTGGGACCCCGGTGATAAATTGTTGACAGCCTGCAGTAATTACTGATCTGTGCTCTGATAGCTTCAGCCACCAAGTCTGAGGAGGAGAGATAAAGCAGCAGATAGTTTTCAATCTACCAGTTAGTCATATATAATAAAGACACTGTCCCATTTGATCATCACAGAAATCTGCTCAAACAAATTAATATGGGACTCTTGTTTGTTCCGGAGAGGCATTTCTTGTTTAAGAGAGGGGGAAAAGACATCGAACACTATCCTTGGCTGTGACTTTTAACTTTGCTTTCCAATTTCTCTCCTTCTGTGAGTCACATTCCTTTGACAGAGTTATAAAGGCAGCGAGATGAAAATAGATGAAAATAATGAATTCACTGTGTACATTCTCACACAAGGCTCTGTAGCTACAGTGCGCCTGATGACATTTAGATAGTATTTGTGTTTCTCTGTGGGTGACCCGTGTCAAAGAGCAAATCTTCTCTTTTCATCTCACTGAATCTCTAATTACAGTGCAGTGAATCATGTTATTTCCTGCTATTGATATCTTCTCACTGACTCACTCGCAGGCTCCTTCAATTGAAGAAGGAGTAGGAAATCAAGTAAATTGTGTATAACTGATGTTTGGGATGTGACGCCTTTCTTGTAGCATCTGTTTGTATTGTCAGACCACATGTTTTTAAGGTTTTTTTTGTAATCATGGCTGTTTTTGCATGGCCGTGCTAGCAGGCTTGCATAATGGGGAAAAAGCAAAAGAGGCAAAGAGAACACTTTGGATCAAACAAATTGGATAATGAGGCAGTTATAATGTAGTTTAGAAATGAATTGCTTAATTGTGATAATTTCTTACTGTGCATTTGCACTTCTTCTCTAATGTGTGGTCATAATGCATGATAATGGAAGGGATGAGACGCTTTTATAGCATCTGTTTGGTCCACAGCTACACAGTTTTGAACATAGAAGATTTTTATTGCTGCTTTTGTATTTTCTTTCACAAGTTTATTTAATATGTTAACATCAACCCACAGTGTTTCAACCAGTCCCTTAGCATCTTACTGACTCTGCCACACAGGTGTTATCTCAGTTTGAAGTGAAGTGGAGGGTTTTAAATGGCTGTAATCAACCACTTTCCAGCGGCAAATCAAGGAATGCAAAAGCAATAATCTGATCGGCTGTTGATGGTGAATCAATGAGGAGGTAATGTACAGTGCTCGCATCAGAGATTTTTTGCTAAAAACGACTTCCCGTGGGTACGATTGGCAAGGCTGAACCAAAACAACAAGCTAAAAGATGCTAAAACACTCAAAGTTGCACAGCAAAGTTGACTGATAATGCTTTCAGCATTTTAATTTTCACCATATCTCTGGTCTCTTAATATTTTTTGGTGTTTGCACTGATATTATTCACCTTGTCACCTTGGCACTGGCCAATGTGTCTTCTCATCAGTGTCTTCCTTCAACAACTGACTGGAAGCTCACCAAAGTCTCCCACAGGTGGGGATTTGAGTAGATGGCAACTTTTGTGTGATATATTTATTTTAGTTACTTGAAGCCACAGTAATGTCTCCAAAAAAATTTTTTTTTTGTGGCAACAGAAATCGCATCACGTGAACTTGACACAGCATCATGATAAATATTCACACCAGTGCTAACGTTTAAAGACAGTGAACAGAGCTATGATGAAAGATAAAGACGATTTCCAAATCAAGCCTGTTTTTATCATATACTGTATCTGCCTGTTCCAAATCAAGTGTCTTTTAAACCAACTGTTCACGCCTTTATCAGAACAATCTAAACTTTAAGAGCAGATTTATCAGTTCAGTTACACTTTAATCAACTCATGTTTTCATCATTTAACTCTCTTGAGTTGCCCTTGTCATTAGAGCCAACTATTTTTGGCCGATAAGTCTGTTGTCTGTCATCATGCTGGCTGAGTATCCCTGCTCACTAAGCTCTGTAGGAGATGAATGGACCTCTAGTGACTTGTTGATCACGTTGCTCACAGTGGGAACATATGGTAACGCCTTAGACAATGGAGAAGAATATGTTGCGTCAACATAATCAGTTTTGCAAAGGTCACTGTGTTTGGCGGGTGTTTCTGTGTTTATTTTGCAGTTGCACAGATTTCACAATGATGCATTAACTGACAGGGATATTGGACAGAATACAAGTGTTATTTATTTTCTGCCCAATTACAGTTCATTCAAATCATCTGTGTTCAGTAATTCTGCTGATGGGTCGTTCAGGTCACTTCATCCTATATGTTACTTTTGTGTCGGTTCTTCAGAAAGTTGAGGAATTCTCCACCAAGTTCTGACTGTGTGCGCCAACTACATTCATGCTACATTTTGTAATGTAACCTCTTTCTTTCTCTGCTTCCTAAGGCAATGAAAGGTTAATGTAGTATCTGGCCTCCACTTGACCCTGTGAGCATTTCGCTGCACTCCATCCACTTCCTCCCCTGCCACTCCACTGCCAAGGTGTTTGCGAAACCCTGCACTGCCAATGCACCTGATGCAGGATAGATGTAGACTCTATAACAGACCCCTCAAAAAGGTCCTTTCAGGGGAATATCACATCCAAGAGTGCCAAGCTGATAAATAAGTCCTTGCAGGGAGCACGCCTCTGATGTTGTGGGGAAATAAACTCAAGAAGAGAGAATATCTTTGCTGTTTGAGATGAGTGTTTTAATGTTGAGATGAGCTGTTCCCTTTCCGTACATACGCAACGTGCTCTGCACAAACACTTAAGTGTTGTTTGGGTGTGATGAGTCTCAAGGTTTTTGCCTCCTCAGCCATCATCTGCAGTCTAAGCCAATCAAACATAGAGGATCTTTATGTTCTGTCCTCCTGTTATTGTTCGTCTGTGTATTTGGGCTGTTGGATATTTTGTCAGTAAATCGTGGAGGACATAAGACAGTACTATCTAAAGCTGAAATGGTTAGTCAATTAATTGAATCGTCAATTTGTTGTTTTTTTCAGTCATTTTTTAAGCAAAAAGAGTGAAAACCTGCCAAGATTCTCCAGTTTCAGCTTCTCAAAACAGAGGAGTCTGTACTTGAAGACATCATCTTTTTTTTTTTTTGACTATTTTGTGACATTTCAGAGACTGCACACTTAATCAGTTAATCCAAAAAATAATTGGTACATTAACCAATAACAAAAATAAGTGTTAGATGAATCCCCATATCATCTGTTTCCCTTCTTGTCAGCATAATAAAGTGCAAACCACCACGTTAAAATGTCAAATGCTGATTTTTGATTGGTGTATGTTTTGTTTGGTTAATTCTTGCCGTCACTTTCATTATTTAGTGCGCTTAAAGTCATTATCAGAAATTAACACATGCCCACAGGTTAAAAATCTTTTTTAAATCAGTGTGTTTTATTTAGTTCCTACAGCAAGTTTCTGATTTCCCGCACATGCTATAATTATTTGCATTTGCTTGACTGCATTGCTTTATTGATTTTCTCACTTATTTAGTGTTTGCAAGATATATAAAGTGGAAATAACTTATAGGTATGATAATCTCAGAGGATGAGTTGAACCCTAATCTATCATCAGTATGTGCACAGGAGGAATTACTGCTGATTATCAAGCACAGCTACACGTGAAAGGGTGTAGCACGAGGTGGTTGTGTTGCACTGTAGACACTTTCCAAGTAGTGGCGCCGTACTCAGGTGACAGTCAGACTATAGAATTCTTAATGCTTGTAGCGTATCCTCTATCTTTGTGATGCTACAGCGACTGTGAACTGAGCTGTGATACAGCCCCTAATTAGACGTGATGGTTTAATCAGCCTAACAAGGCAGAGTCAGTCAGTCACTCCGACAGGCTCCTAATGAACCAACAAGTGTTTGTAGTGATGGAAAACCTCATACTGTGCATGAACTGTCTCTGAGTTATGAATGGATGTATTTTTATATTTAAGCGGATCTCTCTCTCTCTCTCTCTCTCTCTCTCTCTCTCTCTCTCTCTCTCTCTCTCTCTCTCTCTCTCTCTCTTTTTTTTTTTTTCCCTACCTGCAGCATGTTGCAAAAAAACTGATCAATAAATGACAATGCTGATAAAAATGAAAGCGGGAGCCTCTGATTCTTGGTCAGCAAGAGTCTTGAGGATTAAACAGACCAGTGAGAGGAGAGGAATAATGCAGACACCTACATGATTCAATATAATAACTGCAGATGTCACAGAGAATGTCCTTCGCTTTAAGGAGGGCTATTTAAATAAATCTCATTATCAATATGCTGAGGCAGTTTTTACATCACAGAAGGAGAAAAAAAAGGATGTAAAGAGAAAAAGTAAGTGTGAGGAAAAAGAGTGAATGACAAAGAGGAGATGGATGGGCGAGGAGAGTGAGCGAGATGTAAAATAGTGTCGAACAGAGATGAGAAACAAAGAAGGAGGGGCGGGTGGGGGTGAGGAGATATGATAATAGATTCACTACAGAGCCAAACCAATTTCCATTCTTAACCTCATCCAGACCAGCTGATGATTAAGAATACAGCCGGGGTCACCTTGCTCCATCTCCATCCCAAATTAGAGGCACTTATGGATTCATGACATGCATGCAGTGGATGAAGTCGCTCTGAATTATAGGCCAATATATGAATCAGGACACTCAGAGTTAATAAGTCAGACTTGCCAAAATTGCATAAGTATGAAAGTATGTTAAAGAAGCAGCATGGGTTCCTTGGTAGCTGGTAGCTCACCTCGTAGAGTGTGTACCGTGTACCAAGGCTGAGTCCTTGCCGGTTCTGTTGAGTTTGATCTCTGTCCTTCATGTGGAACGTCGCAGGCAGTAGTTCACAGTTATAACCAGGAAACTTAAGTTGTGTTGAACAGGTGTTTAGGTTCATCTGCATGTGACCTTAGAGCTCAGGGTTATCTTTGTACTTGCCATTATTTATTTTTAAAGAGTCACTGCAATCATGAGCCATTGTACCTCCATACAGTTGAAGAGCTTGTGAGAAACGGTCTTTTAAAAGAATAGTTCAACATTCTGGGAAATACACACTTTCACTTTCTTGCCCAGAGTCTGATGAGCAGATTGATACCACTCTAATATACAACATGAGAGTGGTATTGATCCTTTCATCTAACTCTTGTCAAGAAAGTTAGTAATTGCTTTTCCCAAAATGTCAAACTATTCCTTTAAAAAGAATGGTTAAAAACAGAGGCTGAGACATCCTGACTTTTCGCCCGTAGTACAAGTCATACTGAAAAAAAAAAGCCTTTTTATCATTAGATTTCCCATAATGCAACTTTATAGCACCTTCATTAGACCATCTCTGCCTCAAGAACTCCCACATCTATCAAACTCCACAGTCCCAGTTTGTAACACAAAGTTTCAGAAAGAAATTTGAAAGCTCATGCTGAGATAACCCTGATAACACCAGACTTTAGAAATCTCCTCCAGAGCCACACAAGATTATACAACTGTTCTCACAGACTACTGCTGCTTGTGGGAGACGCTTCATGACAACTAACCTGGTCTTCATGTATAAAGTTGACAGTGTCCCTTTCACTGTACACGCTTTATATTTGAGTTAAAGTTTGACTTGGAGTTTGAGTTTCTGTAGGTGGTGCTGTTTTCTTTGTCTTTTCAGCTGCAGTGGCTGTCATTGCTCCTGAAAACTTTCCCAGCTCTTCCTCTAATTATTCCAAACAAACCGCTTTTGCTGCTTTGAAAACTTCAGGTGCCCCAGCAGATTTCAGACTCCGCGAGCAGCTAGGTTTCTTGCATCACTCCAGGACCTTGTTAGAACAGTAGAGGCAGGATTTTGTTTTCCAGGACACCGACATTCAAAGCTAATCTGGTATTCAGTGAAATCCCACACTGCACTGATCTGAGGACGGTCTGTGTTGTTACAACCAACAGATCCATCCCTTTCTTTCATCCGTCCCTCCGTTGGCATCCTTTTCTTCTGTGGGCTCATTTATCCCATTGGAGTGTAGCTTAGTGTAATTGACTCCAAGTGCAAATTAGAGCTGAAATTATTCACAGCAGAACCACAATTTGCACTATTATAGCAAAGAGAAAAGGCATGGAAAGTTGTCTTTTTTTTTTTTCTCTTTTAAAATTATTGCGGTCATTTTCATTACAGTAGCTTTCACTCCCTGATGTGAGCTCGTTCTGGCTCGTACTGTCCAGTAAGATTCTCATATAACATACGTTCAACTTTCATTACTGTAATAATATTATTGTTGTTAGGCCATCAGGGAATGTTGGTCGGAGAACAATCAATGAATCCCCCGACATGATAACAAATGTATCCGAAAAGTAAAAGCACGTCCATTTCAGAGGAAAAAAACAAAACAATTAACAGCATAATCAGTCGGGCCTACCAGCAGCTCTCTAATTGCTGCCTGTTCTTACCAGCCTTGTTATCACACACACACACACACACACATGCGCCTGCACAGAGGTAAACTCTAGGGTCGCACACTGATGTATGTTAGAGAGAGAGAGAGAGAGAGAGGAAGAGGAAGAGGCAGCAGCAGCAGCCTCTAAGTAAGTGATAGTAATCGGTTGGATTATGCTCCTGATTATAAGTTTGATGACTGTAACACAGGAAACCATGGATCCTGGGCTGCCGTGCACACACACACACACCACCTCTCAATCTTGCTCCACCTAAAGGGCACACATTACACGATCTCCATCAGAAAACACCACCTTACATCCTTCATCCAGCATCCAATTTTGTTGCGGTGCCTGTGTAGGCTAACAGGTTAATAGGATCAGTGGTAACCCTGTGGTAAATTGGCGGCCCTGTAGTGGTTAAAGGAGTAATCAAAGCGGCTGATTGCAGCCCACTCACCTGTCCTGATCCCCAGGGTCACACCATCAGACTGGGCTGGTCACAATGCCGCCGCTGCTGCCGGCCAGGCAAGCAGATGGCTAATTGAACAGGCCGGGGCTTTCAGAGGGAAGATAGAGGAGATGAAAAAAGCAAAGCGATGGAGGGATAAAGGACAGAGGTGGTGGGGGTGGGGGGGGCTGAAAGGAGGGTGTAAGGATATATATACTGCAGATTTTCACAGGAAGGTGACCTGCAGATTCTGAGAAACTGTAAATATGGCACCAAACTGAAAGCTGAGACATCAGTTTTTGTCCACAGCTGCATCAGGTTGTCAGTTTGATTTAAATGCCCCTCTGATATCAGTTTAACACTGTTTCTAAAGCTATTAAAACATGAATATTTGCCAAACATAACATCATATTGTGTGAATGTGGTGTTGTTTTGGATAACATGAAACTTTTATTTGGAAATTTTTGTCAGTGAAATACTTCCATGGCAGAGAAAAGATTTATTAGCTTATTATTTGTTATCTTTAGTTCTCGCCCAACATTAGCTTCAAAATCTTGAGCTCAGTGGTTGGATGTTTCTTGCTGAAATGCACCTTGGGAGTTGTAGTGAACCCCCCCCCCCCCCCCCCCCGGATAATTTTACATACACCGGCTTGTACCTTTGGACTGATGATTGAACTGGGAGAGTTTCGTGCCAGTTCAAGCTGTAGAAGTGGTCCAACTGTGAGGCACTCAAAATAGTCTGTGGGGAAAAATGAATTTCGCTTAACTCGTACTTCGCAGCTCTGCTGAAGTGTGGGAAAAGATGAATTCGAAAAGAATGTATAGGTTTATGAAGGCAGAAAGATTTAGTCAAGTATCTACAGAAAAACCTTGTGGAATCATGTTTGTCTACATTGTTCTGTGAAGGGAAGGAATATAGAGGCAGCCTGAGGGTGAGTTGGACAGAGGAATAGACAGTGGTAAGGAGGGATTACAGAGAGGATGTACAAATGCAGGTCAATAGGGAACAGTGATGAAAAAGACTGAGAGAAGTGTAACCAACAAGATGAGAGTAGATACAGGGATGGATAGTTAGATAGAAAAAAAGAGGAGAGAGAAAGAGTAAAATAAGAAATACTCATAAATATTATGTATGGAAGAAATGAAGGGTCATTCAGTCAACATGACCTGCATCAACCTTTTGAAACACGCCAGCAGTTTGGATAACCACTGCGTTCCTTTCGCCTAACATGACCCCCGGACTGTGGGTCTGAATATTTATAGAGACAACACGCAGAGGAAGAAACTCTGCTTGCACATTATCCCAGTGAGAAATTCATCTGCTATTCCCTCTCACTGCAATAAATCCTTTACAAAGCATTTTCCCCCTAATAAAAAATAAATAAATAATGCACCACATGCAATCTTTTCCCCAGCGAGAGATCCATTTCGGCACTAGCAGTGGCCAGTTTCCCTTGCTCTGATTATCACAGTGGCACTGAGCTTTTCACCTTGAATACCCAGTCGTATCTGCATTAAACTGGATGTAGTTAACAGCTTTGGTTTTGCGGGACAAAGAGAGTTGGAATGAAATGATTTACCGCAGATCTCATGGCATTTGAAGTGTTTTTCATAGATGCTGTGTCATATGCTAATTTTATTTATCTTTGTACTGTTTCATTTTTACGATGTGATGGGTGATGGCAGTGTCGTGTTAATCATTTGCCAAAACAAAGGCGTCAGTAAAAGATGTTCCTTTCATCTCCATTTTCCTGTCACTTGACAGTGATTGCGTGTGATTCGCTCTCTGGCTCACGAGGGGCAGACAGCTATTGAGACAAGCAGGCGGGAAGACAGACAGCTGTTTGACAGACAGGCAGTCACATGGTTCCCAAATTCAAAGAGCCGGGTTTTCAGAAAGAAAGGCGGACATTCAGGCGGAAATTCAATGTTGCTGCAGGTAGTTAGACACAATCAGGTGTTCAAACAGGTGGTCCGTCAGTTCAGCAGTTAGGTAGACAGTGCGGGTATTTGTGCCAGAGAGACAGACAGTTAACAGGGCAGTTAGATTGGTAGGTGGTACTGCTGTTCAGGGAATACAAAGAACATTCAGTCAGTGGCGTTACGACCCTACAAACATAGACAGCATGGCAGATAAGCCACTCTCCACTGACCGCAAGCTCTGGACGAGCCAACGGAGAAAGAATGGCTCATTTAACAATAGGCTCCTCTTCCTGTAATGGGGCATGGGGCGGTGAAACGACTGATATGGCTGCTAGATAGACAGCTATGAACGCTGGAGGACTAAGCATGGCAAGGTTTGACTTGGTTCGTGAAAACTGTTCCAATCTCTAGCTTTTGGGGATGTACGTGGAGAACTGTGAGGTATATTTTATAGTTTGTGTGATCATAATGCAAACTGAGAACTGAGTGTTTGGTTAAATTGACTGGAATGGTGCAGTTTAAGCCTCATTAGTCAACTGCTGCCCATTAATTCTGTTGGAATTGGTGTTGTGATGCAGAGTTTGTGGTGTGGGACATGATCCACGACCCCTTCTTCAACAACATTAGCGATCAGGCGTTCTTATTATAGATCACCTTTTAACTTTAGTGCAGTGGGCGTTGAAGGCAGTTGTAACAGCACAGAAAAAGCAGTTATTGTGCTGATATAAAAAAAAACAAAAAACAACAACATGACCTGTGTTTGAATTGCATTGTGGTGAACTGAGGCAGTTATGTTACAGCTTGTGCTGCTGCAATGTTTTGACTAGTCATAGTAGGAAAGACACAGGTGTTGCTAATAACATTAACAATGTATATTCCAGTGCTCCAGTACACCATGACTGTGTGACAAAATGTAATTTAGCCAATCAATTATTTTATTATTTACAGCCATTTTCCTTACTGTGACATGTCAGAATGTCTTCTGTGAAAAAGGCCCATTATCAGGTCAGGTCAGTACAATAGAGCTGCAATATGTTTTCAACATTTTACTTTATTCTTTTCTTTGGACCTGCTTTGAATCTGCATAGCTATCACAGGCACAGGCACTGAAATATATTCAAAACTCTGTAAACTCAGTTGGCTCCTCTAAATTCTCCTCACATACCTCCTTCTGCCAGGTTGTTTGTTAAGGTATTTTGCCTGCTCTCGCTAAATGATAGAGAGAGATTTATTCCAACTCCTGCTCAGGTCAAAAGCCTTGTTTTGCTTCCGGGTGCAGCTTAATAATGCCCATAATGAGGGCTGACAGAGAATTAATATAAATTAAAATGGTCCAAAGAGTGCCTGCAAACTTGTCTTCATTAATAGGTAAGTGACAATATAATTTTTGTGGGGTACTCTTGCCAAGAGGCTCATACAATAAGCTCTGTATAGGCTGCCATCCTATGAGTTATTTCATTGTTTTTGAGCATAATTAGCTTTTGATAAAGTTTTATTGGGGGGTGTAGACAAAGGCAGGAAAGAGGAAGGGTAGAATAAAACTGCTTTAACAGAGTATTAGCCTCTGGGTCCTTTCCTCTTATTGTGGGGTCTGAGCTCTTCACGTTGTGTATTAGGTTATATTAATTTGGAGAGTGGTATCTCTTGCAGGAAGATGGGGGGGGGGGGGGGGGGGGGGGGTGGAGGATCTCTTTGATGTGCTCTCCTCTGTGGCTTCCTCCCGAACCATTTTTTCATGTAGGTGCTCCACTCTGTATTGATTAGACCTCATAAATTGTGAAAGAGTATAGGGGCGATGGAGAGGCCTAAAAGCTGCCCTAAATAGGTTAATGCTGGGCAGCGAGATCCAGCAGGGAGGAGAGGAGCAATGAGAAACTCATCTCAGAGCGGCTCATTTGAAGGCACTACTGAGACCATGTATAATCCCCTTATGAAATTAACTAAACGTGCAAGGAGCTCTTTATCCATGTCTGCCTTTGTCTCATACAAATACAGACGCACACTCTGCTGCTTGAAGTCTACGAATGTTCTTGTGTTTTTTGTTTTATCATCAGTGTGAAAAACTAAAAGATGAGTTTGACCTGTAGTTTTTCAGTCCTACGTTGGAAGAATTGTATGTGGGAACCAAAAAGGAATCTCCAACATATAAAATGCAATGTACTAATATTATAAGAGGTAGCTTTCCCTTTTTGAGTTAGAGGAGGAAATCACTTTGCCAGGTAATCGCACATTATCTGTATTGGTTTAATACAGATATGAGATTTATATTAATTACTGGAGGGTTGATTCCCTATCCTTCTTAAAATGAATATGGGGCAGATTCATGCTGGATTCACCTGAGCTATGTTCTAGTTTTGGTAGTATGGTATATACCTATAGCAGTGACATTAAAAAGAGAAAAAATAGTTTTGGGACTTCAGTGAAAGCCTAAATACCAGTTGATATTCTTATACTGCAAAGCTCTTTTCAGCATCCCAGTCTGTTTATGTGAAGTGTAAAGTAGGTTACATCCCTGAATAGGCACGCACATTCAGTCATTTAAAACAGTCAGATCGAAGCAGCAGTCTGAAATTGAGCTGTGAATGAAGCCTCCCGCGCGCACACGCTAACACACAGTCATGTGTACAGCAGTATATCTTTTCTCTTGTTTCTGTTGTATCTGTCAAAACTGAATATATTCTTGCAGTCATGTGTTCTGATTTCACAGATACTGACATATTTAGATTAAAACCACCTCTCTCCATTTTCCTTTATCGCACTTGCCTGCTGGCTGTCGCTGCTACGACAGTGTGGAGGGGACAGAAAGATGAATGTCTGCATTACTCTATTTGTTTGGTACAGTGTACAGTATATTAGAATATAATCTACACATGTTTCTCATGTGTTTGTGGTGAATGTCCTACGTGTGTGTGTGTGTGTGTACGTGTGCACATCCTCCACCACGTCCTGTGCATGGAAATAAGGTATGAGTTGTAATGGCATAGCCACAGTCATCTGTCTTTGTTCAACGCTGATGTCCTGTTATATATCAGAGGCAAAGATGAATGCAGTTAATAGACTGTGACACAGCCATTAACTACAGCTGTTATAGAAGTGTAATGGAATCAAACAGCCATTTCTCCCCTCAGCACAGGTAAATGTTTAAAGACCAGTCGCTGTCTCTTCCTTTTTCACTCTCCTTGTTATGTTTCTCTTTTTATCTCGCCCAGTTCTTGCTCTTTTCTCTTGCACACACGCACATTTTTATTTTTCCCCTCACCTATCACATGCATCATCCCCAGCTGCCCCACCCCTCCACAGCCCCTACCCTCCCATGGCTTTGCAGTCGTCCTTGAACCTCCATCAGTCTCTTCACCAACATCAAAGCCAGCAGATAAAATTGTCCATTTTCCTACTGATACTTGCTGCTGCCAGACAGATCCACCGATGTCTGCTTTTATTCCCCGGTGTCTTGGGGATAAAATGTGACATTGCTCCCCACACACCTCTTTCTGTAACCCCATTTCTAACTCCTTGTATATTCCTGTATAAAATTACTGTATTGATTGGTGAAATTGTCGTTGATGGTCGAGCTCTTGAGTTTCAGGAGATAATGGAAGTCGTGTTATGCACCGACCTGGACAGAAAATCATTGGATTTATCTATTGTCATATCTAAACAATGCAGGGAAGATTTGCTATGAGCTTATATGGCAAATTTTTCAGTATGTGCATCAGAAATGTTCATTATTGATGCTGAAATCTGACTCTTATGGGATTTGGCTGCATTTTGCCTTTGTGAATTACTGCGGCCTATTTGTGTACTGTTCTACAGTTTTCTGTAGCTGGTATGTGTCATTAGACCTGTACTGGAAAAGAAAACCCTTTTCCCAAATGAACAGACACATAGCACTTCACTGGGTAATAAGATGTGCAAGTAACTGTGATGTGTGTTTGTATCCCAGCCATTATTCTCATCTGTGTTTGCATGTGTGACCCAGGTGTCCTGCCAAAAAACTCTCACTTCGAACCAAAACATCGTCAATTGCTTGACTCCAGCCTAAGATCCCTCTGTGCACATCTCTCCAATCCAGCACAAAATCAATCCAAAAGCAATGTTTCCTGATCGTATTGACATTACCTCTGTAGTTAGATATGCCTTTGACCACTTACCGCTGCCTTGGCTCTTGTCAGCTCACGGATCAAGTGAGGAATATTTGAAAAATTAAATATTGTTGATATACCATATGGGCTGTTGCCCTTGGAAAGGATATAAAAATAACCTCAGCTCAATAGCGTATGTAGCTTATTACATTATGAGGAGAAATGTGCTGAAAAGATAAGATTTGTGTGACTTTTTCTCAGTGCCACTGGCCCTGAAGGGCAGTATTGGATGTCAGTGGCTTGTGAAGCAGTTGATGAGATTTTTTTTTTTTTTTTTTTTTTTTTTTTCAGAATAAACTTGCACAATGGGAAAATATATGAAATGTTTCAAGAGTTGTGCTTTAAAAGCAACACATCAAACAAAGAACGGAATCGCTCTCCACAACCACAAAACTATTCAAAGAAGATTTTCAATAGTCCATCTATGCATGCTAACAGGGACATATTTCAGAAATGATTAAGCGTGGGTAAGCTCCATCCTGTCCAGCTGAGAACAATCATGCAGTGATATATGAATTGTGTCTGCTTGCTGTTTACCAGAGCTGTGTAGCTGCCTCCTGATTAATCAGACTCACCTGTTTCCTGGGACTGGACAAACCGAGCAGCGCGTCATTACCTGGTCTGATTAGACCTGGATGGCTGCAGACGGCCACCACTGGGATCTGCACCTGCTTCTATCGCCAGGTAACAACTGCATCCTAACTTTGCGCTGCTCCTTCATTTAGCCAGTCAGTTGATTGGATTGTCCGTCCTTCTTTCTTTTCCTCTTTTCTTCCTTCTCAGGAACTTCACTTCCTTCAGTTTTCAGAGATGAATGCAAAGATAATGAATGTTTAGACGCAAACGTGGCCATGCACACAGCTGTTTGTTGGTGTCTCAGTTGGCAAAGCAGCTCCACTAGAGGTAAATCAAGTTCAACTTGTCCTGCCACCTACTGTCCTCCCATCAGTGTTACGAGTCATTGCCCTCGTGAGCACAATCCACCATTCTTGCTGCTTATGTGGCTGCCTGCTAGGGATTTAGTAGACTGGTAAATTATGTCATCCATAGGACACACACACCTACAGCACCCGCTCAAGGCCTCTCGTGTTGAAACTTCCTGTTAGTCAGACAGATGGAAAATTACAGCCTTGAAAATTGTGGTTTGTGCACATTGTGCAACTGGTCACATGAAAACACACCTACAGTCTGACACAATCCTGAACACACAAAGCCGGAGTGAGATTTAGTCAAACCCATGAGACATTAGCTGGGCCAGAAATGGCTCTGAGCACCTGAAAAAAAATCCACATTAGTACTGGGAGTATGCTTGTTAACATTTTATCCACTGAGCTGTCTATATTCACACCAGGTGATGCTTTTAAGCCTATATAATCCAGAGATTCTTTCTTCTGGGTGAGTATTTTGCTGATCAGAAAACAACTGAGTGTGCAGTTTGAAACGGTGGAAAAAGTTGGCACCACGGCAGTAGAAGAAAGTGCCAAGTCCACACAAACTATTTTGCTAGCAGAAAATAAAACCGACCAATATGGTGGGGAAAAAAAAAAAAACAAACCTGAAGGGAGATGGCAGAGAAAAACAAACAGCACCCTATTCTATAACACGGCTGTAGGCAGAGGGAGGCACAGGGAGTTCTGCTTGCTTATATGCAATGCATATATGTATTAAATCATAAAACCTATAGGCCTTAATGCGCATGCAGACATACATGCATACACAGGAACAGTACAAGAAAGTACAAATAGAGATTGAAAAGCAAACACACACGTGCAGGAAGGAGGAGTGAGGCTGGCAGGCTCACCTTGCTGTGTGCTCTGTGAATGAGATGTAAATGTGCTGCTCACCTTGTCGCCACAGGATCCCGCTGTGATTAGAGACATTACTGTTCTTGTTCGCTGTGAAAATCTGCTCAGAAGAATATCACTGCATGTGGCGTGACATTTTAATTGCATTGTTTGCATGACCGTCTATGCGTGTGCACGCTCGCAGACAGACGTGTGCATGTCATTTTTATCTTTCATACAAGTGTTTTTAGTGTTTACGTTCTGGCCCTTCTGTGTGTCTCCGTGCTGTATATGTGGGTTTGATTCGACGAGTGTGTGTATGTGTGTTTATGTGCATATGTTAGCAGGCTAAAGGGTGACTCCAGGCTGCCGGTGGTATCTCAAAGAGGCAGGTGGATCTCTTAGAAACATCTTTTTTTTTTGTGGCAGCAGTAACAGCCACAGTGCTCACAGGCTCCGCCACCTGCTGTTTACATTACAAGCCTCCAGACCATAAAGCATATCATGCAGGCCTTTGTGTCAGCATATTTAACAATGTTTCAGCCTCCTCAAAATTCAGCGTTTTGCCCCCCTGTGACATATTTTGTGGTTCACCTTTGCAAATTCATTTGAGTGTGAAAAGTTGTGCGAAATGTATCAGGGCGGCGAAGGATATTAGCGGTTTCATAAATGGTTTATGACACCGACACAACAACAGTATATGACGCCCATGACTCAGAAGGAGCCCAGACAGACAGAGAGAGAGGAGAGAGAGAGAGAGAGAGAGAGAGGGAGGCAGATTGTTGCCACTGCGGTGTCTTGAAGATAGTCAAACAATTTTCAAGACCAGCAACTTTCAAGTCTATAAAAATTGATCTGTTTGTCATGAGAGCAGACCCATTTGGGATTCCTCAAGCATGAAATCTTCAAGAAATGGCTGTATCAATCAGAAAAACAGAGAGACAGAGATTGAAAGATGATCGAGGGAAAGAGAGAGATGAGAGAGAAGGAGTGAGTGGAAGAGCCGGAGACAGAAAAAAAGAAGACAATATCGCTTTAATTTAGTCATCGTCTCAGCTTTCCAAAATCCTTTCAAGAAGAAAGCCAGTCTTCAAGCTGTCTTTCTCTCAGCAAAGAGCAGCAGAATATCACTACACTGTCACAGCAGATATGAAAAGCAGTCAGCTCCTGTTACACGTACAAGCGTATGATATCTTGTATCTTCTTTATGTTCCTAATAACACAGGGCTGCTGTCGGAAAAATGCTTTGTGTTCTACAGTATTGGTGTAGAGCATCTGTGTGAACAGAATGCAGCTTCAGCATCCAAAAGGCCGATTCTTTTCTGTTGTTGCTGAGCTCGGATGCAGACGGGAACAAAAGCAGCTCAACAAGCAACTGCTCGTGTTTGCAAAGCTGCCAGAAGACATTATTCACCAACAAAGTCACACTGTTGACTCTGATTTTGAGTGCTTCTGATCTTTAGGGGAAGAAAGCTGTGTGCATCTACATGTATAAAACTCAGAATAATGCAGGTACCGTACATTTGTTTAGAGTGACGATGAGAAACCCAATTGATTGTTTGCCGTTTGCTGCAGATTCACCACTTCTGCAGTAAATCTGCAGTAATTTTTGAATCAATGGCTCTTCCATTTCACACGCGTCAAGACGACGACGGTGACAATTTATGGGCTGAGATGATAACTGCTGCTGGAAGGTTTTATCAGCTGTTGCTAGGTAGAGTAAGCTAATGATAACACTGCAGCTCCATGAGCTGGTTGAAAATTCTGTCTCAAGCTGACCTTTAATTTTTAATGTGTAAACAAAAAGCCTTAAATTGTGCATATGGTGGTTACATGTATTCAAACATGATGTTATCCTCAAAGACTGAAGCTAAAGCCATGTGTCTCAGACAAAAAGTCCCAGTATTATTGTACAGTATTAACATACATACCTATGTAACTCTGATATGTTACTACTTTAGCTCCCAGGCAGTTCATGTTTTAGTCCTGACCAGCTACTTTTCTAATGTAATCTGTAACCCCACATAATATATATATATATAGCTGGCTAATGACATTTCCCAAGCTTTTTGAAATAAATCTATTGCTATAGTATTGTTCTTGTTACAGCCAGATATGCACAGTTTTATCATGTGGAGAAATTTGCTGTGTGATGGCCGCTAAGTTATGATTAGCTCAGGTTTAATGAACCGTCAAATGGGAGGAGCGGAGTAATTCTGGCTTTTAAGTGTGTGGAGATCGAGCTCCAGGTACTTGTGTACGTAGGATGGATAAACCGCTTTTATTAAAGAGAGCAAAGGACTAAGAGGCCTTTCAGCTTTTGATGTCTTTAGAACATAAACACGTCTTTTCTGTTTATATCTACTCTTAAGAACCTAAAAATACAGTGTTTATGCACCCATTACCACCTGTCATGTCAAGTCGATTTTATTTATATAGCACAGAATCACAGGTTCGTCTCAAAGGGATTTACAATATATACAACGTATGACACACTCTTTCCTTTGACGCTCAAATCAAATACGGAAAAAAATACATTCAAGAGAAAAACCTTAGAACCGACAGTGATATTAAATTGCTTAAATGCATTCAGTGTGTGCACAAACCCCGACTCTCACAGTGTTAGGCTGAATGTGCATTCGTATTTTGTGATGTGAGACGTTGACAATAAATGATCTGTCATGATTCACTGTAAATGCTCTCACTTAAGTAGTTTGTGAGCACACGAGCAATGGTGGAAAAGACGTAAACAAACAAAGAAACATAATTATTCGGGGTTTACTGAGTGTCATCGTTCTTAAAACTTTTTGCTTTTGTCAAGAAACAATATGGTGAATCTTGCTTGGGAGGTGCACTTACTGTTTGCATTTGCACCTGCAGGAAAAACTACAAGAAAGGAAAATCCCATCAGCAGGGAGACAAGGAAGAGCAAAATGCTGTTGTTAAGTGGCAACGATGCATGACTGCCATTCTGACAGTCCTGTCAAGCATCAACACATCAGCTCTCAGTTTATCTTCACCTCTGTAAGCAATCAAATGATTTTGATTGTATCAGTCAGACTTTGAATGCAGTTGGGGAAAGCATTTTATGTCAACAAACCTGAAGAGGCAGCTAGATCACCTGCATGAGTTGCTATAGACCTGCTCTATTATGTCTTAGAGCAACATCCATAAAGCACAGCAGGTATGATTTAAATGCTTTATGGGCTCAGCTATCACGCCCTGCTCACAAGCACTGTGGCGCTTTCTGGGAACTTTTGGGATGATTGGATTTTGAATCCTTGACTGGTTTAGATAAGGTGTCACATGATATCCATAGTGTGTTTACGTGCAGGTTTATGTCATCATCATATTACGCAGTGTTTCCTGCTTGCTGTATGATAACATACAGCAGATCAGGTGAATTAAATTAACATATCGTCATGTGTATGTATCCCTTTGACTTTATTCGATTAAGTACAAATGGAGGATGACAGCAAACAGAAAGACACTTATGAGAATATCTGTAATTAATTGACATCCATACTTTGTGTTATTCATGACAACAGTGTGTTGTCGGGCCTGCTCAGTCCTGCTAGTTCGAGAACCAGACTTCGGTCCTGTGTTCTGCCACACCTCCACTTTGAATGTCTGTCACGCTCTCTCTCAAGGTTTTGAATGTGTTGTCAGGATCAGCAGTATGATGGCCATATCCTGCCTCTGTCTGAGAGGGACGTTCAGTCAATAACAATGAAGCAGACATTGAGCTGTCATGGACACGTAATGGCAAGACATAACCGCACTCTCCATCCATTATGGTCACAGAAAGCACCTTGATGTTCATAAGACCATATAAACTTTAATGCAAAATGGGTAAAAAGATTATGAGCAACCGGGAAACTTGACCTTGAAAGGTATTATGATCATATTTTTGTCTTAGGTCCGTTGTTTTAATACATTATTATCACCATACACCACTATCACAACTACTATTGCCATAATTAAGGGGCAAAATAAGTCATTTTCTTGTAGCTGAGGTTATCGTTCAGTCAAACAGAAGTGACAGCGTGACATGATTCATACTTTTTTCACATTTTATGTAAGATCAAAGCTCTACGTGTAGACAGGCCGTTAGAAGGTCAGTTCCCCCAAACTGCAGCCATTGACATGGTTTTGGTTTAATTTGTCAGGTTTTGGGAGATCTGTATCAATGAACTGTATTCATTTTTAAAAATGAAATTCTTTAATCCTCTGTGTGGCCGTTTCCCAAGACAATTGCTGACTGACATCCGAGATGTTTACAGGAGAACGCATTGCCAACTTCCGTGGTTTCACAAATAACTGAAGAACAGAATTCTGTGTAGACTATGAATGTTGACACTTTTAGTGTTCTAGCCCCCAGTGTGGCCGCTGCCTGCCCAGACAGATATTGTACCGATTAAAGAACCGATATGGGCATCGTTGGTCGGTACCAAAAATCCACAGCCATGCGGGATTTTAGTGTAGTACTGTTAGTGCAGAGAAATTACAGTTTCAACCAAATACTGTATGTGTACAAATCAAAGACACTCAGTTACAGGGTCAGTTGCAGGGTACGAAAGGTGCACAGCTCAGCCAGAGAGAGAGCGAGATCTCGCTCAGGAAGCAGGGTATGACTGGCCGCCTGATCACTCTGAAATGTAGCCATTAAGTCTGATTCAGGAGTGAAGAGTGGCAGCTAAAAGCCCTAAAAATTGTCAGTGCTTGTGGTCAGTGCTGCTTCCCCACCATAACATGAGCTGAAATGGAGCATGATCTCTCCCTCACCCCACCCCATCCCACCCCACCACGACATACACACACACACACACCATCAGCACCTGCAGCTCTGCTCCTCTTCCTCCATTTGTCATCAGCCTGGGAGAACAGAGAGGGGGAGAGAGGGAGAGAGAGAGAGTACCTGAAAATGAGCATGGTGGTAGAGATATAATTGCTTTCTTGTCTTTTTCGGTTCCCTCCCAAAAGGAGGAGGCATAGCTGTGAGTGACTGAGGTTATCTTCACTGCACTATCTGCTGAAGAAGCACATTAATGAATAGTGCATTAAAAGTTTGAGTCTGTGCTGCACAAAAAACACACTGTCCTGTAACTACTGTAATTTAAAAACCACAATAGCCACTATGCAATCTTCAAAATGAAAAATAAAGGCCTTCAGGCATTGTGCACAGAATTTCTTTTTTACTCAAACAAAGCTAAGAAATAGTGACATTCACCTATCTGTGGTTACAGTCTAATTGATTCATTTCTCTGTTCCTCAGTTATTTCACAAGTACACACTTCCCTCCTGAGAAACACAGCATATAAGCAAATTTACATTCATGTAAACACAAAGATTAGGCTTGAGCAAATATTAAAAAAAAAAAAAAAAGCGCAGTGACTGCTGTGTATTCAGATAAGAAATTAAAAACATGATTAAAAACTATATATATTTATATATATAAAGAGTAAATAGTGAATAATGATGATGTATCACCTTGTATCTGTACCTTAAACCAGCAGTGGAAACTGGTTGGATGGCTCTCTGAACTAAAAACCCAACTACTGTAGCATGACTGCTTGTTTAATTAGCCTTGTATGATAGGTTGGCCATCCATTACGTGGCTAATTGCCATCCTATCAGACCAAATAAAACATGCTATCACACTCTGGAGTCTGCATCATTGCGCCAGATGATATAATTTCCTTGTGAATCATCTGGATAACGAAAGTAGGAGAGTGACTGACTGAACGGGGGGGGGGGGGGGGGGGGGGGGCTAACTCGGCTAACTGTGTGTGTGTGTGTGTGTGTATGTGTGTGTGTGTGTGTGGGTAAGATGGAATGCAGCGAGAATCCAGAGCCATAATTCAAACCTTTGAGGTGGTGTGACAAAGTAGCCATAGCAACAGCTTGCAAGATGTGTTCATCTGTCTTAATCAAGGACGAGCTGTGTTTTCTGTGTGTGTGTGTGTGTGTGTGTGTGTGTGTGTGTGTGTGTGTGTGTGTGTGTGTGTGTGTGTGTGTGTGTGTGTGTGTGTGTGTGTGTGTGTGTGTGTGTGTGTGTGTGTGTGTGTGTGTGTGTGTGTGTGTGTGTGTGTGTGTGTGTGTGTGTGTGTGGACCTCACCAGAAGACCTCGCTCTCCCTCCTGAACTCCCTGCGGAGCATCGTGTGGGTCTTGAGCTCATCTGAAGATAGATCTGCGCTACACAAACCATCACACACAAACTTATTCTATTGCCGCTGCAGTCAGCTGCACTGCTCAAACAGAACAACTGAAAATTCCTGTTCATTTATTCTGGTGTAGATACCATCCAAACAAACCTGCCCTGGAATCAGTTTGCTTAGCCAAAAAAAAAAAAAAAAAAACTTCCCATCCCTCAGCCCTGCAGTCATTTACTCCCATATTTGCTCCTTTTAGGGCCCTGCCACAGTATACTCTGCTGATGAAATTGAAGCAAAGGACGACTATGAGTAGATTTTCACATCGGCCGGCCCATGTGAAGTAGAAGAGACTGTCATTATGCTGTTCAGTGGAGCAGCAATATCTCTAGCTGCTTGGGGACATTGGGTGCCTGAGCGTAGCCGGTCTGCCCTCCTGCCTGTCTGCCTGCCCGCCTCTAACTGACAGTGTGCATGTCTACCTGCCTGCTTCACTGTCTGTCTGCATGCTTGAATATGTGTCTCTCTGCTTGTCAGATTGTTTGTCTGTCTACTACGGTCGCTCTCCTCTGGTGTGTAGTTGTGGTTTTACCTGTGTGCGCATGTGTGTGTGTGTGTGGAGACAGGCACAGGCTGTACCCAAGGGATCGGGCTCTCTGCTCTGAGACAGCATGGCAGATAATAGGAGCTTCTCTGGAAGATTACTAGACCTTGTTCTATCCCCATCAACCTCTCAGCCTCTCCTCTCCTCCCAGCTCCTGTTTTAAAACCTGACTGTCGAAGCAGGTTGTCGAAGCAATTAAACGCGTTCCCTCTCCTTGTCACCTTCTTTATTTTTGTTTTTCCTTTTTTTCCTTTTGCTCACTCTCTATCTTCTTCCTCATCTTCTCCTGCTTCCCTTTTCCAGATACTGTATATAGTATGGCAAAGGTTTCAGGAAGAGAGAAATTGGACATCAGCCACTCATCCTCATCTTTCTCCTCATTCCTTCCTTATCATCCTCTCCTCTCTCTCCTATCACCCTATCCTTCTCCTTTATGTAAGACCTTGACAGCTGTCCTCATAGAGAGAACAGCAGCTCAGACTGAGACAAATATACAGCTTTCGTTCAGTCCCATGATGCATTTTGTCACAAAGACTTACTGCACAGGAGAGCTGATTAATGATCACTCTATTTGAGTTTAATTTGAGGCTGTTGTCCGCTTTGGAAAGTTCTGTAAGATTAGGCCACCTGAGTTACTAGTAAAATTAAAGTTTATGCATAAAAGCTAATTCTTAGCAGCTATAATCAATATTTTTATATTAACAATGGATCACATAACTCATGGTATGTGAAAGGAGTCCCTCATAGCGATGAACCTACATAGCGTTATCACCGGACCCTGCAGTTTGATCTCAGCCCTGCTGAGCTTTATAGCGGCCCGCAGTTTTATTGTTTTAGTTCGCTGTCACAGCTCTCATGGTGTTATTTTGGGCCACAGCAGGCCGCTAAACCAGAAAAGGCTCTAAATGGACTGTACATTACCCGCTCAGCACCAAGCAATACACAGACAGAGATGGGCACTGGCTGGTGAACAGAATTTAGCAATTAAAGAGCTGGATATTTCCCTCAGGAGATAGTGGAGACCAAAAACAGAGCTGAAGGAGAGTGAAATATTGGACTGATATTCTTCAGGTGGCCAGAAACATGACTCCAGGTGAATGCTAATGTTGCTGTGTAACTGCTGAATGTGGAAATAGGCAACTGTTTGCTGACAAGTTGTAGTTATTACAGATTTAAAGAAAGTGTTTCACATTGTGAGAAATGCTTTTTCGCTGTTTTGCTGAGAGTTTTATGGGAGATGTTGATCCTTTTCTCATGTCTGTACATTAACTGTGGAGCTAGAGCTGGGAGGCAATTAACTTAGATTAACCTAAGGACTGCCATGCTGAATCTTATGGTTTAATTTGTACAAAATGTGAAATGTAAAAAATGCCAGGTTGTGGTTTCCAGTGTTCCCAGTCTGCATGCTAAGCTAAACTAATCGACTCCCGGCTCTAGCTACATTGTTAAAGCACAGACATGAGTTTGATATCAGTTCTCTTATCTAATTCTCTTCAAGAAAGCTAATTAGAATATTTCCCAAAATGTCGAGCCTTTCAGTGACACATAATAGAGCTAAGGGCAGTTCTTGTGCTTCTGTGCTGCCATGTGAAATTAATTTACGTCTCGTATTGTGCAAGAAAGAGATTACGGCAGTTATTTTAAATGTTAAGATGTTATATAGTTGACTTATTTAAGTAAATAGTCACTAAAACCAAAATCCATTCAATTAGTTTGGGTAATCTTTTTGCTTTTCTCTGTACAGTGCTACAGTCAACAGGAGGATTACATGTCACAGTTGTTCAGAAATGGCATGTACCAGCAATCAATCAATCGTTTACTTAATTAATGAATATATGAATACATAAATTAACTAATGTATGCAACAAATTAAGTAAAAATTAGCAATGTCAAAACAAATCAATTAATTAAGCATTAGATCAACAAACCAATCCTCCAAAAATGTGTAATTAAACAGTACTGATCACTAAAAAGCAGGCCATGGCTTCTGTAATCGGATTATGTAACAGCCCTCATTCCACCCAGACCTGTCAATTTCCTTTACTGTATATTAGAAACACTTAGTGAAATGAGGATTTATTAATGAAACTAAAATTATGCAAAATCTGCCCTGGCAGCCTTCACAAAGTCAATTGTTTATCCACCAGGGCTGAGATTACATTTAAATGGATAAAGTGCTTTAAATACAGCTAATGGAGGTACTTTTAGTGAAATTAAAAACAGCCCTTATTAGACTTTAATTTATAGTGAGTTTTTTTTTTTTTTTTTTTTCTCCTCCCTCTACCCCAAGCGCTAATCCAGGCCCAGTGGTCTTCATCCTGACAGCCAGTGAAATCAAGCCTGGCACACACAGCCCAACATCATTAGCAAATGCACAAGAAACTCTGCCTTTGCCTGCTGGGTCTGTCTCTCCCTCCATCTTAACTCTCACTCAACACACCAGGGCTACAATTCCCTCTGACAGGTTTCCAGCCCCAGTATAGGCGTGTGTGTGTGTGGGGAGGAGGGTCTGGGTGTCATGTGTGCCATGATAGTCGTGCTACAGAGCGGCTCTTTTGCTAATTGCAGCTATTAGGCCTCCAGAGACTGTCTCGGTGTCTAGCATGGTTAATGAGGAGAGCACAGTGAGATAAATGAGACATTGTATATCTCATGTTGGAACAATGATTGAGTGACATTAGATGTGCAGTCGAGGGTCACTTGGAGCAGTTATCTTCGTCATGACCCTCGTTCTAACAGTGCTGAAGAGGTATCACTTTAAAAATGTTTTTTGAATGGCAGTAATTAAGATTATTATTTCTTTTTTTTGGATGCTGATTGGATCTTTGTCCTGGATTGCTCATAGTCTACAATAATGTTGTCTCCTTACTGCTTTCTTTTCTCCCCTGCATATCCATCTAGACCTATGGAACAGTTCACTTGACAGGCTTCATAAGCCAGAGGCTGTATACATTTTCAAACCCACAGGCAGTCCTTCAATTAATGATATAGTATTGTCACTTATATGAAAAGAAATCTTGCAGCCCTGAAATTTTCCTTTTTTCAGGCAGTAAAAATAATAGGTAATAAAATAGGTCAGACGTTTTATTTGATAAGGTTTGAAAGAGATATTAAGCCCATGATTTCTGAGGATCATCATCCATCCTGAATGATCGTTTAATTTAAGTGAAAACCTGCAGCACAGCCACTCAAGAATTTCATCCAGCAGTGACAATGTGAGCATCACCGTGTGACAGTGAAAGGAATTATTTTGATGTGTATACATACTGTGTATATATTCATACAAGTACAGATATTATTTGCCTGATGTAGCTCTGCAGGAAATGAAAGGGCTTCCGGTGACAAGGTGGTCATGTTGCTCGCGGTGTGAACACCTGGTGGAACTATGTATAGGTGCAGTGTGTCAGTGTGGTGTAGGTGTGGACGAGTATAGGTCTAATAAGCAGGGACTGTGGCGGCTCTGGGGTAGCAGAATGTACAGTTGCGCCCTCCGGGGCTGTCGTTACTTTAATTCAATGATACATCCTGCCCGTTTGAGATCTTGTCAAATGTCCACCTCATCTTTTAATCCAACATGGCAGCAGGTAAAAAAGAAAAAAAGTCCCGTTTAGTGGTCTGTATTGTATATTTTATCTCTGGAAAAGAATTTGTGGAAGCTTCACAAATGTAGATATTACACTCCAACTAAAATCTGACTTCTCTGCACTTTTAGTTGAAGGATACAAAGCGTTAGGTTATAAATTAAAATGTATAATGACGCTGCAGCTGTTGTGCATATTTCACCATTTTTTGGACACATTTGTGGACACTCTGTCCAGCAGTAACTGGAGCATGTCAAGGCTCTGTAGTGCCTGTGAACATTAATAAGTTGAGACATCTTCTCCCCTTTTTCAACAAGCCTGCACGCTGGCGGCTATATACTATTAATGTAAGATATCACATGGTAAGTATTCAGTATTTGGGAGCACTCCAAAGTAAATCTTCTTTTGCATAGTTGCAGTTTTACCAGTTACAAGTAAGTACTCAAGTCAAAACAAACCTCAAGGATATACACTATGTTCTGTTTCATGTCAAGGAACATAACTGGTTTGTGCCATTGCCTTCCTATTCAATATTTTTTTTAAATCTCAGGACAGATAGTGTAAACGGCATTGTCCCTCTGTCACAGCACCTCATACATCCCTGTCAACGCAATATTTGCCGCCGGTGAGATGGGAGAAAATGAGAGATTGTTTTTGTTTTTTTTTTGAAGGAGGCAGATGTGTGTTTTCATCAGCACATCAATAGGACTCACAACCTTTTAAGTGAAGTTTGTCAGCATATACTGTACAGTATGTATATACAACAGGGACTGCAAATGAAATACATTGTGCTTGAGGAAATGTGACTGAAATATTTAGAATGACATGTCGCAGTGTATGTATATGTATGCAAATTCTTGGATTTATAGAAGGTACAAAAAAGCTTAAACAGGATTTCGTCTGAGAAATTAGTCCCAGCGGACCAATTTGCAATCAGCGCTCATATTAACACTGTGCAGTAGATGCTCTCAGTGATGGTTTCAGTGATGATGATAGCCACATAGTCAGACATGCTGGAGCCATTCATCCCTGTCTCCTTTGTCAGTCATAATGAAGTTATACTCTTCTTTGTGGCCATGGAGATTGAGAAACATCAAAGATCTGTTCTTTGTTCCTTCTTAACTCCAGATGAATATATTCATTCCTTCAATCTCCTCCTCTTCTCTCTTGGCAGTTCCTCTCTGCTCTGCTTCTTTTTCAGGCTTAAAGCTCTCTGCGGTCGCTCTCTGATGATCCGCTGATGATGCCGGTTTTTTTTCCGTCTAAAACTCATCTCCATTTGGGATTTCTTGTACAAATCCTTCTTCCCCATGAAAGGCCGTCTTCTTCTGTCTTTCTTTTCAAGACCAGATCAATACCTGGACTCAGCAGGAGGTGAGGAACCAGGCACTGGCAGCGACAAACAGAACTATTTGTATCTCTTAATTTAACTAAGAGGTCAGCAGACTAGGGGCTTGATTTTTCATCCTCTGGACATACAGACTGATCAGTTTAAAGGCTAGCTTGACAGACTGCTGCTGTTGATCAAAAGGCCTCATTAACATTTCAATCTGTCACTGCCCAGATAAGACAACGACGGCCATTTTGAGATGGGCACCGTCTGTCAGATGTGCTGGGTGGCCAGTAATGATGGTGATATTTCATGTATGTTATCACAATCTCCATGTGTCTATCTTTCAAATAACAGATGCCACAGGTTTAATGTGTCTACCTTCTATTTTAATGAAAACATTGTGTACCATAGGTCTTGTGATTTGCAAACACTTTTTGCAAAGTCAGAAGATAAACCGATTAATCGCTGCTTTGATGGATTTGAAAAACATAAATAAGTTTATTAATGGATGTCAGCTTTCTGCACTCCTAGTCTGAAGATCAATATTTCACATCCTGTGGAAAACCACAGTCTACTCTTTCAGAGATATAGCTTTTAAAAATATACTTTACAACATCCAGAGAAAACAAGGCCTTTAAGTCCAACTCAAGTTTTATTCAAAGCAGTCTGATACCCAAGAGTGTATGAAACCCTCAGTTGTGTATCTTGGTAGTCCTGTAAATGTCATACATGGTCATTTACACAAGACAATGCTTCTGTCTCATTACATTTGGAGGCATTCAGGAGCCATATTCATGTACGGTATACCTCCAGCAGCTGGAGAAACATGTTGACAGTCAGATGAAATTGACAGACCCTTGAAATTGTCAGTATGGAAATGAGGCACGTCAGAAATGGCAACCAGAGAGAGAGGGCACGGTGTGATAGGAAATGGAGAGGAAAGAGAGGACAGAAGAAATGAGACAGGAAAAGAAAAAAAAACGACAGAGAAACATTGTGAGAAAAAACTGAAAGACAAAGGAGAAAGAGAAAGAAAGGAAAGGAGATTAAAAAAGGAAGCTGAATAATTCTGAACGTCCTGGGCTGGACTTAACATATCTCAACAACCCAGCCCTGTGAGTGGTAGAGATTTCAGCTACATGTCAACCAGTGGAAATATGATAGCTCTTTTGTCAAGACCAGGATCTGCTGTGTGTGTGTGTGTGTGTGTGTGTGTGTGTGTGTGTGTGTGTGTGTGTGTGTGTGTGTGTGTGTGTGTGTGTGTGTGTGTGTGTGTGTGTGTGTGTGTGTGTGTATGCGTGTGTATGCGTGCGTGCGTGTGTGCGTGCGTGCATGTTGGAGTTGTGCTGGTGCTGCCTGGCTGCAGTTCAACTAAAATGAACAAGGCTGAGAGTCAGAGTCTTGCTACGCACAATACAAGCAGACTGAGGAGGGCTGCACCTGCACAGGGAGCTTGATTGCAGCTGAACTGGTCTGACCATTCAGTCTCAGCTTCCCTGTACACAATATGGAACAGGAAATCAGGACTTTGGCTGCTCTGTTATGGTGTAGGATGTTTTCTTGGTATCATTTAGCTCTACGTAGAAGGACCAACAAGTAAGACTTTTATTGCCCCGTAGAACAAAATGCCCTGATGGGAGTCGATAAGGGTTGTTGATCAATACCTGTGACTGAGTGACTGCTCAACCACAAAGGTTAAAAAGCCTTTTTCTCCAGCCAAGAAGCAAAATGGAGCAAAGTTAATATGCCTGTATTGTGCATGGTAATACATCACCCCTATAAGTAAACATTTCTGTTATGGTTCGGATTTAATGATCTTACCTTTGTCTTCTAAGCCTCTGACGTTTTTGTTGTAATCCCTGGCGACAGATAAAGTTTGACAGAGGAAGCAGATTCCACCGTTCCCCGTTCAGCCGCTAACAGTGCAGGGAACACGCCAATAAATCTATGTTGCATGTCTGTGGGTAGCTGGAGAAATGAAAGACATCTAACCATAATGGGTGTTAATGGGTTGCTGCACCCATTATGAGCCTTTAGACCGGTTTTGGCATCAGTGCTACATTTATCATGAACGTTACCAAAATGATTCTGGATTGCATTCCTTTAAATAAGCTACTATGATTTTATTCTGTTGACAGTTTGGATGACAGACGAAAGCCGTATCTTAGGCACTATTCAAGCTGTCTACTATAATTATCCTTACAGAGTCCAGGTTGATTTTGGTTCATTTAGGCCCAGGTCCTACACAGTCCTTTTTGTCTTTGCCGTGCATCTTTTAAAGTGTCCTCATTTCACCGCATAGCTGCATATATGTTGTATCATCAAAGATGTTTCATGAAGACAATTTAATTGGGTTAGTTTCAATGGGTAAATGTTAAGTCATAGCATTTTTTTAAAATGTGATTTTAACCTAACTCCAGTAAACACATCAAACCTGGAATTGGTCTTGATTGGCCCCCCTCACTACACAATCACTGAAATCAGTCCAATCAGACCAGTGTGCAGTGGTTAATCTGGGAAACCTGCATTTAGTGGGTTTTTCTCATTTGAATTATAGGAACTGCTGCTGCCAGCACTCAGGGTTTATAGTAATGTGAAGGCTTCACCATCATATTCATTCAAGTAATTTTCAAGTGTGTCTATGTGTGTGGGGGGTGCATGCTCAACACATAGCCTGCTCTAGCTGTCTAAACTTGCATCTGTGTATCATACTGCTATATTCAGGAGACAGACTCAGCGAGATGCTAAGAAATCGACACATATTTCAGCATGCGAGTGTTTTATTGATCTCTGGAGTGTTGCATTACATGCTAAAGGCAGGCCTGTTGGTAAACCGGGTAGCTGAGTGGTAATATGTACGTCTGAGTAGATGTGGTGGTATGGGGGGGGGGGGGGGGGGGGGGGGGTCAGACAACACCAATGTCAGCTGAATTACAGCTCAGAGGAACATTAGGATTATTTACCTTCCAAAATTTGCTGGCTTTTCTATTATTTACGAGTTCAGCCTTTTTTTTATTTGTTAACATTGTTATTGTGAGTCTGTTTGCGTCCTGATATTAGCATTTAGCCCAAATCGACGCTGTGCAACCCCTCAGAGCTGCTCTTAGTTAGTTTCAAAAGTTACATAGTCTTGTTTTAATTTTTAACAGAGTTCAGAGGCTACTGTGTGTTTTTAGAACTTAGAAGTGATTGGATGCATCAACTAAATCAGCTCCTGTTCATCCCATTTTCCCAATCAATCCCACTTTGGGTACTGCAGCGGCCCTCCAGATATTTCCTCTGGCCGGGGATCAATAGTAGGATTTAATGATCGAAGACTAATCCAATTGACCCCCCCCCCCCCCCCCCCGCCCCCCAGTTGACTGAGATCCATTCCCTGAATTGTTTTCCCTTGCTTTCCTTAATTTAAAGTGGGCTAAATGACAGATAGAGACAGAGGGTATTAGTGTCTTTGGGCTTGATTGTGATCACTGGCCACAGAGTACATCTACACTTGGTTTGAATTTGTCATTGTACACAGACTCTGCTTTTCAGTGGTAGCTCGTGGTATCCATTTAGGTGAGTGCTGTTACAAATCAGCTGGCTTTCCACCGCATTTACCTTGGCACAGCATCCGTTACTCTGAAATGCACTGGACGCTGTGGGCACTTCCTTTGAATTCAAGGCTTTTTGAAAGTCCGGGATATACAGCACTATGGGGCCCTGACTATATTTTGTTCAACAAACAAGCAGCAAATATGAGCCCTGCCGAGAATCATTTCAACCTCACCCCTATTTGTGGGTGATTGCACGAGTTGTCCATATCTGCGCTGATGGAGAACAAGGATCTCTGCGACCTTTGTTACGCGCTACCATTGATATTTAGATGGATGCACAATCATCCAAACAGCTGAAAAGATCTTGGTCTCCCTTTGCAGCCTTCCTGGACCACTTAGGATTTAAAAGAAGACCCGGAATCTGACCATCCTTGTACTGCACACGCTTCAAGAGCTTGGTCCCTCACAATAACCCGTCTGAGCCACTTCTTTTAATACCCTGCATTCATCCTCTGCCTTTTAGTGTTTAGTGTGCATCTTGTCTGCGAAGGACCTTTGGCAGAAGGAAATGAGATGCGGCAGGAGGCCTGAGAGAAAGCCTTTTACTGGTTTAAGATCAGCCACAGGTATTAAGCTGCTCTTGCGGCCCAACAAAGCTCCGGCAAAAAGCTTGGGCAGGCAGGTGGGAGCTCTGACAACAGGGAATCAGATAGAGGGAAATCACTGAGATACAGTGAGGCACAGTAATCTGAGGAAGACAGAAAACTGAGGCTTTAATGTTTGTTTTGTGGTCAGAGGGAAAATTAACTTCGCAGTGTGTCACTATTTTGATGTTGGAATAAAAGATCAGGGAATGGTGATACTGAATTCAAGTTTTGTGAATTTTTTTTCCCCTCAGACATCCCATCATCATTTCGATTCTGCAGCTTTACTTCCCATACTCACACACTTCAGTGTGAGTTTTTCCCCTTTTTTTCTGATAAACCACTGGCAGGTGGCAGGAAACAGAGCCTCTGCCTTTTTTCCTTTCCTCTGGCGTTTCAAGCGCGTCATCAGTCTAATGCAATCAAGGCCGGCCACCTGCCCTGTTCACCGCAAACCACCACCTATTACAACAGAGCATTTGTCTTTACACACAAAGACACAAGGCTTCTGTTTTCTGGGATCAAGAGTTGAAATGAAGTAATAAGAGATGGGAGGAAAGGTAGAGAGACAGAAACTGAATCCAGTGAGGGTTTGCACAGCCTTTATGTGTAACTAAATGGGACAAACAATAAGGACAACCAATTCACCAGAGTTTAATTTCAAAGTCCATTTACATTTTACTGTTATGTGAAAACCCTTCTTATGTTTTAAATTCTGTTGAAGAATTACATAGTTCCTTATGGCTTTAAAGAACTCATCGCCCTCCAGCACATGAAACCATTTCAGTGAGAAAATAACCATTATCATGCTGATAAATAAACTAACTTTAAATATGAGAATTTCATCTGACAGATGATGGGCCCTGTGGGTTATAGTGTTAAGTGGAGGAAGCCAAAGGTATGTTGCAGCTTGTGTTGATCTATTAAGGGTAACAGTTCAATATCTACAACGTGCACAAGGGGCTTTAGTCGCTGCAGTCTTAAGGGAAATAAAACAGGAACAGTTTTGTGTAACGCTAAATCAATATGTCCTTTAAATGGCAAAAACACTGACAGCAGAGGTCTTGCATATGCTGTGCACTTGATAGTGTTAGCAGTAATAGAATCTGATGTATGTGTTTTATGAGGCCCTAATACTTCAAGGTTCGATCATATATAACAAAGCTGAGGCATAAAATCTGAGAAATAATAAAATTATGGATGCACAAAGTGCACACACAAAGGCAAGTTTCACGGCTCATATCACCCAGCATTAGGGAGTGCACTGGAAAAATGTCCCATACCCTGAATGGTTTCAATTATTAATACACTTTCCTTCCCTAATGCATTTGCATGGTGGGAACTATTTCTGTAAAAGGAAAAAAAAAATCTGTTTGCTCTCCAAGGTTGAGAAATGGATGAGGGTCAGACTTTATCGCAATTTTGCCTGATATTCGATAGGGAAAGTGGAGGAGAAACAGCCGCCCTCCTTTCTCTTGTTCCCCCGTTCAATAAAGCTCCCATTGAGGGGAAGAAAACAGCAGACGCGCCTTTTCTTTTTACCCTGAGGGGAAAGTACCTCATATTGAGGCTATCACTGAAAGGTCAAGCTGCACAGAATCTCATGGAAACTCCATTCAGGATATACACTTCCCGTGCCATACTGGGTGCCGTCCAGCTATCATCTCTGTTACAATAACATTTCCACGACCCGGTGGGGGGATATGAGCTCCAGAGGTGTGGAGAATGTCAGGACAACGCTTTGACCTTTTGATTGTCGTGAATATAGATGGGCATCTAACACTCTGTTGATGTCAGAACTGCAACCTGTGTTCTTTCGCATTTACGGTGCCCTTTCGTTCCGTCGCTGCTCTGTGTGTCTTTTTTTTAATACACTCAGTTTTAACATTTAAGCATATTATTATTTATGTGGCAGTACAAATTGCCTCACAAAACAAAACAGTATACAATACACAGTATATATGTTATTGAAGTGGAATAAATGCAAGCTTTGGATGTCCACGGCAATTCTTTGTTTTCATGTTGCACTATTCTACTGCCAACATTAGGTCAAAAGTTATATTTGTCCAAAACTTTGGCCTCAGCTTCACTTGGTAATTAGCTTTGTAAATAACCAACAGGTAAAAAAGTAATTTATTTGGCCAAGATGACAGATGAGACTTTGACAACAACACAAGTAGAAAGCTAACATGTTCAAACATACAAATACACATTCATACACACACACACACATTACACAGGGTGAAAAGCCTGCCATCTTCATTTAAGTATGTGGATAACAACACATATTTTCAGACAGTTTATCCTGGAAGGCATTCATAGTGTGGCTTCACATGAAAAGTGACACACACACAGGTGTCTTGACAATGGAAAAAAAAAGAGCTAGAGAGAGAAGTTCAAAAGTCTCCTTTCCCACCTCCGCACAGCTGGTCAATCACAGCGTGAAGTGGGTGTGAATGATGTCTGGAAGTTGTGGGAGGGTTTTTTTTTTTTTGAAGCTGCACTGGCAGCTTTACACCTGATTGTTGGACTGAGGTCAGATTTGTTGCTAAATCACTCCCCACTTACTGCACACACCACTGGTCTGCTGGCCTTGTGAATTACTGTAGCAAGGGTAAAACTCCCTTCACTCACATTCTAGAGTTTCCTGCAGCAAGGCCCGCTAGCACAAAGTTTATCTTGATACAAATGCAAACCAGCCACTACTCAGATAAAAATGTTGGCAGTAAAATGGACCCTTGAATGAATGGTGCTTTGTTGATCAATTTATCATTTATCATACACACAGAAGGATAAAGTGGACCATAAAAGGGGCTACAATATAAAATTATGTTAAGTGTTTTTGTGTGGCTTTATGACCCAGTAGCACAATAATTCTGTGAAACAATATCCTCAAAATACACTTTATCCACCAAAATCCCTGGAACTGCAGTTTTGTGGCTTTGTGGTTACACACTGTGTGTGTGTGAGTCTAAAGCTAGACTTGTAACTCCAGCAGAAAAACAAAGACAAGTGCCTCTTTCACCGTGTCACCATGACTGGTTATCCTCCCACACAGTCATACACATGTGAGTGCACACACACGCACACACACTCAGAAGCCAGGGCAGCGTTGCCAAGTAGAGCCCGCCACCTCTTACAAACCTCATGTTTATGCAAACGTTTTTGTGTGTTTCTGGCTGACAGTGATGGGACTTTGTTGACACGCCACAGCGGCACAGAGGAGATGAGCAAAAGGAAAAGCAGGGATGAGATAATGTGAGGGAAAAGGAAAAGGAAAAAATAAGAAATGCATTAATGAGAGGAGAGGATTGGAAGCCCATGACAGATCCACAGTTGGGAGTGTGTTGAAATAAAGCGGAGAAAAAGATGAAGAGGTGGAGATAAACTAAGAAGAGGGAAGCATGAGTTGCAAAGTCAGCAGTCAGTAGACAGGTGTGTGTAGGAGCTCCTGGGTGAGCTGCAGAGAACCGCTGGTATAGGCAAGTTAGTTAGTAAGTGTGTGTGTGTGTGTGTGTGTTGTCCACTATGAGTAAAGATTCTGGATGGAATAGGTTCATATATCATTCTTATAATGGTGTTGGCCCTGAGTCAAATCTCTGAGATATCTCTCCTTCTCTCTCATTATGCCTTAACGACTTCAGGATCTGTCTCCATTTAGCTCTATTTTAGCTTGGCTGTCATAACTGTTGAGATTTACTAGAGTGTGATTCCCTCATTCCCACTGCATTTAGCAACCTAAACATGTCTCTGCCGGGCAGACGTAAGGATTAATAGTGAGATTTCTGTGTTTTCCAGCCATCAGGATGTTTACATCTTTTTCAGGTTCCAACGTGAGGTTTTCGCTCTGGCAGCACACCCTCTCCTTGTGAAGGCGGTCTGCACTAAACCCATAAAATGCTCTAATATAAATGTTGATTTTGTCAGATGGTATCTGTAAAAGAGGTCATGTAAAAGCGTAGAGGGAGCAACAAAATTTGTTTAGCAAAAGGAGCATATCATGAGATAAGAATGTTTTTCGTACTCAAATGGTGGTTACAGTGATTAATTCAAATATTTGCATGAAATTGAATATGTGGGCATGTGGAAAAATAACATTCAGAATGAAAGGTACAGACATTAGAGTGAGAGTAAAGCAGTTTGGCATGGAATGAAAAAGTAGTATATCCAAGTGAATAAATAGTAGTAATACTCATGAGTTGGTGAAACTTTAAATTAAATTTTAAATTAAACTGAGAAAAAAAATTTGGTAAAAATTTGCTCAAGTTTAAGTAAGAAAATGTCCTTACGTGGAACGATATGAATTCTTTCTATTAGTTTCAGTTCCAGTTTGTCAGTAAAACTGATTATTTACAATCAGGCTACATCTAATGATACCTATCTCATGTCCGTTAGTTAAATATGAAGCTACCGCCATTAACCAGAAACCACCACCCCCAACCCGCCCCCCCAGCTTCATATTTGGTGTACAGACCTGAGAGTGGTATATAGCTTCTCATCTAACTCTCAACCAAAAAAAAGGTATATACCCCCCAAAAATTCTCACCTCCATCATATAGCATAACTCCAAAGGTGCACCTACCGGTCAAGGAGCATCTCAGGCAATCAGAGCAAAAGTTAACAAACAAATTTACCACAGATGACTCTTATGTGACAGGGACCAGGGAGGGTGCTGAGGTTTGCTACTATATCTGGGGCTGAGCAGTGAGCGCCATGCTGGGGAGGCCTGGCGGTCAACAGGGCCACACACTAAAATAAACACACGCTTGTACTGAAATGATCCAAACAGAAACACTCATCCATCCAAGCCAGCCTTCATTAAAGTGGTCCGCCCAAGCTCTAATTATAGGATTACAGGGCAGCCAGCGGGACAAACACAGCAAGGGCCTCTGGTTGGATGCAGCAGCCCCAAAACACACTGATCACTGTACCTAGTGACCCAGGTATCCACCCACAAGCACACACACACTCCTCAACTAACCCCAAACACTCATTTACACAGTGCTTGTCTTTCTCTCCCTCTCCACAGGAGGCTGTACACACTTCTCAGAGTTTGAACTTACACACTGACGTGCACACAAGCAAAACAAGACATATACCTGGGTAAGTATAGTGCAGACTGTGTGCCTCCCAAACAGCCTTAAAAATAACCCCAAGGTGGAGCAGCAAGGAGAGTAAGTCCCACAGTCTGATAGCAGGAGGAGGCAGACAGGGTCAGGAGAACTTTCCTCAATAACATCTTATTATAGCTACAGACAGTCTGGGCTTTTAAGATGTTTTAAGAGATGGCCCTGGGGAGCCTGTATCACCACTTAAGAGTCCTGATTTGAGGAGTGACATGCATCCTTTCCTTCCTTTCCTTTCCAACATCCTTCTCGTTTAGTTCCTTCATTCTTTTCGGTCTTTCGTTCATACCCTCTGGGGTCGGTGAATCAGTCCAGGTGTGGTGTCTTGCAGAAATGGAAATCCAACTCTGACTTTCACGTGTGTTTTCAGCCACACTAGCAGTTTGGCTGTAGCAGTAGCAGTGGGTTTTGATCGGTCCACGGTCCACCACTTTGGGCCAGATTGAAATATCTCAACAGCTATTGAATGGATTGCCCTGTCATTTCTACAGACATTTATGGTCCCCACAAGATGAATTCTGGACTCTTTTTTTCTGGTGTTTGACAGCTTGCAAGAAAAGAATATTTGGGTGGGAACACATTACATAAATACCATTTACATTAGCATAAAAATGGCATACTAGCGTAAAATATGGGCTACAGGTAGCTTTAGTTGTCAGCTCACTGATTGTGATTATACTAATGAGAGCAAAACAGCCCACTTTCATTTACTGTTTTGTCTTAATTATTCACAAAGGAATACATCGTATATTTTGTAGATACACTAACACTGGTGTAGAGCTACTGATCTGTAAAGAGCTGCCAAGATGGGGTTTTTTTTAAGCCTTCAGGCATCATCGTAAGAAACAATGAATTTTCTATGAATATTGCATTTTGTCTAAATGAGATGCCAATTATTTTTATAAACAACTTCCATCCCTCTGCAAGTAAAAACAAAGTGATGATCACAAAGAGAACAACACATCTCCCTCACACGTCCCTAATATGCAATCAAGCAGAATGTCAACCTTGCTTTGTGCTGACACCCACAAGTGATAATTGTGTAAACAAAAGCCGCATCCTTCATTCAAACATTATAAGGAAATAGATGGAAAGGCATAACAAAAGAATACAGGCTGTATCAAGAACAATTGTACGGTCAAAATGAAAAGGAGAGCGGCTCTAGACAAAAGCGATTCAGGAAAAAGACATCTGATGATTTGATGAGAGTCACCAGGTCTCCTGTGACTGTGGGTGTTTTTACCCAAGCGATTTTCATGACAGTTTAAATGTGTCTGTGTTTACACATCTGGCTCCTGAACTGAGCAACTGTACATGGATGTGAGGAGAGGCTGATAGAGGAGGAGGAGGAGGAGGGTCAAGGAGATGGAGGAGCAGCGAGAGCGAAGTGAGGCTTATTGGGGCCAACAGAGGGCATTGTTATCTGTAATATCCATTTAAATGTGCCGTATCAGATGCAGTGAGTGCGGCGCTGCTCAGGGATGGAAATTAGTCTTGTTCCCCACTCAGCCCTGGTCACGCCAAGGGCAAATTCAGACAAATGAATTTACTCAGACAATACATATGGAACGCTGGCAATACAGAGAGATGTATGAATGGCAGAAACAGTGGAAGGATGTGAAGCAGAGAGGCCCTCGCCTCATTTCGCCTTCCAACCTGCTCTCGCTTTTTTTTTTTCTTTTTTCTTGCAACAACTGTCAGCGTTTTATTGCCATGACTTTCACATTTTGTTTTAACATAGTACATTTCCAAAGCCTGATACAATTTGCCTAATGCTGCCACGGTTACAACTGAAAATCATACAATAATATTTGCATTCCTCTGTGTAAGAGCTGAAACTCACATGAGAACAAATCAGATGAGCTGTGTATTGTGACTGTCATACAGTTACATGAAAAAGAAAAATTGGGCCTCCTTGAGACAGGAAGTTAGAGAGAGATTTAATCCAACAAGTGACCTTTTCAAAAGAGTTTACAAGTTAAAAAATGCATTGAGCTGTCACATTTTCCTTATTCTTCAGAATGAATAAGCTAAACCACTGGAATGCAACCAAACCTGTTTGTGCTACTTGTAATTTTCTGGTATGCCAGAAGGCCATTAAAAATAGAAATTTCTGGTGAAAATAATAGCTACAAGAAAAAAAAGAAGGTATTTTTGATGTAGAAATATGAGGGAATAACTAGTAGACATTCTTTTACATGGAATAGAGGTGTGTTATGATAATGGAATCTCAGCTAACAAAATGAAAATGTCATTTTTCATTTCAACTTGAATCACCTCTGGCCTGAATCTCTTTGGAAGACTTTGTACAGTAGTGAACCTCACCCTTCACTGTGGTAGTGCAGATAGGAACACGGATAGTGCTATCTTGATATCCCTCCTGTGCTATCTCACCGAGAGACACTGCGAAGTGTAGAGGACATAAATCTTGAGTATTTACGACTTGTGCTGTAGTCAGCTATCTGTTAGGATGCCCTGCCCTCCTCCTCTTCCTCCTCCTGATCTTGTCTGTGCGAGGTGTAGGTGCTTTTAATACTGTTGTCACATGGGATATCAGAGGATGGTGTTTCTCAGTCGGTCGGTTGTGTCACAGGTTGTGATCAAAAGGAGCTCTGTTAAAGAGAAAAAAAAAAGCTTGGCCATAGAAAATATGAATGCTGCGAACAAAGGGTGAAATCTGACACAGGAAATCCCAAAGTTGGATCCTTTTGTTTGTGGATTTGTTTTCTTGCGCGGTGCTTTGTCATGATAGCTCGTATTCCTGCCCGGTAATAGAATGAGATTATTAATTTGGAGTTGCAAATTGTCATCTCACAACAGTCCACTTCTATTACCACATGTGAAGCACTAATGTTATTTGACAGCAGATAAAATGAAAGCGAAACAGAAAAAAAGAAAAAACGTGTTGACGTAAGAGCGAGAAAGAGAGCAGGAGAATCGAGCAGTTCTCTTGATTCCTCCTGAAAGGCTCAGCTACAATTGCACAAGACAGGCCTTGTGAGGAACCATTGACCCATCGACTGCTGTGATCCATGTCTGACTGACATCAATACACATTCATCTCTGCTTGTTTCACCTCAGGCTAGTAGACCACAGGCTACAATGGCTGGCATGAGACCTGGACAGGCAACACAGCATCACTTTGTCTTCCACACTCGCGCTATCACTGACATCAAACACCAGAGGAGGCAATCTGATGGACCTTCTGCTTTGTTGGGAATTAGTCACTGTTAAAAGGCCCCGAAATGTCAATGGTCAGTGTATATTATGTATGGAAACCCACTATTACCCAGTAATTTAGGGGAAGAGGGGGGGATACTTCCCTCAGTAGAAATACAACAGTTGTTCCTGTTTGTCTCACACAATAGACAAATGCTTGACACCTGATGCTTCTTCCTAGAATACACCTGCTCACTGTACCAACCACATACCACACACACACATATAAACACACACACACACACAATTTAGATCCTCAGATTAGCAAAGATCTCTACGCTGCTGTTTTAATTTTGTGTTTGTATCAGCTTCATTAACATTCACAACTAATGTTTTGTTCCACTGGGTAAATCCCTGCACAGAGCCTATCTTAAACCATCTCCACTTTTCTCTCTTGTGAATCTGTTGTGTTAGCCCAACAGCCACCGCCACCTCCCTCCCCCCCTGCTCTCTCCCTCTCTCTGTTTTTAATTATAAACTAATCTGGAGAGGTAATCACAGACAGCGTGATCGGTTACTCATGCATACATGCCATACTATGAAATGCAAGCACTTTATTACCCTGTCTCCTCTGCCTATTTACTGCCACTAGGAAGCAAGGGTGCAGCCACAGTTGCTGTGGCAATTAGCCATCCAAATGAAACATTGGTTCACTGACTTGCATATCAGTGAGAGCTGCATTTGGCTTTCACGGTAATTTATGTGATATATGTTCTTCATGTGGTTTATGGGTTAGAGGTCAGTGCAGCAGAGAAGCCTGGGGTCAGTTTATTTCCCTACTGCATGAGTCCTTTCTTTCTTTTTTTTTTTTTTTACTTTAGAGAGGGCAGTGCTCAAAGGTGCTTTGTGGTGTTCGTTTCATGCAGCCTTTAAACATTATTGAAGATGTGATTGCTGCTGAGTGGCAGCAGTGCAGGATGGAACTGGATCCTCAGACTGATGAGCGGTCTAATAGGCCTGTCTAATGTATCATCGATGGATTGACTGTTGTCTCGGAGGAGACATTTCAGAGGGATTCCAGCAGATGAATTCTGGACCAAAGAAAAAAAAACAAAAACAAAACAAACAAAAAAAAGCACCGTTTTGTTGTTGCGTGTGAGTCAGACTGAATATTAGCCAGTGGAAAGACGCCCTCTTCTTGCGCAGCCGGGATGTGCAGGGAGGATTTATTCCAAGAGGAATACAGACGACCAGTTATATGCTTCACATGGTTGCAGTGTCTCTTTCTCTCTCTCTCTCTCTCTCTCTCTCTCCCCCCTCTCTCTCTCTCCCTCCCTCTCCCTCTCTCTCTCTCTCTCCTCAGCCAATCTGCGCACGGTGACGCTGCGCAAAGGCAGGATCTAGCCTTGGCTTCACCATCATATTTAACACACCCACCCAGATTCACACATGCTACAAGAGGTGCGCTCTCTTATCCCGCTATACTCCTAGAGGTTGCCTGGCCCTGCGGGAGGATTTCTGTCTCCTGTTACCTGTACCATTTATTCCGCTGGCTCGCCTCGGGTGATTGGTCGGGACCAGACGTGACAGAATTACGCATCCTGGACCGCTGAGGTGGATGAGAGCACACACGTCGAACACTTTTCGGGGACTTTCCCAAAAAACATTTAAATGTGAAGAGCTTCACTTCCCGTACATTTACGTCCCGGCTGATCCACGGCTCTCTGATCCCCTCACAGGATCGAGGCTGGACGGGGAGACCGATGCGCGCACACGGACCTCTTGGACACACTCGTTTAATGGATCAGTTTCCCCGCGTATCACAGCCGCTTTTGGATCATACTCACTTGTCCGCTTCCCTGTATTCCTTCTGAAACATTTGGCGGTCGATAGGAGAACGGAAGTGTGAAGAGGATGTGGCTTGCGCAAATCGACCGCTGGTCTGAACCGACACGACCTGTTTTACCTGGACAGTTGCGGATGATTTTGCGCTTCTGAAATCTCGCCTGGACACCCGCGCGAATAAAGCAGAACTCTGATGTTGAAAATCCAAAAGGCTGAACACTGAATCCTTTACTCAAGACGGCAAGTGAAGATGGGTCCTACGTGTTTAATGTATATTTCATTAGATTGGCGTCCAGTCTAGTAAACATCATCAGCGATGTAGTCAGCTTGTTTATCTGCGTGCTGATCATTTGCAGTAAATACTCACATCTGCTCAAAAGGGAGACCATGAAGATGATCCTCTTGCGCAAATTCCGGGTTTTGATCCTCATGGTGTTCCTCATTGCATGCTCGATGCACATAATGATAGACTTGTTACCAAAGCTGGAGAGGCACGGCAACAGCGGCTGCTCGTGTTCCCACACGCCGAGCGAGGAGCCTCAGAGCTGGGGGAAGCAGGGCTGGCCTAACAAGCACACCCTGCGGATCCTCCAGGACTTCAGCAACGAGCCCAGCTCAAATGTTTCCTCCCACTCCCTGGAAAGGATCCCGGTTACAGGCGACAAAACGCAGGCTTTCAGGAGGCTGGATCACCACGGGCTGCGTGGTGACAAGAAGAGGCAGTTCATCCAGGACGCCGCGGTGACTAAGAACATGCCGGTTAAGGGTTCAAGGTTGTTGGCTCTCTATGACCACCCCTTATATAAAAGATCCCTGCCGACTCTGACAGACGAGGACACGCTGTTCAACGTCAACACGGACATCAGATTTGACCCCAAAGCAGCAGAGGATCAGGCATGGTAAAGTGTTTTGTTCATACGCTCAGCTTTGAGAGCAAACCAGGAGCATTTCACAGTCATCTCTAAACCTTTTTAATAATTTGTCTATAAAGATCAAAATATCACATGAAAGGATTTATAGTTTAGTTCTATGCAATCACATTAGTTTAATTCTGGATCTGTGCTCACGGGCTGTTGCACAACACCTGTCACTCTTTACATAAAACCCTGAAAATCCACTCTCCTTTCTCTCCCCTTTCTCCATCTTCCTCCTCTCACACAGGAATACTGAAGGTAACGTAGATGAGTTCAGCCCCACGGGGGAACTGACAGCCGATTCCTACCCTAACTGGCTCCGCTTCCACATTGGGATTAATCGATACGAACTTTACTCCAGACACAACCCGGTCATTGATGCTCTCCTGAAGGACCTGGTCACCCAGAGGATCACCAGTGTGGGTGAGTCTTAAAAGAAACAAACAAAAGAAAAAACAGTAGAGATTGTGACTCAATGGCAGTGACAGCAGCCAACAGGAGGGCTCATATTTGTGGTGGCTTGCCATATGACACTAGCAGGAGGTCAGATGGTTTACCCACCTTTCTGCTATCAGCACCACATCATTGATGTAATAAAAAGCTAGCGAGTCCAGTGTCTTGATTTAGGACACTTGCCTACAGACATTGGTTGTGCTCATAGATTAAACCTGAGCCATTTTGGGTATCCAGTCGCTGGGTGTCTGTGTGTGCCGTGCAGAGGTCAAAGTTCAGTTTAAAGGGCCTCATGTAAACAGTGTCAGTGTTGCCAAGGAGCCCAATCAAAGCTTCAAACTCAAACTAAAAGTAGCCATTTATATGGAAAAATACTTTCAGTTTTGTGTTTTTAAAAGTCTGAAGTGAGTCAGAAATATCTGCTTTCAGACAGGAGTAAACCTTTCACCTTAATACCAATGTCACATACTGAAAATTGACTTTATTAGGTTTGTCCTGTGGTGCTGAAAAGGCATTTAGTCCCTCAGATCCTCCCTGATACTGTAAGTTTTGTGGCTTAAAAGAGTTGCCCCACCCAACTCCTGTTTTGTTAGTTTAATTAGGCAAACCCAAAACCATGGTTGCATTAATAAAAAAAAAAAAGATCTTTTTTTAATGTAAAAATGCATCATTTGTACAGACATAAACTTTTACAAGATTTCTGAAGGATGGAATAACAATTTAAATAAGGGGGAAAAAAATTCAGCCTAGTTGTAACTTAAAGGACATTTGGTTTTATTGGTTTTCAGCCATTGAAGTGCCCTGTCTGTCTCAGTTGTAATACCTGCAGAGAAAAAGGAGCTGATTCACTGGACTATAAGTATCTATAGGTTTTTGTTGGGCAGTGGCACTGGTACAAAGGTAGCACAAATTATCACAAGCTACTCAATACAACTGTGAACTGCTCAGTGAAATAAGAAGTAGCCCAGTTATGTGGAAAATAACAGCGAGTGTCAGTCTAATAGTACATCAGAGGGGAATGTGTGCCTCTAACATGCAGGAACGGGGTCTACCGGGGGAAGAGTGAGAGGAGGGGCTGCAAAGTGATGGGGAAGAGTGCTGCTCGCTGCCACACACACACACTGACGAAATGAACACACTCTTTAACGCACATATACACACACAGAAGTATGCATGGAGATGGAAGTCAGCTGCGGGCTATTGTACGACAGCATTGAATCTGATCAGCCTGCACACTCCTGCCTTACAAGGCTGAAGGAATAATAAAACGCCACAGTCTCCTCTCATTCATCCCCACAAAGTGTCACAGCAGAATACATCAGGCCTGGGAGAACACCTGGTCTCCATGCAAATGACACAGCTACTGTACGCTGTGGTTTGACTCAGATCAAATGCTGTGGCTTTTTCTGGCTTCTGATTGACAAGCGTACAGTAAATCTAGCTTTCTGTAGAAAACCGCAAAACCTTTGCTGCGAGTGCAGGTGGATACCTGACAGAGGCAATAATCCATCCTGGGGCAGTTACATGGAATCTCTTTCTGCCCCCCCTCCCTCTTTTTTTGCCGTTTTGGCTCAGCCCAGCTCCCACATTCCATGAGTGCTTGTCGACTCAAGGTCTCCCATCTTGCTTTCACTGGTAAAAGTGATTGCAGATTTCAAGGTTTATCTGCCAATGACAAAACTGTAACTGGCCTGTAGCAAAGATTAAATACTTATCTGGGAGTAGGATTAACTGTTTATGAAACTAGCACCAATGCTGCCTGGACACTAGAGGAATCATTTCTTTTCTGTCTTTCTGCTCAAGATGTTCTCTAATTTTCCCAGATTTTCTCCCTCGTGCTTTCTTGTCTCTCGGCCTGGGTGGATAGAGGAAGCAGTTCTCAGCGTCTCTAGCCAGCTAAATACATGGTGGCTCAGTAATTACAGACCCCTAACACAGGCCTGGGGCAGAATACCAATAGAAGCCAACAGCAGTCGGTTATTATCTAAACTTAAGGATAGGACTGCCTGGATATATAATGCACTATAACCTCTTTTGTGCAATTTTTTCATCAATGAAGGCCTAGTGTGCAAAAACAGCAGATATAATAAATGTTATTACAGATGATAGTAAAAGACTAACTTTGATGGTTTCAGTGCACAGCCCAAAAAAAGAGACAGAGCTAAGCATTTTTGCAACTTAAAGTCTTGACAGAAATGTTTTGCTTGCTGTGAGAGGAGGTTGAAATGGAGCGTTATGTTCATGGTCCTTGTATACAGTCGCTCTGCATGCATGAGTTCCTAGCAATTACAGTTAGATTTGTCTTTATTTAAAATGTCTCCAAACCTCCACATGAACACGCACAACTTCGCAAAGTAGCAGGTGAGGTCAGACAGACATTGATCCTCCCACTTGTCATTTTTTTTTCTCTGTAAACATTTCGCTTGTCCCTCATGATTCCCATATGTAGAAATAAATGAGAGAATTGATTGAGAAGGTTGTTCTTTGGCAAAAGGCCACCAAAACACAATTTCCAATCGATCAGTTGAAAAAATAACAGTCACAGTGGCTGCTCTGCTGTTTTTTTTTATTTTATTTTTGCAAATTTTAGACTGTTTTTTTACACTGTATGGTCCTCGCCTCAGCACAGAGCCCCGTCCCATGTGTGCCTTTAGACTGCATTACTATGTTCAAAAAGGTAGAAAACAGGAAGGAAAGAAGGATGAATAGAAACACAAAAACAGAGAGAAAGAGAGAGAGACGCAGTCCCTCCAGAGAATACAGAGAGAGAGAGTAAACAGCCGAGGAACACAGAGCGTTGGGCGAGCACTGGCTGTCCTTCACCCCCTCAGTCTCCCTTCCCATCAAACAAACACTGTGACATCAGCACTCAGTCTTTTCAGAGAGCAAGCACACACTCACACACTCACATAGACACACAAACACACAACCATGCACATATACAAGCTTACTTACGCACCAGTGCACCTAACTAACATAGTGGAGGAAATCTGTGTTTCAGGCTTCAGGTGTGCCATGTCTCTAAAATGTAAATCAAAATCAAAGTCAGCCAATATTACATTAATATAAATAATATTATAATATTAAGAGAATATAATCTTATTTTATCATGTGGTTTTTTATCACCTGGTTAGTCTCTTGCATCTTGCTGTATTTTCTTCCTCTTATAGGCTATGACACTGTTAATAGAGAAAAATTAATAACGTGTGTGTCTGTGTGTGTGTTTGTGTGTGAAATGATTAGACGCTTAACTGATTAGTTGATCAACAGAATTGATTGACAACAGTTTTTGATGTTAATGTTCGATTAGCTTGATAGTTGAATTGCAGAATACTTAACTTATGGTTGGTCAGTATGCAGAATAAGCTGACTGTGTCTGTTTTGGTAATTTAGGTCTTTGACATCATGTATTTATTGTGTTTTGCCACCATGTTTCAGTTTTGTTATATTATAGGAAAAATCTCTGAGTAATCAGGTGAACAAAGGAAACATGGACTAGAGTTTTACTGAAGCATGGTTCAATCATGTTTTGATCATGTTTTGATTCCAGCTTAAGTGGGCATTTTCAAGAAATCAATGGAGCAACACTAGCAACGAATTTATTTAATAATTTAAGTCTTTAATTAGCAGGACGAAATGTAAAACATGCATTGTTTCCAGCTCATCAGATACTAGGTTTTTGACTTCTGGTTGGATAAAGCAAACAATTTCAAAACATCATATGGGGTTTTTGAAATTTATGCAAATCAGTTTTCTATTTTATTTTTATTATGTTGTATTTATTTTATTTTATTTATCATTTATTTCTACCTAATGTTTGTACCGTATTATTAGTTTGTTGTAAACTGAAGTTCAGTTAGATTTGTTTTTTTTAGCACAGATTTCCATTTGGAAGTAAAAAAGTTAAGTGGTGGACAGAGCAACAGTACAGATGAGTAAAACTAAACATCAGTGGGTCAGTTTTTATTAGAGCATCCAACACTGTAAGCTTACATTACCACGGCTCATTTCTTTGGTACATTAAAGTAAACTATGTGAAGTTTGTACTAACAGTAAATGTATTGTTAATAACAGCGTTGTCTGTTTGACTCCAACAGCAATGAAGTCTGGGGGCACTCAGCTGAAGCTCATCATGACCTTCCAGAACTACGGCCAAGCGCTGTTCAAACCTATGAAGTAAGTTATTTTGCTTTTCAGTAAAAATTTGTTTTATTCATCGTTTGTGTTAAAAAACTAGTTTCCTCTAGCCCCGTTGTTTCTCTGGTTAAACTGCCCTCTCTTCTCGCCTGCTCCGTCAGGCGGGGTGCTCTGTGTCAGGTCCACCCTCTTTAAGAAAAAAAGCAATCTCTTTCATATCGTGTTAAACCTTGAGTGCCATTTCAGCGTAAAACACCAGCCATGCAGCTTTTCTACCTCGACTGACTTCCTTTTCACATCCCACCACCTACTCATTCTCCTCACAGCATCAATCTCATTTCCTCATTCTCCTCCCTGGCTATATCAAATTGCTTTCATTTCAGCGCAACCTTGATATTCGATTGAAGGCCGACATCATTCTGCTGTGTCAGAGCCAAACGTTGAATAGGCATTTCACCTCACCTCACGCTTCCAGGTGACACATCACATCCTTTTAGTGGCCACGTTGGATGTTCTCAGCCCTTGGGCAACATTGGCTGTGTCACTTTATGACTGATTCATCTGATCAATATTTGGTGTTTTGATCATGTTAAACCTTCTAGTCAGGTAAATGTCCACGCCCTGTCAACATGTGATTTGCGTGCTTGCTAACAGATGCAGACTCCTGATCCTACAGCTTGTGATCCCAGTGAAGTCCTAACAAAGTTTAGGAACCATGACCTTTTCAGACTACAAGCTTTCACTTGTATTGTCGCTGATAATTGCATGTCAGTATTAATTCATGTTAATTGTTTGTCACTGTGAGGTTGCCATTTGTGGTTCTGAGTTCAGCATTTATTGGCTGCATTACCGTGACATCGGGTACCTACGTTCACGTCCCCCTCTCAGGGGGAGAGGGCTCATCCAGCTCTCTGTATTGGTGCCAGACATCTACTCCTGAATCCTATTCCAGTTGTGATATGAGAACCTCCAACCAGTGAACTAAAGCATATCATTGATGTCTCACATAAAGAGGCGAGGAGCAGCGAAAGCAACACTTTCCTCTCCTTTTCTGCCTACGCTTACCTCTGCACACCCTGTAATACACCTTGGCTTAACTTGTAGAGAAGATAAGTCTACCCAGTGGTATAAACTGCCCCACTGATACTGTGAAATATTTGATTAATTCACATTTTCTTTATCCATGCTGTCATATTTAGAAGATAACGCATCCCAAGAGAAGTGCTCTTTGCTCCTAATCCCTTCTCGATTGGTGGATTTAAATGTCACCCGTCCTTTGTTATGGTGATTGTAATTTAATTGTGGGTTAATGGTTTTCTACACAGGCTGTTGTCTGGTCCCTGCATGTCAGCATGGAGAGCAGGGTTAAGCCAGGGGATGATAGGTAGCGAGGTTTTTCCATGGGAGGAAAAGCTATTCAGAGACTGTTGTAATTACTGCTTCAATCGTACCATACTAAGTCAGGCCAGACGCAACAAGCCTGAAATCATCCTGACAGGCTGGGAAGAGGAGAGATGAGAACGAGGTGAGAGGAGGAAAGGGATGGGAGAGAGGAGAATTGGGCAGTTTAGGGAGGAGGGAAAGAGAGGTGAGGGGGCAAGGACTGGAGAGGATAGGGGGGTAAGGAAGAGTGACAGACGAGGAGACGTGGCCAGAGTGCTGTCAATACGCGCACAGAGCCAAAATCCACAGATTATCTCGGTGCTCTGCCTCAAATTTGAACCCAGACGGAAATGTGAAATGGCATTTTCCGAGAAAAGCATGGGGTGATGGGGTTGGATGTAAATCTGTTGCTTGACAGTTGTGGTTGTCAGAACTGCCGTGATGTTTGATAATCCTGAAAAACGGCAAGAGCGAAGGGAGGGGGGCCTTTTCATTCCCTCTTGCTTGAATGCACTTGACTTTAACAAAATAGGGCAACCCATGCTGGTGTGTGTGTGTGTGTGTGTGTGTGTGTGTGTGTGTGTGTGTGTGTGTGTGCTCATTTGGACGGCAATCAAGGTCTTGACAGATTTGCACAGTCATTCCTGTTACATACATCATTTCACGCGCAGAGATCACGCATGCACACATGCCAACGTTCACACAAAGACACACACACACGCACTCACACACACACACGCACTCACACACACACACACACACACACACATGCCCACTTAACACCCAACATCATCTCCTCGTTCCCAAATCTGCTGGTGTGTTTCCACATGGTGCATCAAAGAGACAGAGGCTGAGAGATCAAAGACTTCTCCGGCTGTGCTCTTCTGCTCGGCTCCTCTCAACTCTAATGCAAATGTGTGCCAGGCAATCAGGCAGCAAAGGCAGGCAGGCATGCACGCGGTGTCTGGGTAACGATCGACCCTCCAACCATCCATATCTGTGGAAACCTGCACTCCCGTTCCTCTGCTCTATCTGGTTATCGGCCCCTCTGTCTTTTTCTCACTCGTAGTATTCTCCATCATTCTACCTCCCTCTCTGCAGCTGTGTCTGCTGTTTGTTTTTCTCTCTCACACGTTCTTTACTGAACGGCACAGATGCAGAAATCCATTAACAGGCCTGCCATATTGATTCTTTAGGTATCCTCTCTTCTTGTTTTTTCCTCCATCAGTGATCTGATTCTGTGGTCAGTACCTCTGTTTTGTGGTGACAGGGTCCCTCTTTATGTCTCCGTAAAGCAACACAGACTTCAGCATGGTTTCCCTGTTTATGTGGGATTTAATCAGATTCTGCTGTATTGAGACACCACAAAATGGCCTACAGTACCTGTGCTTTATGACGTAATGTAGATGAATCATCCCACTGAACTGCTGTCTGCGGTTCAGTTTTCCAGACATGGAATAAACCCAGTCTTAACTAGTCTAATCTAACTCAGTCCCTTGTTGTGAAATATTTGTTAAGACTGGAGGCCTTATGAGATCAGAGAGTCTTAATGGGAAAGCTCTAAAAATCCCAGTTGAACCCCAGTCCTGTGTTGCGTAAGTAGACAGATGAAAACACTGTAACCTGAATAACACTCAGTTTGATGACTAAGCTCAATTATCATCTTCATCATTCTCTGCATCCTGTTATGCCTGTGGCCAGGACTGAAATAACCATGAATAGTGGCTGTAATACGGCTTTACGCTGTCAAGTTTGGAGCAGTTTCTACACATATGTGTGGAAAAACGTGTAGATTTTTTACATAGCACTCAAACGTACATCTTATCGGCACTTAGAGGACAAGGTATCAACCTACAAGCTGGTTCCATATCTTGTAGGCTGAGCTATTGTTTTTCAAGTTGAATATGCCTTAATAATGTTGCTAAATTAAGTGACTGGTTGACTCATATAATAGATGTGATGAAGATTTTGAGGGAATTTAATAAAAGATGTTAAGTGCATTTCATATTGTTGCGACCTAAAATGTGTTTTGTGAGGTCATAGTGACCTTGACCTTTGACCATTTTCTAATCAGTTCACCCTCGATTCCAAGTGGACGTTTGTGGCAGATGTAATGAAATTCCCTCCAAGTAGTGCTCCCAGCTGTCCCAGGTCAGGCTGTGTATTCCCCCAACAACCTCCACCAGCCACAGGGATAGGACACCTGCAGTGTTGCCTGACAGGTGAAAAAAAAATAAATAAATCCACTAATAACTCGCTTGCTGCTAATGAATCTTAACATTGCTGTGATTGCACAATGATAACTTTTCTCTTTTAGCTTTTTGACTGATCATGCAGTAAGTCCTGCTCAGTCATAACGCACACTGGCTAACTAGATGTTATGTAGCAAAGAGCGTCACCAATTATAACCATTGTGGCCGTCACCTGTGAAATAATTCCTGCAGCTGGAGTCTGGTAGCACATAGCAGCACTCTGTAGCTCTTTGAAAAGGTACAGTCCCTTTGGGAGGACCACTCCATCAAAAAAAAAAACATTTTGTACCTTCAAAAGCTTACCTTCAAGTTCAAATAATACTAAAACATATAATGTGCTTTTTGCTGTCAGAAATGTCCATGTACCTTTTAGTGCAAATAAAAAGGTGTGCATGTAATAGTTTAAGGACCACTAGGGAGCTTTGTTACAAGTACCTTAGTGTTAAGAAATAGACCTGCTGTACGATATGTTTGAGTCCCAGCTGTAGCATCATGCTTTACTGAGTACTTTGAACCTGAGTGCCATGGTAGTAAAAACAATCTTTTATTTTCTGTTTGTCTTTGTCTCTTCCTGTCTTTTCTTCCTTCTTTTTATCTTTCTGCCTTTATGGCTTTGTGCTGGGGAAGCATGATTATAATATTTGCGGTGAAATTAGTCTCAGAGCACACAAAGCCCATTAGATGACGAGCGCAGATGATCGACGAAGGAAGGCGGGGGAAGGACTGATGATTGATATAATGACGGTCTTCCGTTTCTTCTTGCTTCCACTTAATTGTGTCGCTTGTCAATCAGACGACTGTTGGCTCAGTCACATGCAAGTCAATTCGAGTAATCCCAAATGAGACATCTGCTCTTTCTGTTGTCCCTCCCCACCAAGCGATCTATATCAGTGCTGCTTTGGGTCCATGAGTAATATTTGATTGACACATTTGGGAGACAGGAGACGGGAGCCACATAATGTCACCTCGTTTGTGTCAATAACATATTGACAGAAGCACAAATAACAGCCTGGAGGAAATGTTTGTATTAAATGTGAAATATTAGTGGGAAATTGGCTGCATATAAGAGTTGATGTTGTATCATTAAGCTGCATCAGCCGTGGGACATGAGAGAATAAGATTGAGAGAGCTTTGTCTGAAGACAGGGTGGGCATGTCTTAACAAAAACCCTTATTATCCTTGCTTAAAGCTGCCCAGATTTGTCTTTGAGCGAGGCAAACACTAAACACTGCAAGACTGATAAAAACTGGACAATTCAGCAATTGTTCCAGCATGTTGCCAAACAAAAGGGATGTCAAACTAACTTCTCTGTGTACTAGCCTCTGTTTCCCAACTCATTTTTTATATATAGTTTGCCGGTTTGGTTGGTTGTTTGTCAGCGTGTGTGCATGTGCACTTGTTTACTGTGTGATATTGTATTCACAAGGTCTTCTGTGCCTGTGCTTTGACTTTGAGTCAGGAAATAAAGGGATGAACAGCCTCAGGACAAGTCATTCAGAGCACAGATGATGAGTGCAGCTCTGTTTGGAAATAGAGGAAATTCACAGCAGCACAGTGGCAGAGCTGGGGGGTAGCAAACACCATGTTAACCCTCAAACTGCTGGCCCACCTATCTGGAAATGGTGCAACACACACTTCAGCAGCTGCAGTAAACCGTGACATAAAGCATTTAAACACTATCACGGCAATAATTGGATATATGCAGTACATATAGTAATTATACCCTATACAATACCCGCTTGCAGCATACAATAGGTAGTACATTTGTACACAGTGAAATTCACAGTGAATTCACAGTGCATGCATTACATGTCAATAACAGTTATATCTTATATAAAGACTCTTTACATGTTCACATTACAATCACATTACCCCCCCCCCCCCCCCCCCCATGTGCACATATAAACACCACATTCAGAATGTAATGAAAAAGAACTGGAACACATTCATTTCCATTCCTTTGGATCTCAGCGATCATAGACATCTCCCAGCTATCACATTCAGGTTTCTCATAATCAGAACACAGGTCTACCTGGACTGTAAATGCAGTTCGGGGTGCACATGCCCCACATCTTAAACAGAGCACTCAGAGATCGTGAATAATGTCAGAATATTATAATCACTTGTAAAAGCACTGGCTGACCTCAGGAAATATTTCCGTTCTATTCATTTCTGCAGTACCACCGGTTCTATTTGGTAGCGAAAACTGTTGAATAATTAATCTAAAATTACAACCACAGTGAGATGTGTGATTTAGCAGCAGTGCTCTCTCCTTATTGTTTTGACCGTTTCCCCTATGCTATAATTGTTTCACCAGGGTATTATTGTCTGCTGTACAGTTTGTGCTGAAGCAGAAATTAAAGTGTTTACAGTGAAGAAAATGTTGTGTTCAAATGCTCAGTTTAAATCACATACTCACACAGTGCACACACACATCAGGTATCACATGTACTGTAGATGAAATTTGCAGTAGCTGAACATATATTTCAGTGTGCAGTGGAGTGATACATATGATCAAATGGAGCCCTCAGGCTTAGTAATCTGACCCCCTTACTGTCTTCTCTGCAGAGACTGTGACACACTGCAGGCCATTTGTGCACCAGGATCTCGTAGAACACGGTGTTAGCCTGACTGTTCCTAGCACATACAGGGAGAGATGAAGGGAAAAAAAGGTGAAATCAACCCAGATGCTACCACCAAACATATAATACTATCAGTAGTTTTTACTGAGGCTGGAAACCAAGCTGATACACTTACATTCGCACCTGATAAACTGATAAAAAGAGGAAAAGGGTGCACTAGCAGAGCATTGTTGGTAGGGGATGCTAAAATGACCTCTTTATTATTAAAAATATTAGAAAAATAGGTGCAAGTGGCACAAGTTAGAGTTTGACAAAGGTTCCATTTTGCCAGATTCACATTGTGTGAAAATGTTGTTATTAAAACTGTTAAACGTGCTCATTTGTATTCTCCGGTTTTGGCAGCACAATTGAAATGATCAAAACTGGACCAAGCTGTCTGCTACCAAACAACAAAAGATTACCTTTTTATTCAGCCAGAGGGTGAAGGCCCAAAAGAAGATTACATATGTTTTCTGTAAAGACAGAGGCGTGTTTTATGAATAAATTGAATGATTTCCAGTGCACATTGGTTAAAGAATGACCTCCATGGAAAAGCTTTTTAGCTCACATCGGTGGTTATTAAGACTACAAAATGAACCCCTTTTCTGTACATGAGAAACACATTTATCTCAGTCCACAGTCTTACAGGACAAAAATAACTCCTGTTAGCTTCCGGTGTTATGTGAATTTTATGCCGCACAATCAGCTGTGAAATGCCCTGTTATTAAAAATAAAGGGTAAACTGGCTCACTCTGATAATAATCTCTTGATATGGGGCAAACGTTGTGATGGTAATGTACAATAAGCAGTGCAGACCTATAGCCCACCATACTATAGAAAAACATGCTTTGAGCACTCAGTAACAGAAGCTTATGCAACTAATCTATGGTCCAGCAGGGACAGGAGGGGGAAAAAAACGAAAAACAACAAGTCACTCACTGTAATAATCTGTTAATGTACTGTTGGCGTTCTGCCATCTACAATAATCAGCCATTATGATTTGTGTAAAATGCAGATATTAGTAAGCCAGTGATGTTTTCCCTAGTAATGTATTCCATATTCTAACATAGAGCGCCATTTTTAATCAGCGAAGTTGATTAACATAATCGTTAAGTTTGACGTGTTTGTTAGATGCTGTCATCTACTCCTTCTCTTCTGTTTCTTCAACACTTTTTTTTTTTGTTGCACGTCTTAAAAACTCAACATCAGCATCCATTCATCTCACGGCTTCCTCACTCTGCACCGCTGTCACTGCAATTGAGATCTCAGTGTATGTAAGTGTGTGTAAGTGTGATTGTCACAGTCTTACTGCCACCTCTGACGACTTTCGACATCCAGCACTCTAAACTGTCACAGTATTCATACTGTAGTTGCCTAGGAGACAGAAAGTGGTCATATTTCTTGTCTTTGTGTGCTGTTCTGTGTGTATTTGTATGTGTGTGTGTGTGTGTGTGTGTGTGTGTGTGTGTGTGTGTGTGTCAGTAGCGTGCACTGACTTCTACAGACAGGCAAGTGGAGCCCAAGAACCAACTGCACCCCCCACTGCCCTGACTTCCTGGCTGAAGAAGTATTAGGATTATTCCTTTGAACTGACAGTAAACGTATCAAATGTGCATTATAGAAGAAAAATATATATGAAAAAAAATCACTTCTATGGTGATCTTCAAAATATTTACCATTAACTGACATTTACAGCAGTCTCAACGTACTGTAGATCCTGCACAGAGAACCCTACACCTTGATTAACAGAAAGGAAAATATATTATTGTGATAACTGGAGAGTAGAACAGAAAGAAAAGGCTTGTGTCTTATGTTACATGGTTAATTATAAATATGTAAATTGCAAAAGGAGTGATTAAAGCTGCTCCACAATACATCCCAACTCCTCGTTGTCTCATGTGTTGTCAGACAACTTATTTGAGATGATAAATCAGTTTGCTCATTTACTTGCTTCTGCTACCTCTTAATGGTTAGGAAGAAAAGACTGCTGAAGTAATTTCCTACTCACCTATAGTAACTGATCTGATCAGTGGAGTCAAGAGCAGCTTGACAAGGATATTTGTATTTAGCTAGCTATAGCGAGTCAAAGATCCCAGGATTATGCACAGTTCGGAAACATCCAGAAAAATGCTACTCCCCCCTCACTGCTTGACAAGCCCCAGCCTTTGTCAACAGGACACGCCCACACCTGCGAATAATGACCGAACCAATAGATGCGACGGCTGTTAGTCTCCTGTGACCACAGGAGGGCAGTAAATTACAAGATGAGTTCCAACAGGCAGTATCAGATCCTTTGTGGGACAGCGCGTTCTTAGATGTAAAGAGAGATATCACTTCCACTTTGGTATTATTCTAATTGATGTCTATTTTTAGCTTTAACTGGTCATGAGCTGCCCGCCTCGCTTTTCCTGACGGCACACCACTGGTGTGTGCGTGCGTGTGTGTGTGAGTTCTTACTCGTGTGCACGTCCGTGCGTACGAGCGCCGCTCTGCAGTGATACTGTTACGGCAAATTCCACAAATTCCACGGAGCCCCTGCTCAGGCCTTCCAGGAGCAGAAATGTCTTGACGATATTATCATTCAACTGCCCCCTTCAGGTAAATATTATTAGCTCTAATGTTGTGCTGAAGGAACGATAACACAGAGCTGCAGCCAGCAGAAATGACAAGCCAGCATCCAATCTGCATATCAAAGCCTCGTCTAAATTCCTCTGCCATCTGTGTGTGTGTGCACGTTTGTGTGTGTGTGTGTGCGCCTGAGCAATCGCCAGAGCTGTGCACACACACACACACACTGCTTGTATTTTAAATGCATGCTGTGCTGCCATTTCTCTGCAGTCTCAGAGGCAAGTTGTTCCTGGCCCATCACAATTGCAGTTCATCCCAGATATACTCATTCATTGTTTCTTAGAAATAATAAAAAAGAAACTTAATTACTCGCCCTGAAACATTTCAGAAAACCTGATCCAGCTCGGCGTTTCTGTGGGAATGTGGGCTTTGATACCATCTGTCATCTTGTCTCTTTGCTTTGAAGGAGCTGTCACTCAAAGGCACGCTTTACTCTCTGTCTGGACACGGTACACCTCCACAGCTGATGTGACAATCGCGGCAGACATTGATTCATCTGGGCTGAGCCCAGCCCACTGCGCTGCCATTCTTATTGAGGGCCAGATGCTGGAAGCCGAGGCACGGAGGGCGTTTCGTGACTGGAAATGAGCTTTTTATGTTCTCTCAGAGTCAGTGAACAAAGGGGAGAATATGACAGTGTCACGTGTCCGATATTTGGCATATTTGAGTCAAGTGGAATCACTGACACTTTCTGAATCTCTTGAGGCTAAAAATGAGCTTCACAGAAAATATAATGAAGCTTTTCACACCTTTAATTGTGCGATCACACCATGCGCTGCCTTTTTTTTGGGGGGCCAATCCATGTAAACTTTATTACATTTTATATATGTGGTTCATTTACTCTCAGGATGCATAATACAAGCAGACCAGGTCTTGTAAACAAAATTCACACTGACTCACAACGCTCCAGTTCACTGGACAGAGTTTTGGAAACCTGTCATCTTATGAGGTTAGAGATTTTGGCAGCAGAGTGAATCTAAATAAATCTAACTGCAGTCCCTATAACTTTAGCCAAGAATCATGGACTCATTTACTTTCTGTGCTGTTTATACCAGTTTTAAGAGCATGTGAAGATTTAACTGAGTCCTGACTGCAGTTTGTTTGCCTCAGCTGCCGGCTATCTGATGCCAACATCCGTCACTGTGCACCTTTCAAACCTTGCTTTTTTGGGTTGTTTCCTGTAGTTGGCCTAGATACATTTTCACTTCTAAGAAAGAGCACCACGCTTCTTTGGGAAGAAGCATTTTCACCTGTCCTGGTTTGAGCCTGAATATTTGAGTCTGAATATTCTGGCCGAACAAACTTGAGTTTGATGAAACTGCTCCAAACAGGTCTGGGATGAAAGCGCCGTTAGTCTCATTAATTATAGAGTGAGAATGGGCTTTGATTTAGCAGTGAAGGAGGGATGTACTGCATGGGGTAAGCATACCTTAAAAAAAAAAAAAAAAAAAAAGTGAGCCAAGCGCTCGGAGCTGTGATGTCCTGGAGAAACAGCCGTGCTCTGTGGTTCATATAAAACATACAGTATCTGCTATCCTGCCACAAGGAGACACAGCTTTCGTTTTACAGAAGTATGAAGCATTTTATAGTGTGGTGGAGCTTCAGTCTGGTCTGGAGCTCAAGGTTTCTCCTGTGATCTTCCTCCTTTCTTTCTGTCTTCACCTTCGCTCTCCATTAAAGCTTCTCGTTTCTTCTCACTGTCCCTGCGGCAGAAACTGATCCTTTTTATAAGCTGTAGTTAGTGTCAGGGAAAACACCTAAGGGGGATCATTAGACTGTAATGAAGCAGGAGGTAAAACACCGTGTTCACCCGTCGCTCTCTAACATTCCTGATTGTCAGGTTTAATTATAGTTCCGCAAGGTCTTTGGGCGTTTTTTACTGCATTTATCTCATTTCTTCAACTCACCCTCCACCTCTCCCTTTCAGCAGATGGACACTTGGTCTAATTAGGCTTTCTCTTCCCCCCTGAAGAGTCGCCCTCTCAGGGAGGCATTCAGGAACGTGGCATTATGAGGGCATGTTGTGATACCTAATTAGCAAACAGCAGAGCGGCGACTAAGGTTACGATGGGAAAGAGGTTGTGTGAACCACAGCTGTCAGCACTCTGGTTATAGTATAGATGCGGATTAAACAACATCTGTTCCACACTGCTGCATAGTGTATGAGCTTGATTAAAGTAGAAAGCTCTGCTCTTACAATTCAATATCTGCATACTCCCCCAAAGCCTCACCACTGACTCCCTCTTCAGAGGGAAAGAAGGAAGCTGGGTAGTCAAAACAAGTGATGCAACCAACCTCAGATGGGAAGATTTAAAAGAAACCCATAACACCCAAGTCTCAACATGAACTGGTGCCTCACATGAAACATGACGGAAATAGGTTGGACGTACTGTACCATAGTAAGTCTCTGCTCTCGAACAGCGCTGGTTGTCTTAGAAATTAACATAATTTAAAAGCGGTGACAGCATATAATTTGTTTCACTTTGGATGTGCTGCTTAAGTGGCACAATAATATACTCAGACTGACTTGCCTATTTTTTATTGGCGCACTTTAATTTTAACTGCATAGCAATTCAGTTTCATTACAGTTTATAGGTGCTTTATTGGCACGAAATTCAAATGTACTGCTCACTGCTGAAACAGTAACGTTAAATAAGAGATTATACATTGGCTCAAATAGCAGCCATTATGGGATGTGACAAAAATTCTAACAAATTTGGTAATATGGCCTTATATTCTCACCAATTACAAAGTAAATTGACTACTGAAAACATGCATCTTTCTTCATTATGAATGCCTTGTTTGTTTGACAGTGTCACAAGTTCCAAGAAAGATTAATACTTTTTTCAGACTATTGTTAAAATAGTTTTGACTGATGTTTGGCCACTGGGGAGGCAGCACAAGCTGTAAACACAACACTGATATACAGTATTATACAGTGGTTAAGACTAACATGTTAGCAAACAGTGGCTTATTTACAGATGTAGAGAGCAAAAGAGCAACATTAACATTCATTCTGAGATGTTTTTCTGACCACCAGATAAATGTAAGACCAACATTTACTCTTTTGGTATCCACCAACTCCTGAGAGAGAAATCTGGCTCTTTAGCTGCTAAATGTTCCATCATGTTCATAAACCAGTGACATTTTTTGTCTACTTCTTACAATACAGTGTTTTTTTTTTTTAGAGCTTTTCCACTGAAAACAGCTGCCTGCTGCTGCAGCTGCTGCTGGGAACGAGGTTGAAGAGAGTGAATGGCGGGCCACAAAACCAAAACAATTAGCTCAAAGACACAAGGGGAACCTGCAGAGTTGGGTGATACTTCTGGGTTTGGCACAACGAGCGACACCTTACACATAGTTATTTAATCTGTTATTATTACAATAATAAAAAGTTTACTGCAACTTTAAATGTTACTCAGTTAATCATTTAGAATTATACATCATTTGTACTAAAATATTACCATATGAGTGACATTCAACAAAACATTCAATTCCATTTCAACAAGAATGCCAGTTGCAGCTAAAAAAAAAAAAAATCCCACAAAATGACAGTAAGATTATTTTAATGTTTTTTTGAGTGTTTTGGCCCTATACCATCTTCCCAGTCCTACAGATTATTAATGTCAGTGGGGTGTGGATAAAGAAAGGATAAAGAAAAGACCATACGGTCGGGCTCACCAAAGGATTATGATTTGTTGTTGTTTGCAAAAAAAAGAGAGAGAGAGGGAGGAAAAGTGACTTCAGCATTGTTGGGCCCAGTGAGGAGAAAGCAGCTTGGAAAAATGGCACGGATTAGCGTGCTGGGAGAGAGAGCACTTCCCTACCAACTGTGATGCTGTGCTGTGTGTTCAGTTAACTCAGCGCGGGGTAGTTGGGGGTGGGGGGGGTGGTCATGTATGGTGTTTGTCCAACGCTTATTCAAATATGAGCTTTGGAGTCTCAGTTCTTGTACACGCACGAGCGAACTTGAGAAGGGGGGTGTGGCTGTCTCATCATTTAAAGTAATGATCTGGTAAAATCATAGCCCAGACTCTAACACACCTTCAATTCCACATGTCCTCCCCTAAGTCAGTGTTCATGAACAACTCAAGCAGGCAGAGCATTTACACACGCAGCACGCGCAATCCAAAACACTCCCTCTCCCTAAATATGAGAGTACAACTCAGAATTTATTAGACAGACTGAAGAGTGGCTTTCACGTCTGTCGTACCATGTAAGGAAACATTAAAAGCAGTTTGTTTGAGCTCTCAGCCAATATTCACTGCTTTATTCTGCAGTGCAGTAATGGAAGAGCTGCAGTTAAGTGGAACAGACTTAAGAGAAGACTACATATTAAAAATGCAAATTTACACAGATCACCTTTTCCCCCCGTGTTTTATTTTTACTTCCTAAATTAAATCTGCACACATCTGTCGCGGTGTGTACTTCATCGGTAACTGTTGCTAGCTGCATTTCAAGCTGGTTTTTTGTCAAGGCAGAGGAGAAGCTGGCATGTTACAGTGGGATTTAATGCTTAGTTTTCTTGTTGGAAAACATGTGACAGCACATGAGCAACTAAGCAGCAGTTTGTGTGTCGATGGCCAGTTGGCTGCTGCACTTTTCTCCCTCTTTACTTGCACAGTTTCTTTACTAATGTAGTAGCATTTAGCTGCTTTCCACTGACTGTGAGACTGAAAAAAATCCTTTTGTTTAAAGGATATTTTCTTTCAAGCCTGTCTTGGAACAATACTCACATGCCCATATGCGCACTGAAACAGGTTTTTGGTCACTGTAATCATTTCTCCTGTCCATTCTGGCCTCAAAGAGATCCCTTATTAACAGGATTCTAATGTTCACACTCTAATTAGTGCTTTAATATCTTTGGTATAGTAATTCTGTTAGGATGATCCTATATATCCCACAGTCACACTCCACCATAATTCAATCAGCCCCTTTTTATCTCCCTATTGCTTCTCACCCTCATTCTTTATCTTGCTTTTTACTCTTTTTCTTTCCTCGTTCACCTCTCTGCTTCCTTTGTAACCCTCCTTAGGCCATTTCCTGTTTTTCTCTGTCTCTTTTCTCTCCCCGTCACTCCTTTTCACCATCACTCCTTTTTCCTCCAGCCACGCCTCTCAATCTCTGGTCTTGAGAGAATAGAAAACGAGAGGAGAGAGCTGCTCCCCCCGCGCTCCAGCAACACCTTCGTCCTCTCATTTTCTCCTGATGTGATATGAAGGATTCAGCTGGGAGAAACGGGCTCTCTGTACAGTACGCTGACCCTTTCCTCTTCTCCTGTGGGGCTCTTTCTTCTAGTTAATCTCGCAATCTCACATCCCTGGAAAATCTGAATCTCTCATTTATTGTTCCTTCTCTCGCAAAACTTGTTTTTCCCGGCTCATAAAGCCTCCCAGACAGCCCTTATAAATGCTTAACAAGGTCAGCTTTGTATTGTACTTTCCAGCAGCGTCCGTCCATTCGGCTTCCTCCTGCATTTGTGAGGGTATAATGGTGGTGCAATAAAAAAAAGAGCTTGGTCCCTCTGAGGCCGTAGGAGTAAGATGCGCCCTTTCCCTTCATTTACTGGTCTTATGTAACAGAAGAACTGACTAGTGTTAGTGAGACCTGACCAAGTATGCTGCTTGTATATTTTATTGTTAAATTTCCTGGATACCTTTTTGATTCCATCTGATTTGTGCTCTCATTGTTTGTTTCTTTGCTCATTCTTCTTTCCCTCTTACTGTTTATTTCTACCTCTACCCATCCTTCTTTTATATCCATCTCTATGTTTTCCACTGAATATTTTTGCAGTAGCTCCAGTGTGGAGCCCTGCCTCCCTCCCTCTGAGCCTTTGCCATGCTAGGCCCATGGCTACAGGGTTTCCCCATGTGTATTTATAGTGTATTTATAGGCACTGAGCCCTGTTTTCTATCTGCTTATCAACAGCCACCGTGTACCCCACCCACCAATTTACCAGACACAGCCCTGGGATTTCAGGACACCACAGGCCCTGGCTGCAGTCACTCATAGCTCACCAAACCTTGATGCCTGTCCTCCCCCTCTCTGATCTGCTGCTTTTTACAAAAGTCTCCCCAAATCCCTTGATTTGTGTCCTGCTGATTCATGTTTTTTTTTTTTTCTCACCACCCAGTTTTTATTATTTCTCTTTCTTTCACCGTTTCTTTCTGCTAACCCACTTTTTGGGGTTTCTCTCTCGGCAGTCAGTGCTCTCACACAACGTCTGTAGCTCTGAGACTCAGGAGTCCCTCGCTGCCACTCAGTGGTTTTCTCCAGCCACAACAGAAGAATACCTGCTCAAACACTCCTCGTCTCTGCTGCTGTCATGTGTGTATTACTTTATCCGTGAGGTGTGAATTGTAATCCGCAGAGATTTGTGTGTCATAAATGAGGCATGCTAGTCGCTTACCATGTTGCCAAATCACGTCCGTGCTCATTCTTACACCATCTCTGTGTTTCTGCTTTTGCAATAACATGTGAGTCTAGACTGGAGACACACAGAAGTGCACAAGTTGGATCCTGTTACAGTGGCATGTCACTACCTTCTCAAACAGTATAATTAGTCTGATTGTCTCAGCAATAAATTTCAATCCAGACATGAAAGAATTTGTGGGGTTTACGTTACTAATTACTCACGTAGTTCACAGCCCATGCTCAGAGCGGAGGGACAAGACATAGGTTTAATGCCGTAGACTGGCGCAGAGCTGGATGCTAATTTTAAACTAGAATTGATTAAAGTAACTCACAAGTCGAGGCACATTCAAATGTAATTGTGCACTGCAGCCACAGGATTAAAAAAAAAAAAAAAGTACCTTGGTTGTTTGTAGTGTGGTGTATGACTCAGAGACAGAAAGGGAGAGAGAGGGAGAGAGCGAGTGGGAGGCAGACAGGATGAAGCGCTGCCTGGCAGAATGGGCCACTTCAGCTGGATTTAATGGGACGTTGCTAACGGATATATGAATGGTTTATCTTCTCATGTCTAATTCAGATCCACTCTGTCCTCATTGTCAGACGTTGTGAATGAGGCGAGGCACTACAGGTGAATACGGGCGGGAAGAAAAATCCTTTCATCCCGTCTTAATGACATTATATAAGTTAAATATAGTTACATACTTTACCTAATATACTTCCCATAATCACATTAGTGAATATTTCATTCAAAATGCATGAATTTGTATTTGTGGCTGTATTTTCCTGTTTCATTTTGATAACATAAGTACAGAACAATATATTAAGTAGTAAGAAAAATCAATGATGTCTATAATGTATATAAGCTGTGATTTTTGGGGAGATATGTGGTTTGCTGTTAGTGAGCTTCAGAGGCATTTGGATTGCGGATTTCCAGGAATTTCTTTTGAATCACTCTCCATAACAGTGCAAGACAGGGCAATGCTAAGAAAGGTGAAAGTGGTGGGCATACCTCCCTGGTGGAGGTATGTCCTCTACTGTCTGCCATTCTAGTTTTACCTGTGGGGCTTTATATTTACCATCCATCTGTGATAGAAACATGTCAAGAGAAGATTTGATTGTTTAGCATCCATAGAGCATGACTTTTCTGGTTCTGTCTCTTTATATTATATCTATACCTCTCTTAAGAAATCGCTTTTCTTACCATCACCAGCATCTTTGTGATTTCTTTTTCTTTCTTTCTTTCATGTCCAAAGCCACAGGAAATGAGGAAAATCCATTAGCTGGGTGGTTTTAGCTGCCCCCCCCCCCGCCCCCCCCCCCACTCTGTGCTTTAGTCCAGTGGAAGCGTGGTTCTGCCCTGTGGGCCCGCATGACAAGGGCAGGGGAAATGGACAGACATTAATGGCAGCTTTGATTACTCTCCTGTCACTAATGTAGCCAACATGAAAGACAAGAAGAGGAGAGGGATGACTTCAGGCTCAATCAGAGGCAATCTGATGGCATCTACATGTATTCGGGCCTTACTTACTGTGCCATTTGGAGCACACACAAAGGCTCTGTGGGGCTATATTATTCAGTCACCGCATACCTCCAAGAACACAACTGTCATCCATATAGCTGGATAATGATTCGTTACTAGGGAGGTTACAGGATCTTCCCTCTCGTCTATGTCCTTAGTCTGCCCTCTAGTCAGAGGTGTCATTCTTCCGCTGTTTGCTTTAGGTTGTTAGTGTTGTCTGCTGTTGGGAGCAGTAGAGATGTAATGCATGAAGCTGCACATGGATGTAGACACACCGGGTGTGGAAGCCAGTCAGACAGCTCGCTCTAAGACATGGTGTAATGTTACAAAAAAATGCATGTTCATTATGTTGAGTCTGGACAAACGATGTTTGGTTTGGTGAGTGTGTGTGTGCGTGCTCAGTTTTGAAAGAGTTTCCATGATGCACCTGTGGTCATATGCATTATGTGAACAAGAAAAGGCACGTTACTGGAAGTGAAGTATCTAATGAGATCTATCCAAGGCTAGCATATTAGCCTTGGTAAAGCAAACTGCTAAGACTACCTTATAATTCAGCCTTCTCAAATGTAGATTAGAATTGATTAGACTGATAGATTTTGACGTTTTATAGACCAAACTATTTATCAAATAATTAAGAAAATAATAATAATTTCGGCCCAACACAAATACCATGTCATGAATGAATAAAAAGCCCTTACTATTTTTAATATTATTATTATTATTATCATTATTATTGATTATTGTTCTCTCTGTGGTTCAGTTTTGTATGATGTCATTTATCAGCTCAACAAGGTGCTTTGGCTCTGTCCACTGATGCTGATCTCAGCCAATGAGATTAGCGCTGCCTTCAAAAAGGCCCTGGCTCCTTGAAATGTTTGGATAACTACATTTCCAATTTGCCATATGCATGTCCCCAAGGGCAATGGTGTGTCATATAAAACCTGATCATGTGCTCAAAGTGCAGACGTGTTGTTATCCGTCTAGTTCAGAGCTGGAGTCGGTGCCCAGTGGAGATATTTGTTTGTCAACCTTGGCAATATAAGAGCATCATTTCAGTCTGTATGTATCGTATAAACAATCGATGACCATAGCATTAAATTATTAAATTTGAAGGAAATTACTAAATTTTAAATTTAAATGGTCTCACTCAATCTATTTTGGAGAAAAAAATATTATAAATTTATATGTGAAAATATACCCATCATATCAGTCATGAATTATGGCTTCAGCGGAGAAGAACACGCTATCCTCCCTTAATTGAGATGCTGTAATTTGCCTTATTTGCCCAAATTATTGATGCTCGCGGGAAATCTTCTCAGCACGCAGGGCTGATGAATGAAAACTCAAGAGCAAAAATACAAAGCTGTCTTCTAAATAGCAGCCAGCAAGCACTTTGCAGAGAGGAAGCTGGACTCAGCAAAGATGTCCGAACTTGCTGTGAAGAGAATTTAAGAGTCTAATTTCTGTGCCAGCAGTCGTTTTGTGACCAGCAGTATTTGTTGGTAGCCATTTTTGTTTTTTGTTTTTTTGCACCTAAATCCCTTCTTAATTAGACTTTTTTTTAATTTGATAATGGTGTTTTTCCTCAGTATTTTTAATCAAAGCACATTTAAGAAACAGATGTTCTTTAAGGACAATATGCTCTGTAAATGTATTTTAAATGACCTTTAGAACTTTATGACAAAGTTATTAACGTGAGACAGGACACGAGTGCATTATACACTATTACTCCCCGCCCCCCAGTGTGAGGTTCTCTGCTGTGTACCAGTGCTGTTCAGCCATGTCCAGCTGTTTCCAGCCTCCTCCGGCCTCAGCCTCTCTCCTGGGAGAACACACACACTCTTCACTCACATCACTGTACACTTTACAGCATAAAAATGTGTGTGTGTGTGTGTGTATGATTTCTACTTTTCCACCTGCTCACTCAGCATTAAACCTCACTGGAAATAGAATTGCCTGCAGTTCACATCTCCCTCTCTCTCTCTTCCCTGCTCCCCAGTCACAGATGTGGATATGACTCCCTTGGTTGCTCTTACTCTGTGCCTGGGAGTTCATTTAGTGTCAGCCATGGCCTTATTGACTGGAGTCTGCACAATGGCTACAACATGTGTCCACAAGACTGTCGCCTCCTCTGGAAATGAATCGGCTCTCAACAGAAACATCGCTGCCATTCTCTTCTCCTTTCATTCCCTCCTCATAATTCTATTAGCACGTCCTATTCAGGAATGGCCTGATAAGTCCGCGACACAATGAGCGGCGCGATGGAGAGGTTCTTCTGGGGTTTGGACGGCGCTGGCCTGTATGATGTTCCATAGAGCCTCGGCTTTGTTCTCGGTAGCGTAGCTTCTAGCGGTGGCTGCTGCTGGTACAGTAAGCTGCAGTCTATCAGCTCTCTGAGAGGAGCTTGATGAGCTTAGGAAAGGCCCGTGTCTTTCATGCATTGTGTCTGATGCCACAAATGGCATGATATAGCATCTTATGCGTGTGTGTGTGTGTCACTAAAATGCACCCACATACACATAAATGAGCAAACCTAGAGACATATATGCAAATGCACTAGCACACTCACTACACTTGTGCACATGCACATTCGGTGACACACTTAATCACACTGACTTGTCTCTACTGCCTCAGGGAATATGTGCATGTGTATGCTTTTATATGTGAGTGTGTGTGTGTGTGTGTGTGTCTCTTTCAAAGGAAGATTAATATTGCCCATGCCTGTGTGCAGTGTGTGTTTGTGCCATTAAGCTGTGTCAAACAGAGAGAGATAATCTGGAACGAACAGTCTCTGGCATAGAGATATTCTGACTTGGTCATCCTTACTGCCTAACCTTCACTCCTATGATGCAGTGCGATGACGAACGCAGCCTTTAAGTAACTGCTCTCCTGAGGCTTCAGTGGTTGTTGCAAGCCAGGCATGTCCACCTTATGTGAACGGTAAGAGCCTAAAACAAAGAGAGAGAGAGAGAGATGCACTTGAAGGTTTGATTGATGAATTGAATGTCAGAGGGAAAAGATAACGCAGAGCAGATTCAGTGCAGAGAAAAGTCACGAGAACACAGGCCAATACTCATGTTAATACACAACACAGCTTCAGTGAAGCCACATAGCTTCATTAAAATATAATTATATGTCTTGTTGTAGGCACAGTATATAAAGAAAATGTATTTTTAAGAACACGTTCTTCTCCTCTTCTCTCCCGTCTTCTCTCATGAGAGCTGTTTATTTCTGGTTTGTCTGTTCCTCCTCCTCCTCCTCTCCACGAGTTCCTCTCCTCATTTCTCCTCTGCCACTCTCACCCCTCTCCCTCTCCCTCCTGCATTGTGTCCATCAGGATGTAAGCATGGTAACGCCAGGCCTTCTTGGTAATACCTTCTAATAAATCCATTGCACGCTGCGAGAGCAAAAGGGCGGATGAGGGGATTGAGGGAAGAAAGAAGGGAAACTGCAGCGACGAGGGCGAGCATGAATAATGGAAAGCGGCAGAACTCACGCAGTCCCATCAGGCCCGGCGACACCCTGGCATCCTCCTGTGCTGTTTTGGTTACAGGCAGATGAAGGCAGCGTGCGCAGAGGGAGAGGGAGATAGAACCAGAGAAGAATGGCCTGAGAAGTGAGCGGATGGATGTGTGCTACGTGCTCTGAGTGCTAAGGGCAGAAGCTGAGGAGAGCAGAGCAGCTGATAATTAGCAGTAATTGTTGTTCACTCAGGGAAAAAAAAAACTGGGTTTCATCTTAGTCGTGTTTATGCCGGAGAGTTTCTCTTGTTTTCCCCTGTGTTTGCTTTAAATGATTTTATATTACATTTCAAGTGATCACAGAAAATATTTTGCTTTAGTGGGGCTGCAATTAATGATTATTTTCATTTACACAACAAAAAATTGTGTAAAATGTCCCAGATAGTTTTCTAGAGCCCAGAGTCTTCAGATCTCTTGTTTTGTGCGACCAGCAGCCCGAAACCCAAATACATACAGTTTATTTTAACGAATGCCAAAGAAAAGCAAATTCTTCTGTTTCCTTGGAAAATGACTTAAGTGATTGATTTGTTTTCCACATAGTTCCTAGTTGATTTTCTGTCCACTGAGTTATCACCTAATTGTTTTATCTCTGTATTTTATTGCTTTTCACTCATGCTATGCTAACCGCACCTATTAGGTACATAGGTTGTAGATGTAATGTGAAAGATATAAAGAAATGAAAATGAGACATGCAGACTAAAGCAATTTATTGGACTGAAGATTCTGGCATTCCTCATATAAATGTGATGTGTATATACATATATATATATATATATATATATATATATATATATATATATATATATATATATATATATATACAATTTTGATAGTTTTGCACCAGCTAACCAAGCATTATTATCTTGTGAAGGTTTGAATATTCATTTACATAGATAGACGTAATCAAAGCAGCCTCAGAAAACACATGGAGAGATCACGTCATATGTGGAGATAACGTTACCTGATGAACAAAGCATCCAGTGAGGACCTGACACATCTGCACTGTAAATACAGAACTGGCCTCCCTCTGCACACTTGACTGCCTGGGGGCATGAGTGAGAGAGAGAGGGAGAGCAAAAAAGAAGGTGAAACACAGACATAAAGCGAGAGAAAGAACGGCCATGACAGAGCTGGAAAGGAGCAGCTCTGTATGTAGTTACATGGAGGCCAGGGCCATAAGCTTTTGTTGCTGCACACTGGAGAGGAAAGCTTAGTGCAGGTGAGCGAGCTCACAGATGATGGAGAAAACTGCGGTCGAGTGTTGAGCAGAGAGGGCCACTTGTACGCAGTCAGGACGACTTTTTCTTTTTAGGATCATGCTTCTTAAAATAATGAGAATCCCTCTTCAATGATTCACCCTGATGTTCATCTGTCTTGATAAACATGACAATTAAAAAGGAATTATTTAAAAATACACTTATATCTTACATACAAATTTATCAAGCGTCAAATAACACATGCATCTTGTGACACATAAATATAGAAAATGTTTTTTTGTTGGTTGACCTGACAGTGGTTTACGCATTTTTTTTATTTCCATGAATATGGCGATGCCTTCTGTAACTAACCTTTGACCCCAAGGCATCAACCTGCATCTCATTATAGCAGACAATAGCAACGGTTTTCCTATCCCTACCTACCGAGCCGCACAGTTACATGGATGAGCTGCTCAATTCCAATTACACTGCAGTGATTGCAATCCTGTCACAAAGGCCTGCAAAGGCTGTTCAATGGTGCACGACCACACACACAGACACACACACACCGGACAGAAAGTGTGGCTGGCTTTTGTTGACGCAAGGAGAATTCAGAGAAGCTACATCAATCTTGTCATCAAAAATCAACATGCTTGTTAGTCTGTGTCTGTGTGTGTGTTTGTGTGTGTATGCATGGGCTTGGTTGTGCCTGTGTGTCTGGCTGGATTGTTTGTGTGTGTGTGTGTGTGTGTGTGTGTGTGTGTGTGTGTGTGTGTGTGTGTGTGTGTTTAGAAATGAGATTCACCTTTTGGTCTGAGCGAGGTTTTACTGGACTGTGGGTCGATAGATCAATGTTGAGTGGAAGGCACACACTCAGCAGAGCCAGAATAGCTCTGGAAAGGCCACAGCAATCAGTCTTAGCCAAGCCTGTCCCCTAATCATCCAGTGGAGATTCTCATTCTGAATGGAGGCTATTTTTATAAACTGGCACTTGAAGCACTTCCAATGAAGTCAAATATGCAGCAATTACAGATATGGATAATTGAATGTGATGATGCATTCACTGTATGTCTTAAACCGTGATTGTTTATTGTGCGTCGCTGTTATTTGATACCAGAGTATGACATGTTCTAGCGGCATGTCAGTCTTTCAGTCAGTGTAACAATACTCAGAGGCAGAGGGCAGCAGATATAATCTCAGTGCTTGAGTTAAACCTAAATGGGCAGAGCCAAAACCACAGATTACTTGCTGGCAGGGCTGAATGGCAAATAAATAACCCTGATCAAAAATGGCTAGCATTCATCAAAAGCGAATTGGGCTTCATAATAATATTGTAGCTACTTTCTCCCCACCATTTTGGTTTAACTCAACCAATCAAAGTGTTCTGCCTCAGAGTAAAACTTGTTTAACCAAATTTATTTATTACTTACTGTATTTCCTTTTCAGCTGCTATAAAAATCAGTCATCTGTAATTGTTTTTATTGCAGCTGTAAGTGTAGTATAATTTCATTTAGGAGCATTTAGGAAATTTTGGTTGGTAGAAATTGTTACAAATTGCAGAAAAGCAAGTAGCAACTGTTTCCTTAATCGTAATGGGTGTTTAAAACTTCAGTGTTAGCTATGATGCTTTAGATTTATTCCAACTGTACAAATCATAACTATTACCTAACTTTCTCTGGAAAAAGTTGAGCCCATGTATACATATTCATAGCCACAATCCAACTCTTTATGCATTCATAATGCACACAGTTGTGTAGCATAATGTGATTATTTGTCCAAAACGTGGCCCTGCGTGCCACAATCCTGAGCAGCTTCGTGTGAACCGACCGATGGTGGCACTGCTTCATTGATGTCGTTCGTTTGAAAGCTGAATGAATGGTGCAGATTAAGGATCATCTTTTATGCCGTACGGGGGAAATTCATCATCTCTCCTTCCCACTCACTGAGACACACACACACACACACATGTAATCCACCTCTCCTTTAGAAATGGAGATTAGAAAACAGTTCAGTTGTCCTCTTATATGGTTTGCATGGGAATTCAGTGATGCATGTTTACATTTCTGTTACAAGATTCAGTTTAAATCTTGTGCACGTTTTTTTCTTCATGTTTTATTCCTTGGTTGTGTGCACGGAGAATGGGATTTCTTCTTCTTGTTGGAAACTCGGAAATATTTGAATCGCTAAGTAGAGACTTTCATCTATCTATCTGTCTATCTCTGTATCTGTCTGTCTATTAGAAGGGACATTTATGTATTTCTGTCATTTAAAACTTTTTCTCCATCCAGTTTTGCCACTTCACACTTAACCTTGACCATCCATCCGTCCTTGTTTCATTCTGTCCATCCCTTCCACTCCAAAACTCAATCTTTAATCAAAGGCAATTTAATTAACTTCCTTCCCCGGCCCTTCCTGATATCCTGCTGGCTTTGATGCATTTGAAGCAAAACTAAATAAAAATAAAAATTAAAAAAAATTATATTTCCTAGGAATGTTTCCCAGCACTGGAGGGACGACTTGCTGTTTGTCTTCTGGTCCAATCAAACCACAAAAACATATCCCAAAAAAACAAAAAACCCCATCAGGCCTTGAATGACTATTTTTTATGAGCAAGGATTCCAGATGGAGAAAGAGAGGGGGAGAGAGAGGCTGACAGACAGAGGCAGTAGGGCCGATGTCTTTTTTCTAATAAAGAAAGACTTACAGAGACAGTAAGGAAGATAGAGGTGCTGAGATGAGAGGTGGTGCTGTATTAGGACGTGTACTGTTGGGAGGAGGCATCCTGTACAGATAAGGAGATGGAGCTGGCTGTCAGAGGCGGCGGTATATCTGTCTCAGATTATGTTGAGATGATGGCTTCATCTTTATGGCCTGTTTATCTGCGCGGGATATTTACAGGATGACATGACAACAGCTCAGGGAGGAGGAGAGGAAGAGGAGGCTGGATGGAGCATTGTAGCTGCTGGGATATTACTGTATACCCGGCCTGTGTGTGTGTGTGTGTGTGTGTGTGTTTACATGCTCATGCCTCTCCATGATGAATGCAAGGAAAATCACAATGCAGATCCCTACAGAATTAGATTAATAGTGCACACATCTCACCTCTCTGCCCCTTGTCTCTTGCTGTCATCTAAAAAGCCTCTCAATAACAATCTAGCAGAACATCCTTCCTTCAGCGTCTCCTTCCTCCTCCTCCTTCCTCCTCCTCTAACAGCTAACACTCTTCATGGTGTCTTGCCACACACTAAACCTCTAATAGCTGTGTTTTGCTCAGTGATTTTCATTTAGGACTATTCTTTGCTAAAGCACAGGCCTCTTTGAAGTGGCTCCAGATTAAAAAAAAAAAAAAAAACAAACCAAAATAAAAAACAAAACAGTTTGTTGTGTTCTGAAGGCTTTGGCTATTTATTCAGCATGGCTGCATTTACATGGTGCTGGCCCCGAGGACACAAAGGCTAAACATAAACAGGATGTAGTTTCTTTTTAAAAATCATCTCTATTGCATAATTCATTATATTGACATTGTCTTTATTCATACACACAGTGATGTATGTGAATCATGGTAATGTTTATGAATTGGTCTCAGAACGAGGGTGCATTTAACATGAATAAAGAGCTGTTTTTCATGGAGAGCAGCTCATTTCGAGATAGGAGTCAGGCTGTAACGGTGCTTTGCAGTGTGTGTGTGTGTGTGTGTGTGTGTGTGTGTGTGTGTGTGTGTGTGTGTGTGTGTGTGTGTTTACTCTTGTTGTCAGTATGCAGGCTCTCTATACTTTTATCGCTTGCCAGTGTGTGTCTTTTTCTGTGTTGCCTGTATATGAATATTTGTGGCTCTCTCCTGTGTCACTCCCAAAATGAGTGTGTGCGTGCACCTACCTTTACACGTGTGTGTGTGTGTGTGTGTATCAATGTGTCAAAGAGAGAGAGAGGGTGAGGGAGAGAGAGAGCTTTGCTGGAAGGAAACAGCTGTCTCTCTGTGTGTCAGGCCTGGGATCTGAAGAGGTAAGGGAGTAAAGGAGGAGGAGGAGGAATGAAGAGCGCTGCAGTGCTTGGGGAGCTATGACAGCCGTCACACTTAGAAACTGCGACACACATAACCCAAGCCGCACACAAAGTGGCACACACAAACACACACCTGGATCACAGTGTGAAGGTTATTTAGAGAGCGCTTGGGTGTTTGTGGCGTGCTAGTTAAAAATCCTGAGTGAAATTTGCACTACCTGACTCATTATGCCTGCACACATTGCACTTTGACCTAATGGGGTTTAGAAAGCCGATGCTGATATTTTCGAATTGAAATCAGTTTTTATGTTTTCATTTCAAATATTCTGGGTTTTCTTTAGGTTTTAATCCTCAGTGCAGAAAAAAATTCTCTGAAACAACTTTAAGCTATCACGTAAAGCCTTTCAATTAAATGAGCATCTAACTGAGTAAAGAAAACAGTGAAGTTATATGATGATATATGTTTTCATGCAGTGTTTTAATGTGTCTGTGGTCAGGGAGGAGCCAACACGACTGGCTGATTTCCAACTTTAAATTATGATGCTGTATCTTTCTTTCTTTCTTTCCTTCCTTAAAGAAAAAAACATACTGATGTGAAATATAAGGCTTCTACCTTTCTCTTTATTTTCTTTCCTCTTCCCTTCCCTTCCCTTCCTTACTTCCTTCTGGCCTTCTTTCTTTCTTCCCTTTAGTCTCCTTTTTCCTTTCCTTCTTTCTTTCTTTCTTTCCGTCCTTCCTTCCATCATTTTTTCATTCCTTCTAGCCTTTTTTCCTTCCATCTTTCCTACAGTCTTTCTTGCATCCTCCCTCTCTTACTCTCCTCTTTCTTTATCTATTTGCTTCTTTCTTTTATTCTATCTTTCCTTCATTGTATTATTCTTTCTTTCGTTCTTTCTTTCTTTCTTTCTTTCTGTCATCTCTGTGTATACCTACTACCACTTGTCATACATTATAACCTATCTTATTTTCTTATTTGTGCGCCAGATCCTCATCGCAGATATGAGATTACAGCGGAGGGTTATAGCAGCAAACACCAGTAAACTCCTAACATGTATTGTCACATGCAAACGTGCAGGTACACCTGTCTCATATGCTTGTGAAAGGATTTTTTCTCAATTCACCAAATGTCATTGCTAAAAAGGTCAGCCTTCACACGCGTTCTGCTCGAGATAAAACAATGTACCGCCTCCTCTCATCTCCAGTTTCCCTATGGTGGTGATGCTGGCTTTTTTTTTTTTTTTTTGACCCATAGCTGGGATTCACTATCTTACTCTCTCATGCATTTAAAGCTTACCTGCCTCCTCACAGCTCAACACCCCCCTCTTGAGGTTTACCCCCCTCTTTCCCTCTTACCTCTTCTCTGTATATGTGTGTGTGTGTGTGTGCGCGTACAGGACAGTTTGATATTATGGGTTTATGTATGGGTAGATGTGTGTGTGTTCAGAAGTTGTGTGTGTGCGTGCATGCACTTTGCCATGCCCGTGGGTTTGACAGATGATGTGTGACAAGTGTGTGGAGTCAGCCCTTTGGTGGGAACCCGCTGGGGCTGGAAGATGCCCTTGTCCTTTTATATTTTACAGCATATCTTTTTTCTCCTCCGCTCTGCTTCCCCTCCACTCTGTGGCCTACAACCATAGCCATAGGCTTATGGTGATCGATTGGCAGTTTGACTTTGAAACTAGATAAAACATCCTCTCCTCACTACGCCCAAATGCACTGTGACACGGTGACACTCTTACTATAAAGTGTGAGGAAACAGCATTTTGACGATGTTTCGTTTCCATAATTCGGCTCAGTTCCAGATAAAGCAGAATTCTTGAGCGAGAGAACATGAGCAAGGCATCGTTCAAAAGAGAGCAGGTTGGACTGTGAAAAACATGAAGAATAAAGCCTTGCACTTTATTCGTTTGTGTAGAAGGAATTCACAGTGAAATGCTTTGTGCATAATGTTGAGCTGTCACTACTTCTGGATTCTTTGTAATGGATGACTTATAGCCACTGGGATGCAACGCTGCTGCCTTAGAAAAGGGAAACAAAGATTTGGGGTGTGAGCACCTGGAAATGCTCAAGTAAAATGTTTTTATTTTTATGGCTTGGGCAGGATAAGGAAGAGAGGTTTGTTGGAGACACCATGAGGCGTACTTCTCATTCTGTGAAAATAATTAAATAATTTCTTCTGTGACTTTGAAGGGGGCTTATTAAAATAGAAGAGTCTGCCTTACAAACCGTGGCATGGAGCTCCTAAGAATTGAGTATTTACCAGGCAGGGAAAGTGCTATCAAATTGCATTATGGGAGATGTAGGATCCAGCATTTTAGAAGGCTGAGCTTTTGTAAGCGACTAAAAGTGGTAATATCTTGGCCTCTGCTGCTTCAGTTTGGTGCGCTCTTTTGAAAATCTGTCTCTTACAAGCCTCCCAGCTTTGTGAAAGACCGTCCTCCTTTCACTGTGAAAAATGTGAAGTTACTCTGAAATCCTGCAACAGCGTATCAGCAAACTGCGCACAGAAAACTCGTGCTACAGGTTTACCATTCTGGCCGCTCTGTGATGTGGTTTTATGCCAAGGGGACCTGAGATCTAATGTTCAGCTTTCACTGTACTGAACTCTTGCTGCTGTGTAGGAGTGTGCAATTTCAACTGATCACTGAATGCGAGAAAGTGACCAGAATTTTACTTGAACAAAAACAGTAAATCTGTTAAGTGTATGCTTTTTTGCTACTAGAGGCAAAATACCTTTTTTCGACTTGATGTCAATACCAGGGCAAAAGGAAATGCCTCTTACTTATTTTCCCTCTTTCCTCCCTCTCTCCTGCTGGTGTTGCAGAGGTCAGCTACGTGCTGAATGCACAGGTAGATTTTCCAGATGCAGTTCTCTCATTTACCTTTATATTCTCACACCGCTGTGTGCTGTGTTTGCTGCTCTAGACCTCTGCTGCCCCAGTGGCTGCTGGGGCCCCTTGGAGCGGGGGAGCGGAGCCAAGAAACTGTCTGGCCACCCAGTGTAAACTATGTGTTTACAGCGGGGGCCAGGGTCACTCTGGGCACGCTCGGCTCAGTACATCTCACCTGCTGCCAATGATAAAGGGTCTGATGTCGGTGCAGACAGACGGCTACAGTGGCTCCACCAAATCTCCTTAAAAAATATACTGTTTCTTCTGTATCTACAGAGGAGTATTTGGCAGTTGTACCATGCCTTGCTGAGGAGGAAAAGAAATGTGTGATTCTTCTGGCATCGTGCTGCAAGATATCTACTTATCATTCAGCATAATTCCGCTGTGGATGTGTAAATATTTTAAAGGTTAAGCTCAACCAGGCAGTCCAAAGTGAAAGGGACGAGTAGCTCTTGAGCAACCAACATCTCTGCCCTCCCCTCTGTTTTCTCTGAGCTCCGTGCATACTGTTTACTCAAACATTTATAGACTTTATTAGGTGGTCATGCATTTATGTATGTTTTCTCTGCCTTACGTTGACGGCACAGCTTCCTCCCAGCAACTTGGCCCTAATGGCTTGCTTGATGAGAACATGCTCAGATTTGCCTGAACACAGGTGCTGCTGTTTGAGGATTCAAACACAATGTTACGTAACAACCAACAGCTGCGTATTTGCCAGTTCAAAGAATGCTAATAAACATCTACTGTAGTCTGTCTGCAGTACCTTTATCACACTGATCTCTTGATCTCCCTCGTTTGCTTCTTCCTCTCTTCCCTCCTTTTACTTGTCCTCTGTCCCAGTTAGTTGGGATGGGGGTGGGGGTGGGCAGGTCATGCCATGCTCTAAATAACTTTATTGACATTTGAATTGGATGTGGATCACGGTAATTATCCTGCTTCCTGGCTGGCATTCAGTGAGAGGAGAGCATCGATGCAGCCACATCTCAAGCCGGGCCACAGGCAGAGAAATTTCTCTCAGATAACAAACACAGGCTTGTATTCACAGGGTTTTCACTCATATCATCGTATCGCTTACTTAAACACAAGCAGCAACACTAAACACTTTACACATTTCACTGATATGCATTTTGATGCATATTGGAGCTTAAGAATAGAAGCGTGAACAAAGCAACTTTAGTATTTTCTCCTATAGAGGCAGCAATGTGGTAGGACTATGTGAAGTATGCTTGTGGATTTCTTTAAGGCTGAATGACCATGAATCATTGCACGAGAATGTTTGCTCATGCTTATCCTTCAAGAAATCTCCATGACTACGCTCCTGCACGGTCAGTGCGATCATGAAATACTGGTTAGACACCACCAACAGACATTTTGTCTGTACAGTGTTTTTCTGCTGTGAGCTTAATTACATTTTCTGTCCTTTACTGTGGAACTGTTTTTTTTTTTTTTTTTTTTGGTCTAGATTTACCTGCCATCATGTAGTCAAGTGCTATAACATTAAGGAATACAGTTAGACAGTTAGCCTGGCTTTGTCCAAAGGTAACAAAATCCACTTCCCAGCACCTCTGAAGCTCAATTATTAAGACACCACCACTTAACACGACTTCCTGGAGTCTCCACTGGTTGCCTGTCAGCATCCGACACATAACCATCTGTAAAACCACATTTTAAAAAAAGCAGCAGCGCTTGTGCTAACATGTTCCCTGAAAATAAAAGAGTTATCATGCAGCCAGAGGATGGTTTATATTTCTCCTTTGAAGTTACCATCAACCAGCTACTGTCAACTGATAAAAGAAAGAACAGATCCATACTCAACAGAAGATTGAGCATTTCTTCAACGTGTTGTTCTACACTGTTCCATCAGTCACTTAATTTCAGCTTTAATCCTTTCACCTCACACTCACTTCATTTCCAGATGTTTATAAATCACAGTCTCTAAATGACATCACTGATTTATTCATCCAAGGCTAATTTTTCTGACATCTGGCAGGAAATAAATTCCAAACCTGACTTTGCACAACTGTCCCCATCAATAAAACAGTTGTAGTCACTCCATATGCCGGACTGAATGATATTGTCCCGTTGCGGAGCCGAGCAGCGCTGGTGTAAATAGACACTGCTCTCCGCTTTCAAAGTCACTATCATTTTTCCTTGATGTAGAGCGAGAGCTGTGTCCCTGAAGCAAGGCTATCCAGAAGGAGAGAGCGATACAATCAACAGACAGCGCTCGGCCTTTACTGGCAGAGCCTCGACGACCGCTCGGGAGTGAGGGATGAGCAGGAGAGAGGGGAAGAGAGAGAGAGAGAAACATGAAAAAAGGAATAAGTTACCATGACATACTGTATATGTTAAATGTTGATGCTGATCATAGTAGTCTGCAGTGAAAATGGGAGCTGAATACATTTTTGATGAGCTCAAAACAATATTCAAAGCTGTTTTAATGCAAAATGTATCATTATTATGATACTTCTCTGCTTACTTTGGTCAAACTTGGTCACGCATTTGCGTGTGGCCGTGTGTCAAACGCTTGCACCAAGATAGAGGATGGAGAAAGACAGAGCGAGAGTGATAAAGAGAGGAGGAAACTGAGGACTTTCGAGTGGATGAGTGTGTTTCTGGGCTCGGTGTTGGGTTAGTTAATGACTGGTGCAAATGTCAGCCACACAGCTGTGGAGCTACAATCAGCCAGCCAGCTGAGGAAGGGAGCGAGGGATGGAAAGGAGAGCGAGAAAGAGAGCGAGGCAGACAGATATAAAGTATTAAGCCGTGGACGCGGAGAAAAAAGCAGAGAAAACAGTTCTGCGTGAGAGAAGAGGGCGAAGCAGAGGAGGTGAGATAGAGGATTTTGAGCAAAATAAACAGTGAGAGGGATCCGGAGGGAATAGAGAGAGAAGGAGAGACAGAGAAGTTGCCAAGATAGTTTCCATTCTTCTCATCCTCCCTCAACTAGCTGAAGCAGAAATGGTAGAGGCTGCAGTCCAAATCATTACACGCTGCCTTCCTGGAAAGTATTTACTGTTGTCAATAAAAAATTTTAAAAAAAGCAAAGAAGGGAGTGTGGATAAAAGGAAAAATGAATAAAATATGCAGCTTTTCTGTAGGAAGATTGCGAGTTGATGATGGACTGAACTGCTCTCCTCGTATTTTTCAAAGACATTTGCATATATGAAGTACCCAGCACCTTCCCAGGGAGTCTTTTCACCTCCACTTCCTTTGACTTCGCCTTTTTTTTTTTTTTTTTTACCCCATCCGTCCTGTATGCACTGCCCCTTCCTGGCCCATGTTCCATCAGCTCTTGGATTTAAGCCTTTAAGAGCCTCTTTTTCCCTCCAGTAAGAGCTTTAAGGCAGAATGTGTGTGAAAAGCAGTTTTTTTGGGGAAGGATCAGAGCCGGACAGAAATAGGTACAGATCGAGAACAAGAGTGGATGCTTCAGGAGAAAGTCTTTGACCTTGAATTGTCCCTCTATCCGTGTTGCCCCACAAAACACCCTCAGTAACTGACGAGGGCCTTTTTTGCGAGGCAAGGACATGAGTTTATTGTGTCTTGGTTATTGCTCACAAATGCTGTTCGCGGTATTAGGTACACCTGTGTAAAGCTGAGGTGTTTTATCACTGACTGGGCTGCTGTGGAGTGGGACATCTTTGGAAATGTGAAGTTCTGCTGAAGACGTCACAATAATTGATTTGAATCACAATACATCAGTATCAGTGTGTTTATACAGGAGTAATGAATTCCTGGCATATTGCTGACTGTCAAAAACCTTGGCTCTGTATTGTAGTTATACCTGACCTCTAAGCCTTTTTCCTTGTGCCCATGCAGGCAGACCCGGGAGCAGGAGACCCCTCCAGACTTCTTCTATTTCTCTGACTTTGAGAGACACAATGCTGAGATTGCTGCCTTCCATTTGGACAGGTAGGTAAAAACGAACCTGTTCAGGGGGTTTGTATGTGTGTGTGTGTGTGTGTGTGTGTGTGTGTGTGAGTGTGTAGAATGATGTTAAGGCACCAATGATGATGATTTGACACAAACCAGAAGCTGAATAAAGTTGACCCAAACTAAAATAGTGTTTTTAAATTATTGGCTATGAAAAGATTAGTTCCCTCAGGCAGCGGTGGGTGTCACAAACATTTTCAGCTCAATGAGAAAAAAAAAAAAAGCAGACGTTCTTGAATCGACTCTAACTCCTTCATGTCCAAATACTTCCTTCCATCCTGGAGGGCAACCGTCTTGCAGGTTTTTGTTCCCCCCTGATTGCTAATTTGCCTCTCCTTGTGTCAGCTCATTAACCACCTGGGAGGAACAAAAATCCTGCACAAAGCCCAACCTGAAGGGACAGAAATGTGTCCCTCTGTTTTACAGTAAAGCTTTAAGATGAGGCGTTTGCAAGGTCCCCTCAAGTATACCAATACCGATGCAGTATATGTGCTCAGGCATGTCTGCAGGCATAACCATTTCTCTTTCCACGCGTGGACGCCTTCCATGTGCTCCAGATTTTCAGTGCGCTTATTTGCACATTTGCTTCTCCTTTTCACTGCTGCTGTCCCTTGGAAGCTCATCCACAGCGAGTGGTGAGAGCCGGGCCCGTACAGTAGAAGCTGTGAGCTCTGAGAGGCCATGAGTCATAGAGAATGAATGCTTCCCTCCCGCAGCTAGCATCTGACTGAACAATGAGCAGCCTCCTTGCCTAGCTAACCACCACGCTCTCTGACTTCACTGCCTTTACAAGGCTAACACTTTATGGCCGGCCTTCCCCGCCCGCCTGCCGGAGAGACTGTAATGAAAAGAGAAAACCTCATGAGGCTCTGATCGACGAGAGAAAGCAATGAGTTTTAGCAGCGCCGTTGCTATTAAAGTCAATCTGACGTCGCTGTGGCTGTGTGTTATTATGAGCAGGGGGACTGTGTCGTAGTGTGAATGCTGGTGACACAAGATGATACTTGTGAGGTCACACACTCATGTCCACTCATATATGAGCATGCACAGTGGGTCCACAGAGGGCTGTGATGTTGAATCTGCTGCTTTTCCTTCAGGCACAATGACACAGTTCAGCAGCAATTGCATTAGCAGCAGCTTTCTACAACCAGTCTGCTACACATCTGGTCCTCCTCTATACACACACACACACACACACACACATGAAAATACGCTCACACACTCCCGGCTCATGTGTGGGTTAAGGGGAAGAGGAGGAAACCAAAGGCATGAAAGGCCCTGTGCCCATTCTAAATATAAGCCAGGCAGGGTTTGCCAAAAGCAGCGCTTTATTTTTTTCCCTTATTTTGTCTGTTCTAAATTAGAGCCTGGCTACAGATCTGCTGCTGCTGCTGCTGCTGGTGCACAGGCTTAGGCTACACTGCCTCCCAGGGGACCCACAGACACACACAGGCTCTTTTAAAGCAGCACTCGCACGGGCGTGCACACACATACCCACACAGAGACACTGTCTTTTATTATATAGGCTACACTGCTATAAGCTTCATTAATTATATGATTGCATTTAAATGGGAAGTGCACTTGGTATCGCTGCATGAGGTAGTCAGCAGATATAACGACAATACGAGGCACAATGTGACCTTAAAATATTAAACTCTATATCTCCTAATTCACAATGCCCAATGGGACCTTATACAGTTTTCAGCTGGGAATATGTGAATGTGATGATTCCCACTGTTGTTTGATGCACAGCACTTAGCAGGCCTTTCAATCCCACCCTGAATATAACACAAGTTTTAAATGGCCAACGTGGGAATAGGGTTTATCAAGAGGGATTAAAAAAAAAAAAAAAAAGAAAGAAAGCATGTGAGTGCTGAAGGAAGCTGAAGCCAGCCCTCGCTGTTCCCTTTAGCATGGCAGCAGGCCCAGGCCCAGCAGGCCAAACGGTGCTGCACGGTGCTTCGTCCTGTGTCCTTCTGTCTGTTTGACAGCATGGAGGGAAGGGACATGACTGTGTGTGTCTGTCTCACTCCACTGGCCACCATGCTACTTGATGGCATCATTTGTACAACAGGCTCTTGATTAATGACCATCCCTTTTTTCCTTTTCTCTTTCCCTTTCTCCACCTGGTTTTCCCCATGTCTCTCTGTCTCTTTTCTCATTCCCCTGCCTCCATCTTTAATCTCAGCCTCTCTTCCTGTGTCTCTCTCTGCCCTAAAGCCTTGGCCATTAGGTGTTGTCAGGGGGCATCAATTTTTAAAGAGCCCATGCTGATGTTGTAGCTGGATGGTACTGACGACAGCCACAGCATCTTTTAGAAAAAAAGACAGCTTTTCTTAACCTTATATCCTTCATCTACATACACAGACACAGTGGCCTGTGTGGGTGAGTATTTATATCTTGAAGGACATTAAATCAGGAACCTGCGTGGAAGTAAAAAATGTGTTGGATGCAGAATCTCAGCCACATACAAACCACTGGGAGGTTTACCACCATGTGGTGTAACTGTCGGGTCATTACTTATGTCACAGTGCCCCCTGTTGTCAGTGACATTCAATTACATGAGTTTCTTTCTGTTAAGATGCAGGTGTTCGCCACAGTGGCCTAATGGATAAGGTTCTGGCCTCCAAAGTCAGGGACTGTGTTTGAGTCCCATCTCAGCTGAAACCTTGTTTGCCTGCATTTACAAATAACTTGTCCTTGTCGCTACCATCTGCAGAGTGTTGTTTATTGCATACAGAGCTCTGCCTGTGAGTTTTAAAAACTCTAACATTCTCCAAATATGTAGCACAAAGCAACTTTTTGGGGTTATTGTGGGCCAATAATTTAAACTCACAGATGGCATTGTTGCCCTCTGTTTTTCCAAGAACTCCTGAAATTAGGTTTTATGTCCACCATGATTTTGTTACAAATGTGTACATATAATCTCACAAATATCTGTTTCTTTTTATACTGTCTTTTTTCTGTGATCTCTAAGATAGGATAGATTTATCTGTGATAGACGGAGATAGTGATCACCTGCAAAGGTGTCAGTCACACTGAATATTAAAATATGTTTATCATGTCTGTTTAGCTCAGATTTGAGTGTGATTTTTAAAGCTAATAGCAGCGATTGGAGTCAAGTACCTTCATTCCCGCCATGAGCTGTGTGTTGCAGCCACTCCTGCAACTGCTGGTGTTGTTAGTGAGTGGCCCACATCAGCAGGCCAAACTACAACACCTGACTTACTATTGTTTTTGGAACACATGCAGCTGCCCCTTTCGCTTCACGCAGTTTCTCTCCCTCGGAGCTCCTGCCTCACAGTTTGAAAACCTCAGCTCTATTCTGAAGGCAGAACGTAACCCCTCGCTATCTGTCTCTGTCCCATAGGATCCTGGATTTTCGTCGCGTGCCCCCTGTGGCTGGCAGGCTGGTCAACATGACAAAGGAGATCAGAGACGTCACACGAGACAAAAAGCTCTGGAGGACTTTCTTCATTTCACCAGGTACACAATGTAAAAAAGGGGCAGAGTTACGGGTTTTCAGAGACACATCCAGAAGAGAAAAACTTTGACCAAGATGCCCTGAAACTGATTTTGCCTACACCCACAGAACTGATAAGAAAATGCTGCAAAAATTCATATCAGTTCTACACTTTTTAGTTTCTGTTATGTGCACCACGAAACAGTGGGAAACACACTTTTCTACAAACCTCAGCTGAATGCAAACAATAGTAAAATGACCTCAGCGTGGTCCTCAACAATTTCTTCAACTTCAGAAGTCTCAGTCCAGCAAAAATGAACCGTTTCCTCGTTCATAATGTAGAGCAAAGTCAGTTCTGTGCCCTGAATTACTGGGATATTCATTTGCATGGGATTAGTATTATCAGGGGACTTTAGCTTGCACCAAAGCACAGCAGTTAATTAGCGATGCAACTTTTTACTTTACACATTATACACATGGAAAATTCTCATAGGATTAAAATTACTGGCAATCTCAGCAATTAATGTATGTCACTGAATGTCCCCAGGTAATTTTAATCGTGTACAGAGTGGGCATTAAATATGTGTGGTGTGCATACCTTGAGGGCAGAAAGAGCACATTTAAAATATTGAACTCTGAGCAGCATAATACAATACACATAAACTTTTTTGCTATCATTGAGTTAACAAAGCAGCAACAACAATCTATGTGTCCTTTCTTTGATTCTCAGCCAACAACGTGTGTTTCTACGGAGAGTGTTCGTACTACTGCTCCACTGAGCATGCTCTGTGTGGTAAACCAGACCAGATAGAAGGATCCCTGGCTGCTTTCCTCCCAGACCTGGCCCTTGCCAAACGCAAGACCTGGAGGAACCCATGGAGACGGTCCTACCACAAACGCAAGAAGGCAGAGTAAGCGATCCATCCCGCACTCAGACAGTGCTGCATTCACTGACACGCAATAGGAGCAGACACTGCGAAGTCCTGTTGATCCAACTATCAGGGGATATTTATTACACTCACTGCAATAACTCATGAAAGCTGAGCAGGAGATCTGTGGTGTGCAGGAAATTCTGTACAGCATGTGTCAAAGCTGACCTACATCCAAATACAACACAACAGGCTGTACACATGTTTTTGCACAAGAGAACACAGCTTGTTTTTCCCATATTCATCACAGCACAGGAATGAAAATGGGAAACAAATTGGATTTTGGTGATGTGTTTTTGCAGATGCATAAATTCTAGTAGATTGAAAATGTAAACAGGATGTTTTGTGTGATAACTCCTCAGGTGGGAGGTGGACCCAGACTACTGCGAGGAGGTCAAACAGACTCCACCTTATGACAGTGGGACACGACTGCTGGACATCATGGACATGACCATCTTTGACTTCCTCATGGGTGAGCTAACATGTCTCACATTCTTTAACTACAGATGCATGCAAGCAGTGAATTTCCAGAATACCTGCTGTGTTCAGTATGTAACATATAAGTAGCCACATTACAAACACATTAACACACACTTTTTTTCCCCACTCTCTCCTGAATTGTTTACATCACAGGAAACATGGATCGTCACCATTATGAGACATTTGAAAAGTTTGGAAATGAGACGTTCATCATCCATCTGGACAACGGCAGAGGGTGAGACACAGCTTAATGTCTTAACGTTGGTCATTCAGAGCTCTGCAGCTTTCATGCTTCTACTTGTAGGATGTGTAAGATAAGATAAGAAAATCCTTTATTAGTCCCTCAGTGGGGAAATTGCATTTAGCAACAGCAAGGGTACAGTACAGTAAGTGAAAGTAAAATATAAGTAAGACCAATATGGCCAGTACAAGATTAAATAAACACTAATATATATACCAAGACAGAAATAACCAAACAGTCGAAACATTTTTTATTTTCCCAAATTGCTCATTAAATTGCAAATGTATACATTTTTAATGAAAAGGCATGCATATATATGCATAGAGTTATTCATATATTCTGAGTAACAGGTGAGCATAAGAAGGCACCAAAAAAATAACACCAAGAGCTATGCAGGACCACAGAGGTGTATAAGCTGCTGCACAGCATTCACGCTAATAAAAAGCTTAACACAATAAAAGCTGCAGACAAACAGCAGGTTGTCCAACAGCACAGGGAACATTAAATACCAGTGTCAGTGATCACTTTCAGTACAATCTGTGCTTCTGTTTTTCATTCTAGCTTTGGAAAACACTCCCATGATGAGATGTCCATCCTGGTGCCATTGACCCAGTGCTGCAGGTAAAGACCTTCTTTGTGGTGTTTTTTACGTAGCTTGATAAGTGTGATGGTGTTATCGATCCCTAAGGAGAAGAAGGAGATAAAGATAGAGATCTTTGTGAGGCTACTAAACTTTCTAATTGCCCAAAATGTTATCTTGCTATAGTTACACAATCCTCCCCATGGGAAATCCAAGCAGGAGATTCCACGTGATTTGTTGGATTGATCATTATCATTGTTCGCAGAGCCTATGTGCAGAAATATCTGTGCATGAGGCAACGCTGACTCTCCTCCCCCGGCTGCTCTCTTTCTGCAGGGTCAGGAAGTCGACCCACTTGCGTCTGCAGCTGCTGGCTAAGGAAGAATACAAACTGTCCACGCTCATGGCAGAGTCCCTGGTGAGGGACCGCCTCAGTCCCATCCTCATCCAGCCACACCTGGAAGCCATGGACCGACGACTACGCCAGGTCAGTACATCATACTCTTTTTGTGCCGTGCCTGTGCAGTGGTTAGCTTTCTATCCTTTCATTTGAATCACTAAATTAGAAATTAGACAATTAACCAATGAATTGATTAAGAGAAATTTAATCAGTAGTTTTGTTGACTGGTTACTAGTCTTCTCAAATGTGGGTATTTGCTGATCGTCTTAGTTCTCTGTGGTAGTAAATCAAATATCTTTGTGTTTTGACTGTTAGAGACTTAGGTTCTTGGAAGTTGCCATTGACATTTTTCACAAATTTCGATCAGTTAATCAGCACATCAGGAAAGTAATTGGCAGATGAATTTATGGTGAAAATGAATGTAGGTTGAGGCCTAATTTAAAGGAATTCAAACGAGATATATTGTGTTAATAAATGAGCTTTAAAAGTGCCACTTGGCGGTTTTTGTTACGTTTGGACAGAGCTAAGCTAACTGTTCCCCCTGTTTCCAGTCTAAGCTAAGCTAACCAGTCTCTTACTGTGCACATGTGACATCAGTCTTCTTATTGGGTCTCTTAAAGAGGACATTAAGTGATTGGACCCTGTTTGACCTCTAATGGTGACAAACAACTGAATCTCTGCTTTTGTGTGACTAGGTGCTGAATGTGCTGTCAGAATGCATTGAAAAGGAGGGCTACAGTTACGTGGTGGAGGACGACCTCCAGGGGGACCAAGGGAAGGACCATGTTCACACCGGCCCACGACGGAGGTAGCTGTCTGGGGGATAGGCTGGACAGGACTGAATCTTTGAAGACAGGAGAGTGGACTGAGCAGATCCAGTCTTTCTTTTAAACTGAACTGGCATCCTGTTACACAGATGAGCTCCATCTGTACTGAATTCCTCACAGGGCTTGATTTTTGCTGAGCGGACAGGGAAGCCCTCCTGCCTGAGGTAAACATAAGCTGTCAGGAAGTGGAAGCCTGCTGGATAGGACCGGACTTTGACAAACGGCGCAGTGACTTTGCCGGCACTGAAGCTCGAGATGCGGGTGATCTCAAAGACTTGTGGATGGATGTGAACCACCCCACATCACCTAGACTCCTTAAAATATCCAACCCTGACTCTAGCGTAGGATAGCATCACCACAGCTGACCCAAACACCCACCGACCCACCGCAGCATTACCAAACCATGAAAGTCTTGCAAGAGACGCCTTCTCTCTGTCTTGTTCAGGACCCTTTTTTGAATTCAGTGAATTCTGAGGGACTTGTGAAGAATCTCCCGACCCGACCCTCCGCTCTCCTCACAAGCTGAATTATGTGTTTCTACGTATTGTTGGTATAGCAAGTGTTTCGGTTGAACATTCACAGTGGAGGAGGAGGTGGAGGCTGACTTCCTGTTGTCTTAAGTATCAAAATGATGTTTTGAGTTTTGCTGCAAAATGCTTTATTGCATTGTCTTTTTTTTTTTTTATTTCTGCTGAGCCGTTTCAGCTTCTACCATTGGTATTGAAGATGGTAGTATTTGATTGGAGTGCAGGTTTACTCCTGGATTTGTCCATTAATTTTGCCCATAAATGTCCTTGAGAGTATTTATTAAAATTCATATTTATTGTTTGAGATGAACACTAATACAACAGCATTACTTCTGTTTAAAAAAAAACAGCTGTTGAATTTACATCACAGAGGTGTACTTCTTCATTTGTCCAAAAGAGGGCAAACTGAGCATGTGTAAAACTAGCTGCCAGGTCAGTGCCTCTCAGTAAAATCACCCCCTCTCCATATTTCACCCCATTTCTAAGTATCAAGCCTGCTTTTAAATTGGCTTATAGCCACCATAAGTATTGGTTAGATTCATATGAGCAAGTCTGTGCCTCCGTTCACAACATTTAATCCAACTACTGTTTTTCTGTTTTCATTTCTTTCAGTGCAACAGATATGAGGTTGCGTTTATGGTACCAAGAGCCAAATGTGACACTAAAAGTTTTATATTATTGTTTCTTTGTAATATATTTGATGTCCAGATGTTGCTGTTGTGGAGAGATTATTTTTCAGGATGTAAATTTCATTCGTCGCCAACAGCTGATAGCTTAACTGTTGGTGTCAACGGTTCAGTCACTGGCTGAAAGTTAATATATACGGTAGGAAAAATCTAGTGCCTGTGCAATGATAGAAATACTTGAATGTCTGGTTTCATAGCAGAAGGGTTTGAACTTCTCCCAGGTACGAGCTATAGATATGATACAGAGGTCTACATAAATGTGTGTGCTGACTCCATCTGTTTCCATAAGGGTTTTATTAAACAGTCTTAAGTTTCCATAGTCCTGTGTCAGGTCAGTAGTGTGTATGGACGTGTGGGTGGATCCATGGAGAACCTTTAGACGATGTGTTCTTGAAGTGAAAACGCTTCTTTTTTTTTTTATTCAACTCATTGTTTCTGTGGATTTTATTGTTCATTTCTTTGCATCATGGTTAAAAGTGCAATAAAACAAAATAAGCAGAATATTATATTGCCACCGTGTTTTCCCTCTTCAAGAGAAGATAACCAACATCTATAAATTCTGGATGATTTTCTGTTTGTTTGGGGAAAATATCGAGTGGGTGCTGTTTTAAGGTGGAGCCTGCCATTTTCTGGAAACCACTGCGGTTAGTACTTCAACCTTATTTGACCTCGTCTGCTGACAAGAAAGAAATTAGAGCTTCCTCCTTCATTCAAAAGTCCAGTCTGTTTTAAACTTCGTGATCACAGAGGGCTCTTTGATACAGCACACACTTCCATTCTGTCAAGCAGCAGGTCATTTTGTTAAAGATCTCACCCTGACATTTGTAAAACATAAAGTAAAATAAATAAATAAATAAATAAATAAGGTGATAGCCTAGTTCCTGTCAGAGCGGCGCACCCAATCAAACTGTCCCTGGAACCTTACAGCCACTTTATTTTAGCCATGGCTAAACAAGGCCTTTCTTCTGCAGAAATCTCTCTGAGAATTTCACAAGAAAGCTGGGCCAGAAGAGGATTTTTTGCAAGAAATATCAGAAAATTTTGTGCTGCAGTTTAATGGGACTGCCCGACACGCATTTGGAGTTGGAGGTGGTGAAAAGCCATAGCTGAGGTATGAATCTCGTTGTGCTACAGATGTCATTTTATGCCCATTCATCGCAACTGCAAGGAATCACTGGTATCCTTATTGGTGCGAGCGTGTTCAGTCTTATTGGATGTTGTATTATTCCCTGCATTAGAAGTCTCATTGTAGAGTCTATTGATAGGTTAGTCACATACCAGATGGCCTCTCTGGCTGAGACTAGTCTTCTGTCAGATGTTGAAAACCCAACTGATTTATTTACTGATTGGATTCCTCCTCTTTATGATGATGATGATGATGATGATGATGATGTTTAGGTTGTGAGTTTTTGTATTTTCCCCCCAGCTTGCTATCAACCTAAGGACGTCTGTGTCCTACAAAAACAGCTAAATGCATATTTTCACATATATCAGCTAATGATGTGTCTACTTAAACCTAAAGGAATGTAGTCACTGATCATATGATCAATTTGTATATACTTTATTGTGACAGACAATTACTGTCTAAAGGATTTTATTTCACTTATCATCAGGAAGAAAGTATTTTTCCACCACACTCATATACATGCCGTCTGTGATAAAGGATATGAGAAAGCTTTGTAGATTCAAACAAAAAGGGTTTTGTTAAAGCTCAAGGTCTTAGCTACATCACAGTAAAACACTAAAACTCTGTGGAAGCCTACACTGTACATTATGCCGTGGTCTGCTGGGGAGCGGGCAGCACAGCCAGAGACAGGAAGAGACTGAACAAGCTGGTCAGGAGGGCCAGCTCTGTCTTAGGCTGCCCGCTGGACACTGTGGAGGAGGTGGGTGAGAGGAGGATGTTAGCCAAGCTGGCATTCATTATGGACAACACCTCTCACCCCCTGCACCAGACTGTGGAAGCACTGAGCAGCTCCTTCAGCGGCAGACTTAGACATCCACAATGTAGGAAGCAGCGCTACCGCAGGTCCTTCATTCCCTTTGCTGTCAGACTGTACAGCTCAACTGTTTAGTTGTACACTGGTCTGGTCTAACATTTCATTTGTCCATGTGGGACTGTGCATATATATGTATATGTATATATTTATATATATATATATATGTTTTTCTTCTCTCCCACAGGATCCTACTCTGTGTACTGTTTTTTTGTAACTTTACTTTCTTTTTTCTTTAGATTGTAAAAACTACTCTGCACTTTATCCTTTTCATTTCTCCTGTTTTTGCTTGTGAGCTGCCTAACAAGTGAAATTCCCCTCTGTGAGATCAATAAAATGCTATCTTATCTTATCTTATGTCAGTTAAATTCTGTTGGGCAGGTTCTTCTTGTCACCTACGTTTGATGTCTTTTAATGAGCTTTTATTTGTTTTGAGCTCTTTATTATGTGTGTAAAAGTCCAAATAAACTGTTGTGTTTCCTCTTTTGATATTTTTAACTGTTTTGCAGACACATTTCCCAGTGAGGACTGTTGAATGGATGTGACAATTTTACTCTGCATGAACTGAAACAATAAGACATGCCTCAGGAACCTTAAACACTAATAAAAGTGAAATCAAGTGAGCTCTTCCTACTGAGAGCTCACTCACTGGTTGACTTTGTTTGCTTTTGAACACACCTTATATGACATATATAGTTTGCATTATCCAGATTCAGACTGACCCACTGCACTGTTGGTATTTGTGGGAAAAAAGTAGTTGTTCTGTTGGTTGTGTTGTTGTTCTGTAGTGCCTGAGAGCAGAGGAAAACCAAAGTCAAATTCCTTGTGTGTATGCATACATTTGGCCAATAAAACTGATTCTGACTGAAGTCTTTAATGCATAAAGCCATGGAGTCAGACTGAAAGTGAACCCCTGGCAATTTGTAATCATTTCTAATACCCATTCAGACATAACTGCTGCTTTATGAGGGCGGTCACCGCAGGTCCCTCCTACTACTCAACCTGTTAGTCCCGTCCAATCAGAGTCGAGTTTGAGCCGCCCCAAAAATCAGTCGCACCTGTTGCCCATGCATTAATCAAACCCATGTGACCGGGGAGGAGAGGGGCTCAGCCAATAGCAGGGCAGAGTTTTATGTCAGGTGCAGCTTGTCAGGCGTGGAATACGGGGAGCCTCCGTAACGTTCTGCTTTAATATAAATTTAGAGGCTCATTGCCTCTACATTTATGCGTGTGTGTGATTTGAGTGTTGGAGGTGCAGGCTTGTGTCTTTAGCTCGGTTGAGATGGACTTTGTAACCGGTATAGCCGCTTTGGGGTTCGGGATTGGCCAAGTGTTGGCAAGGCTTTTGCTGCAGGTCGATGGAGCTGATCCAGAGGACCTTTTGAGAGCAGGTGTGTGAAGGCCACATTGTGCAGTGTTTCTACCCCTCTGCATGCATCCATGTCTGAGTGTGAAAATATGTCTATATTAAAATCAGAAAGAAGGAAGCGCCTGCTTTTGTCTTCTATGCACTTTAGATGGGGTTTAGTTCGGTTCTGGGTGGGGGGGGGGGGGGGGGGCGGGGAGCTTCGGTAAGGCCCCTGCTGCGGCTGGAAGTGAAGCAAAAATATTAGAAGTTCAAAGGTTGACTTGATTAGTATCCAAAACCAATGTGTTTGTGTTTTTCAGCAGGAGGGAGGAGCTGAGTGAGAGGACCATTTGAGACCAGGTGAGCAAGAGCCACATTGTAGTCTTTCTACATTTATGCATGTACTAATTTTTATACTGTGTGTGAGAGAGAGTGTTGTAGGTGTATGTGTGGTGGAGCCAGTGAAGCTGTTGCTGGTGAGGATAGAGCGCCATCCTGTGGGTGTTTAGGTGCTGCGCTTGGGCCTGTAGGTGTGAATCTGTGTGATGAAGATTGGCATGAAGGTCGTGGAGGAGGTCACAGTCAAAGTGAAGCTCAGGTAGGCCTCCTGCTGCATGTGGAGGTTTTGCAAACTGTTTAAAAATACAAGGTTAGACTTTCTTTGTTCCTGTGGCTCATGTTTAGTTTCTTTTTGCGTTGTGCAGGATGGAGCAGCTGATGGAGAGGACCACGAGAGACAAGGTGAAAGCAAGCATGTTGGTCAACATCGCTCAGTCTTTTGTTTTTGTTTTTTAAACATTTAAGGGTTCATGTGTGTCTCACTGTCTCAGTTTCTGTGTTTAATTCAGGAAGTGTTGGATCAGAGGCAGGTGGTGTGTGTCCTGGGCCATGAAGAGGAAGAATTGTAAAGAGCTTAGTCTCCTGTTGGGGTTGTGGAGGGTGTGTTTGCAAATAAAGGCTTGATTTGTACCCAATGGCAGTTGTCTGTTTGTTGTCTGTGCTTATTTTTTGATGTACAAACTAATTTCAAGGCTGCATAGAGTTTGGATAATGTGCCATGTTTAAACTTAGTGACTGGCTCCACACTTTAACATTTCATCCTTAGGTTTAGGACTTTTAGTTAATTTTTTGTTTAAATGGCTAGAGCTATCTGTGAGGACTGTCAGAGTGTAAATGTAGTTGTAATATTTTGAGTTGTAGGTAACAGAAAATTTTTAGACAAATAGTTAATGTGCAGATGAAACAGCACAGGCTGTGCTGTGTGGATGCCAGAGTCTTAGGCTTTAAACTGTGAGGTGTTAGACGCACCACTTGGACTTGACAGTTTTGCAAGCTCTTGGTTTAAACAGACCAAACCTATGTTAGAGAGCAGTATGCGTTGGCTATTGGCCTGTGGTGTCTGGGTGCCATAGTGTAAGAGTTTAAACTGTTAGCTGTTGGATGCAATAGTAGGACTTATGGGTAACCATTAGCTGTACCACTTTGACTTCAGACATGAATTAAATAAGTTGATGTGTGTGTCTAATAGTTGGCTTTATATGTCTGACTTGTTTGGTGTGACCACATGTATGTTAGAGTTTGGCACTGTGACTTTTAGACTGTGGTGTGTGGATGCCAGGCTGAGTTTAAACCCAGATGTGATAGAGTGACAAATGTTCAGTGTTTTTACACGTCCATTAATGTGTCTCTCTTTCCAGGTGTATGTGGCTGAGTGGGGCTCCAACTTGGATGAGGCCATATCCAGGGTGGAGCTCAGGTACGCCCCCTGCTTTATGTGGAAGTGTAGCAAAACATTTAAAATAGGTTTGACTGTTTGTGTTTTATTTAAGTAATGTAATGGAGTAGTAAATCAAATAGATTAAGTATTCAAGTAGTCATGAGTAGTTATTGCTTCATTTACCTAAGCGTCTGAGCTATCCGAGCTCACGGCACAGCCTGTTTTTTCCGAGCATCCGAACACCAGGGGTCAGCGTACCAACACACAGTCGACTACAGCATAGCCGACCAACATGACATATTGGAATTTTTGGTCACTTGTTAGTGGCCCATCCATATATAAATTTGAGATAGAGAAAAGTGGTGGATAACAAAGCATATTAACTTAAGTGACGCACTTTGCTAAAGTATTTCCAGTTTGTGCTATTTCATATTTCTGTTACACAATATTTCTTATAGTACATTTAATTACAAATTTGCAGAGTAATATTTTATCTACAATATACTAGATTAAACTAATTAGCAGTATAAACAACAGCAAAATTATTCCTGTACAGAATCATAATATAACACTTGTGATTACTTTTTGGTGAAATGTCTTACTTTATTCTACTTTTAGCCTGCACCTAACTTCTAAACACATAACTTTAACTTGTCTAAATGTCTAACTTTACACTGTAGTACTACTACATTTTCTGAGGTTAATAATCTAACACGAACTTTGACTCATGAGCAGCAGTGCAATCATCTGTGTTATATCGCCCTCTAAAGGCCAGTGAAGCACCAAAACACAACGCCAAACGTCATTCCTCCATTTTTTCCCCCCATTCAAGGTAGACGTGTAGTTTCACTGCCTCTCTCATAACTTTTTATTTCACTTTTATTGTATGACACCCCCCACCTGACGTCACGCGTCCCATCCCTCCGCCCTAAAAGCACGAGGAAGACTCTGCGTGTCCCAGTCAGTCAGTCAGTGCGTCCGCCGCCGGCTGCTGAGCGTCACTCTGCCTGCACACACGGAGTGAGGGTGCAGCTAAGGGAGCAAGTCCAGTCCAGCTGTGGGATTTTAACATTCGGGGTGTGTGAACATCTGGATTACGATTTTTTTTTTTTAATTCCTCTGTTTGTTGCGTTTTCTTCTTCTTTTCTCGATTTCTGGGCTTGAGAAACAACCTGCCATCATGTCTCGGGCTCCAGATGATGTGAGCAAGCTTACTGAAAGTACATACAAGGTGAGTGATGCATCTGGCAAATAAAGAAATACTTAATATATGTAGTTGATGACAGATCGTATGCCTGGTTTGTGATTTCGAACTAAGAGGGGAAATTAGTTTTTCATAGTGAGGTTCTAACTCAGGTTGGTTGAATTTTAACCCTGACCATAAATCACACAGGTGTGATACATGTGCGCGTGCCTTTTATTGGGACTTGTCACGCTTTATGGAAGTTTTATTGGTTATATTATATTTATATATATTATTTATAACCTTTTACATAAAAGAGCCATTATTTTGTTTTCACACTGAAAAAAAACAGCTTAAACTTGCAACTTAAAGTTGTTGTTTACAAGGTAACGAAAGTATTTCTGAACTCTAATTACAGCCTGTAACGTCCAACAAACCCAGTACGAAATGAGGGACACACCCTGTTATTTAATTACTGAAAGATACATAAATCACAGCAAACCACAGTGCAGTCAAAGCCGTCTTGTCCCTCCAATGCGTGATGAGAGAGAGAAAAAGTTTCCCCCAACCCATTAATCAACCTGCTGACACTTGATCAATAGTCATTTGATCATGAGATCAATCTTGTTTAGTCAACCCAGATTAATCTAATCATGTTTACACTGCTGCCTCTCACCTTTGATAAGCAGGTGAGAGTGTGTGTGGTTGGATTTAATCCTCCTTTGAGGACCACATGTACACATTATCCAAAAGAAAAAAGAAAAATTGAAAAAGAAACCATGCAGAGCAAAGATAAAAAAAAAAAGTTATATTGTGGTATGTTATTGGGTTTAAGTTAAATGGTGGAATTAGGTGTAATGATTATTTTTTCAGTGGCATGTCCACACTGGTTTAGCAATACACACTGTGTGTGTGTGTGTTTGTGTGAGTGAGTGACAGAGAGAGAGAGAGTCATACCTGCCACAGTTTCAGCTGGTTAGAGAGAGAGAGAAAAGAAAACAAGGAACCTGTTTCCCTTTTTTTCTCTCCTCCGCTCTGTTCTTTTCTCCATGTAAAGTCATACCTGCCCCTTCATTGTTCTATGGAGGGCGTGCCAGGGGAATAGAGACAGGGAGGTGAACAGCACTTGATTGTTGAGACATTTCAATACAAAGAGAGAGAGAGAGGGAGGGAGAGAGAGAGAGAGAGACCGGGGGGTGGGAGGTGAGTGTGATGAGGTCCATGCTGCAAATAGCTGGGACTTTGTGTGGGACTTCGCTCTTTTGAGGGAGTTGTAAAGCATACGTGAGGGGTCAAGTTAAAAATTGAAAGTTTTATTGTTCTCACATGGTGATATTTATAGAGCAACAGCACAAACACTCCACCCACTCCCACGAAAATAGCCTCATGAGCTTTATTATTTATGGCAAAACCCTTTTAAAAAACAAAAGCACAGAAAGGAAATAAAGAAATTAGTTGTTTTTGAGACAAAAACTGTATGAATGGTGTAAATTAAATCAATCTGTGGTTGTTGCTTTCCTCCACACATTTTATCTCTGCTCTTTGTCCCAGAATGTGATGGAGCAGTTCAACCCGGGCCTGAGGAACCTGGTCAACCTCGGGAAGAGCTATGAGAAATCAGTCACAGGTAAACTCAGTTTCCACTCTCAGTGTGATACTGCTTCAGTTTATCAAAAGTCCTCTTGCATACGTTTCAGCAGAACACAAAATAATGCAGGAAGTCTTTTTTGTTTACCAGCCAGTAACTTGATGATATTCGTCTCTCTCCCCACGCAGTGATGACTCTTGCTGGAAAGGCCTATTTCGATGCAGTCTCAAAGGTCGGAGAGAATGCCACCATGTCTCCTGTCTCCAGAGAGCTCGGTGAGTTAAATCTTCCAACAGTGAGGGAAATTTCAAGGGGGTCTGCCTGATATCGGTACTCGAATGTGTCTGTGTTGAAGACGTGAACTTGAAAAAAGATACATATTCCGAGCCCCCATTTCTGTTGAAATATATTTAAAGTAATAGTTTGACATGTTAAGAGTTGGGTGAGAAGATCAAAACCATGTCAGCTCTCATGATAAGGCTACAGCCTTATTATTATAAAGCTTGTCAACAGGGGGAAAGGCTGGTTAGTTAGTCTGGCTCTGTCAGAGGGTACAAAATTTTTGGTCTTGCAGGAGTGTTTTAAGCAGGACTGACCTTTGAACAGAGTGTCTTCGGCTCTAGCTGTTTCCCTGTTTCTAATCCTCGTGCTAAGCTAAGCTAACTGGCTGCAGGCTGTAGCCTCATATGTATCAAGACTGGAGACTGGAATTGATTTTCTCCTCTAACTCTTGGCAAAAAGCGAATACGTGTATTTCCCAAAATGCCAAACTGACTCTGTAAAGTCACCATGAAATGATGAAAGTGGCTTTTTCACTTAAATCACCAACCTGGTTTCATCCAAACATCCCGACGAGTAATGGAAGCTATACACTGTCAAAGATGCTGCTTCTATGCACCTTCGTCATGGTGATATATTTTGCAGGCATACAGCCATCATCCGAAACACAAATCAATTATGCAGACATCTGGAAATAACACTGACTGAACCCTCATGGCAGAGTAGCAGCAGAAATTCATTATTATCTGCCGTCTGCCTCTCCCACTGATTGAAGTGCTTCCTCTGCTCTCTCTCTCCTCTCTGAGGCTGCCATCAAGCCCGAACAGGTTGTTTTTCATCCGTCCTGTGACTCATCTCCAATTATTCTATTAGTGCTGAAATTTGGAGCTGACCTATTTAGTCCGGGTCGTTCTAATTCAGTGCTATTACAATTCATCAAGTTGTTTTTTTTTATGTTTTGCTGCATCACTCCTTGATCCCGGGAGGTTTACAAACTGACTTCATGAATGCTCAGGTTGATGTGACAGACAAGGAATCAAGGCAGGGCAGTTAAAATGGCAAGATAATGTTCTGCACTTGGTCTTTTAAAGGAAAACCGTGACCACAGTGAACATTACATACATTTACATCATGATGAATGGCTTTGAAAAAAAGCCTATGGATTTTCTACTGGTATTTCTCTTCTAGGGTGCTCTTCTTTTAGGTGACGTTTGCATTACTTCAAGTCACAGACACATTTTGATGAAATGCTAGACTAGGTGAAGTAGTTTTGACAGAGCTGTCACTGTATGAAAAAGACAGGATTAGGTGTGTCTGTAAAAGTGTAATTAAAGGAAGAAGGAAGCTAGAAAAACATAAAGGAATTAGAGTTGATCATGACGGCAGTGTCAGTGTCTGAAAAGGAAGCTATGAAGGACATGTTTCATGATGTTAAATGGAAACCTGTGCCAAAAGAAATACAGACTTTCAGGCATCACTGATTAAAATTTACTAGAATAAAATGTAAACTGAGCAGGCTTTGAAATCCTGACACACAGGTTAGATATTAGATATTAAAAAAAGTTAGGTATTAAAAAAAGCTTTCTTATTACTGATCGTGATACCCGGAGGTATAGGTATGAAATCTCTCTCCATGCGAAGTGGCACCGCAACAACACAGAAATCTTTCCTCTGCAAGAGGAAATCTGTGTTTTCAAATTAAGCTATTAATATTTTTATCTGTCTGCCAGAGTGCAGGGAAACATGCACTGTGACTGGAGACGCTCTCCATACCCATCTGTTACGAAATGTTGGTCGAGTTTGTCAGGTCACACCTGTCAGTTAACAATGCCAGTACTTCATCACTTCATTAAATAATATGTTCGCAGTACATGGTAGGATGGTGACATTTTCACTGCATACTGAAAACAACGAGGTGCAACAGAAAACACAAAAGCCACACTAGGTGCTCCATCATCTTGATGACAGATTTTGATAATGCGGGAAGTTAAGGATTGTATCTTTCTTCATGCTTTTATCTAGTTTCCCCTCTTTTTCCATTCACCTCAGCCGTGCTGGAGTGTGAGTAGACATTTTATGTCTGCTTATATGAGCATGTGCATGTACCTGTGGCTAAATAAAAAGTGAAACTTTAAATGTGGCAGAAAAGAAAGAAATGGGGTTGCACTGTCTTATTTGACCCTAACTTTAAGAATCCAACTCAGTATAGAAAAGTCTCAAAACGGCCTCTGGTGAAAAAATCCGACGCGAAATCCGGGATTCACAGCCATTCTTTGACTGCCTGGAATAGGCGACGACGAGACAGTGCGAATTCTCTCACACATTGCAGCGAGAGGAGCAGCAAACACCCTGAACAAACAGACAGACAGAGGAGACCGTCTTCCCACCAGTGATCCTGCTCATCCCCTGTTCCTCCATCTGCCTCACCAAACCCACCGGTCTTTTCTGTCTGTCTGTGGACGCCAGGGGAGGCTCAGACTGTATGGAAATAAGGGGAACGCTGACTTTTGCAGGATTTATGGTTCTAACTTTTGAGAGAAGAAATATTCTAATTGTGATTTTACAAACAAAATTCAATTAGACTCATAAGCAATAAATCAAACCTTTCTCAGTTCAATACACTCAGTGGTTTTACTGCTACAACCTTCCCTGGTCTGGTATCACCAGTAGCTACTGGTGGCTAACGTAAGAAAGATATTGCTGTGTAACAGACATTACTGAGTCAGTTTACTGACTTTATTGCTCTTCTCTACGTCTCTGCCTGTGCCGTTATTACACTGCATTTTAGCAAGTTGTGGCTATACAGAGGTAAACAGACCGTATTTCACTAGGAGACGTGTTTGTTGTTTCCTTGGTGTGAACCCATTCCACTTGCTCTCAGCCAGGTTCCCTAATAATGCTACAGAAAAGACAACTGACTCAGGAAGGTCTTATGAAAATGAAAGAAAATTTAATGTGCCAACTTCCTTCACTTGAGGCCACTGTGGCCTCATTTCGGCAAAAGTTACATAGTCTTCCTTTAAGGCTTTCGGCCTGTGAAATCACACGATTATAGCTTTTCATCAGTAAATTGATTGCTTTTTGTTGCCATCCATCTATGATGCAGTGCCATGGCAGCATAGCCCTTATGCCATATATCACACTGTATATTTAAGGTTCAGTGGGAGTATAATTAGAAACTTCCTGTGCACGAGTGCATGACTGGACTCCACAGGGAGTTGCTATTCCACTTTGAAAAGCAGCAGGTATTGAAGGACTGAAAATGTTACAGGAGAAAGAATGGCCCGAACCCCACCCCTTCCACCTTTTCTCTGAGCTGTTTGTCAAGCTTCAGTCGAAATTGTTTTTTTGAAATATTGAAGTACACTGACAGCATGAGAAAAATTGTAATACCAGCAAGAGCGATTTTTTTTCTCTCCCCAGAGAATGAGGATTCAGAACAGAGAGCTCGCCGAGTGTTTCCCTCCGATAGCTGCTGTGAACTGGTTTTGGCTTTAGAGAAGGGCCATTTATTCTGATGGGAGGTTGATGTTATGGTTAATAAGAGTGTGTGACATTTCAAACATCTGGCTTAGAGCTATTTTACGGGGCTGTTTTGCTCTCCAGACACAAGCCAGTGTCGCCTGCATCATCGGTACGTGATGGCCAATGTCTGTCATTACAGACACAACATCTCCAGCAGCATCAGGGAACCATAAAAGGTTTCTGGAAGTCAGTGAAAATACATTTTCCTTCATTTTTCTCCCTCCTGCTCTAAGAACACCTGCAGCAGACTCATCTGCCCTGGCTCAAAAAAAAAATGCTTGTCTGGTGCAAACATTGTCTCAAATCTTATGAAATCTTCCTCTCTGCAGCTGGTAGTTCACTTTCCTTAATATCTTAAAAGGAATGATGGAGAGGAAGACCACGCTGGGCTTCATCCTAAACAATAATGAACACGTCTCTGCCATTGAGTAATGCAGCTTATCTCTGTCTAAAAGAGAAAATCTGCCAATCAGAACCTCAAAAGAGAGATATAGATATAGATATAGATATAGATATAGATATAGATATAAAAACATTATGGCTCAAATGTGCCAGGAAACAGGCATTTAGCCACTAAAATATCAGGGTTAACCAGACAGACACAGCTGTTTTCCCCCTTTCAAAGTGTCTTCTCATAGTCTGCCGTCACACTCCACAACTCTCTGATGATCCCAGACCTCAAACATCGTCGTTCTCCAGCCGCCATTAACCTAAAGGCTCTCCTTTCCACTGGGAGTTTCCTCCAAGGGACCTGAGATGAAGGGAGCAGAGATTCACTTACCGCTCAATAAACCGTGATTTTGGAGCCTCTAAAACTCCGTCACACTCCGGTCATTTCACTGGAATATCATTCTTTTTGAACCCTCCTGTGCTCGCTCACCACGTCATGTCACTTATCGGATATTGCAGATTTTCAGCCAGTATTCGGGGGAGATCACTTTTTTAAAGGACTTCAAACCAACTTGTTCTTCATGTAAAGAACATATGACACACAAGCAGTTTTTAAAATAATTTGATTTTTCCCTTTAGTTGGTTGCATTAAGTAAATAGAGATTTACTGTCGATGCTTGGGGCTCAAGTTACTTTTATGTGATCTTGTAATAAATAATGTTACGTGCTGTGAGTAATGGCAAGTCATCACTCTGTCTTAAGGAAGCTGTCACAGCTATTGATCTGCTGCAAACACTGCAGACATGCTGAATGACAGTAGTTGCTCATACTGATAATCAATACTCAAGGGTGGCAAGCGCATACTCTCTTCTTTACACAAGTCTATTAGTGTTTGTGCGTGATAGAGCTGAAATGATGATTAACTGATTAATCAATGGACTGAAAAATAATCAGCAACTAGTTTGCTCGGTTGTCATTAAAGTGTCCATAAATTTTTATTTTTTCTGAGCACTCTGAGGACTTCTCATCCGTGCTGGCTACAAGTTTCAGTCTTTTCTTGACCTTGGCAACAGCAGTTAAAGTCAAAACAAGCTTCCCTCAAGGTTCATTTATTAGCTGATCTGGTGCTTTGAGTCATATCATGATGTACGCTGTGGTTGTTGGTTGTGGTTATGTGTTTTAAGAAGGAGTTTTACAAGGGTGTTCAAAGTCCAAGAAGTTGACTAGTCCTAGAAAATGACTTTTTTTTTAAATGGAGTAATAAAGTCAGATGACAGGACTTTCCTTTACCTTACAATGGGTGACAGAAGAGTTACTAAGATCTGAATCCTCTAGGAGCAGTCTGTGTCATAAAAAGGGAGTTTAACCACAGTCACCATTCCATGTGTTCCCGGTGTCGTTAGCAATCACAGTGATGTCATTATGATTACAAGGAGGGAGTAGCTCATCTATGGCAGCCTCCAGCCTTTCCCCACCTGTGCCGAGATACCATTCAATCCTGAGTCACTTAGGAGTTGGCCGCATTTCATCACACACTCCACAAGCCTGCGTGGATAAGCCCAGTGATGCATCTCAGTAACGAAACGCTGTTGCAAGACGATGACCAATGGCTGCTGCTAACTGATGTTGCCTGCACTTGGCAAATGAAAGATGGCTTATCAGGTAGATAAAGTGGTGAAATAATGGTGAGCCAGTAGAAAAGATGTCAACAGGTCAGCTGCATTTGTTTGCTCTGCCAACGTCACCTCATGTTGTACAGTTTCCTTATCCATCGCCAAAAGGCAGGGGTTGTGTTGGCACAGGGCACTGCCAGCTCATACATCGTCACCTGTTGAGAATGTGGAAGGTGTTGCTCACGCTCTGTCCTGTCTGCCGTCTTGTAAAGCAGGCAGTTGATTCAGGTGGCAGAGAGAACACATACAAATTAATGATCTTTACACGAACATTTTTTTTTAAATAGCCAATGTTTTTGACCCCTGGGGTTTATCTTCATATCAGCTGAGTATAAAACACAAACTAGCAACCAGCATGTGAAGGATTAAATTGTAAAAGTTCATTTTCTCAATGTGAGTTACAGTATCTACATTACGATATAGCTTATGGTAAATATTAGGTGACCTGGGAGGGTGTTGGATGTGCAAGTGGAGGAGAGAATAGGCAATTTAATTTAATGAATCATAAGTCATATTAGTGAATCATGGATGATGTAGTTTTCCACAGGGATATTTTTTTTTAATCAATCCTGTACTAGCCTGCGTAGAAATCCACATAAACATGGCATGGTATATTGTTGAAATTGTTGAGGGGAGATTAGATTATTTTGATAATTCAAATCCTTACAAAAGAACAAATCACTAGCAGCAGGCTTGAGATAGGAGATAAGATATACTTAAAGGAAAAAGCTGCCCTGTGTTGTTGATGAACTTGAATAACCAGTAGACGTTAAAAAGTTGTGCAACCAGGCACATCTTTTCCACAGTCTTTTATTCACACTTCAGCTAGAAAGAATCCATTTTTTTTCTTTTTATACGCCTTATTTTTATATATATATATATATATATATATATATATATATATATATATATATATATATTTTTTTTTTTTTTTTTTTTTTTTTTTTTTTCTTTCTTCAGCATTGTACTCTGTCCTTTTCAACTCCAATTCACCTTCTTCAGTTGTTCATATGACGGCTTCATGCACCTTACAGACCATGTTCATGCTAAGCTGTGAAAATTCTCCGTAGGATTTACCCTCCCTCAGGCATGCCTTCACACCTTGTTAACCCCAAAGGTGAAACCTGCAGGTATACAAGGGCCTCTTTGAACCCCCTCCCAGCCTTTCTCAGCCTCCCCCTTCCACTCTGCGCGGTCTGTTGTTGAGGCTGTACAAACAGCCCAGCGCCTGGCGTCACCCCTCCCCGTCAAAGGACAAAGGCAGCATTTACCAGTACGTTCTGGTGACCTTCAGAGGGCAATGTTGTTGTAGCTGGACGCTGCCCACTGGATCAGTCAAGTCCAGCTATGTATCAGTGGGTTATTACATTTGTTTGCTTTGAGTGGAGGCGTGCAGGGAGGAATGTCAGGTGTTGGGTCAAATGTGTTCGAGTGTTCAGGTTGGAGGGTCCTGACAGCTTTTAGAGGTTTTCTAACAGAAATCACAAGCTCAACCTGACACATGTGCTTACTTTATTTTTTTGGTGATGAAATCCATGTAGGTTGTCCACTTCTGCTCCTTTTCCCTCATAGTGACACTGTTACATGTCCAGATATGTTGTCCCATACTGTTTTTGCAGGTTTCACCAGAAATCTCTGTGTCCTATAGTAAACCTAAGTCTAGATTTCGCCCCATTGTGATAGAGGGAGCTCTATAAACTGCTTAGCTACGATTGTCCACTTCTGTTTACAGTATTGACTCACTCCCATTGTCTGGTGTCATATGCTGCTCTATCTACAGTGTAGCCTGTCTGTGAATGGAGACTGTTCTGCGTCTGACCACACAATACCAGAACATTTCATAGAGATTACTTATTGACAGCTGCTCAAATATTGAAAGGAGATAAGTCATGTGTAAAATATGAGCTGTAAAGATGCATGTGAGGCTTGATGAAAATCAAGTTGCATTTATACAGGAAATTTGGAAAGTTTTTATTGTTGATGGTTCTCGACAAATTATTACAAATGATATCTCCTGCTGAATCTGCATCTTGTTATACGCTGATTTTAGAGGCTTGGTCTCTGGTGTCCAAATGCTCTGTCACCTGCCTGCTTAAAGGAAAAGTTCGACATTTTGGGGAATATACTTTTTAGCTGAGAGTTAGGCTCGTTAAATCGTGTAACAAATATTTGCTCGGTAAATATGAAGCATGAAGACAGGAAACAGGGGAAACATTTAGCCTGTCTCTGTAACAAAACCACATACCAGCTCTCTAATTAACGTATTACTTCTTGTTTGTTTAAAACCAAGGTGCAAAATCAACACACTGTTCATTATACAAAGGGGTTATGTGCCACAGTGTTTCTTTGCTGGGTGTAGCTACTTCCTGGAGTGGCATCAGTCTTCTTTTGTAATTCTCGGCAGGGAAGCGAATTAGGGAGCGAATTTCCCAAGATGTCACAGTCTTGCTTCAGAATTCCTGTGGTCACAATACAAATCCACAGTGCCATACATTCAAAACAAGTTTCTCTTTCTTTGTAATGATTTCTGAAATACTACCATTATATTCCTGGTGTCTTTCTAGGTTTGGTGCTAATGGAGATCGCAGAGGCCCACAGGAAGGTCCATAATGAACTTGAGGAGAACGTGAGTAGCTTTCAAAGGCTATGGCTAGTAACATTATGTATTTATGTCACTGTTTGTCTGTGTAGCCAAAGCCTGACACAGTGTATTCCTCTGTGTCTTGGACCTCCATTACAGTCTATAAACTATTAACCTGAAAATAGTCCCCAACAAAAGAACTATTTTCTAATGCTTGAGGGATGTTTGGTAAAAACTACAGTGTCTCTCTACTTTAGAAATTAGACTTATTTCAAAGTATATTTCTGACCTGTTTTTAAAGATTTACATTTTCAGTAGAATGCAATGAGTTTTGTAGCTTGGGGAAAGCATTGAGAGATTGTAGGCTTTTGGACTTTTCACTGGATTTGTTGACAGTGAAAAACATTGAAGATCACCAGCCTCCTCTCAGCTAAGCACACAGCTCTTTAGGTTGTTCCCTTCATCTGTGCTCCGTTCTGTCTGCTTCTGAATGAGAAGAATGAAAGCAGGATAATGGATCCGAAGGATAAAAAGAGCAATTATGTCATTAAGTAATTTTGCACAGTGACAGCTCACCTGTTGAGCCTCTAGGAGTGACCATTTGTCATTCCTAGACGCACTCTGTGGCAGCCAATGCTCGGCTTATCTTAACATAATAGACAGAGACTGGCCATTTGTTACCTTCTCCTCTCTGGACATGTGACATGTAACCTTTTGAGCTCATTCCCTTCATTTTTGAGAGTTTGAAATTGTTGTAACAAAAAGGTGATAGAAAATTTTGACAAGAGTGGAAAAGCAACAGAATCATTCCTGACCCCGTAGCCTCGGGGTGAAATGCTTTGGATGCCTGCCAGCAACAAGAAGTAAATTGAAGTCAAGTGTCACCAGTTCGAATATGGCTATAACTGAAATTCAGTACTCTGATGTAAGAAACAAGCACAAGTCCTAAAATGTAAATAATGAAAAACCTTTCATTACGTTTCCTTTTGAGTATCACGGCCTGATTGTAATTTATCTGCGAGAGGAATAAGTTGTAAATCTTTAACCTTAACAGGCTGATAAGCCATCGCTGGCGAGTGGATCCTCTCAGAAACCCATTACCGTGTGTTCCACCAGGTCACTCCACTCTTATCGTAACGAGCCATGTGACTGAACTGTACATTGTGTTTAGAACAGCGTGCATGCAGGATGATGTATGTTGCAACTAGTATAAGGTGTGTGTCTTCTCTTTGCAGTTCAAGAGGTTTCACAGAGAGATTATTACCGAACTGGAGAAGAAGACAGAGATGGATGTGAAATACATGAATGTAAGTGTGGCCAATATGCAGTGTAGCGCTATTCATCAGTGCAAGAATCCGCCAACCCCATCTTCCCTCTATTTCTGAGAGATTTTATTCAAATGTATTTAATGTAGGTAAAGCTACTCTGGAAGCAGAAATCTGGAATAAAATCTCAATGGAAAGAATCATCACTTCATTTGTTTTAGTCATTGGTTTAGCCATTTATATGCTGATTTGACCAGAGTTTCTCCTTTGCAGTTATAGCTCAAAAAATGATGGTTGATTCATGGTCAGTTTCAAAGAGAAATATTATTTTAGCATCTAAAATGAAACCTGCAGCAGCTCATCATCCGTGCTTCTGTTGTCAAACGTTTCGTGTAGGCCACCTTCAAGCGCTACCAGTCAGAGCACAAGATGAAGCAGGAGTCGTTGGAGCGCTCTCAGATAGACCTGAAGAAACTGAGGAGGAAAAGCCAGGGGAAGCACTCATCCAAGTACGAGATCAAAGAGAACGAGGTGAGACTGAAACCAAACCGACCCCAACCTTTCTGGTTTCTTTAAAAACAGTGTGTGCACATGTCTGATACTGGCAGGTGTGCAATTTATGCAACAGGAAGGCCGGGATAGTTCTCATGATATTCGCATACCAATGCAAAGAAAGAGGTGTGGAGGTAGAGGTTTTTACTTAAGATGAAGATGCCTCATGGGACTGAAATTCCAGGTTTTGCTCTCCAGTTGTATTTTATCATGTAAGGGTATCACATCACTGACATTTGAGACATTTGAGATGTGTGTTCAAACACTACACACCCCCGAGTGTCCTCAGATGTTTACAGTCACAAGGGAAGTCATGTCACATTAAACATTCTACCAGACAAGAGACTGAGAGGTGCCACCACACCTAAAGCTGTTTGCAGATTGTCTGTATTTATGTGCAGTAGAATAAGACCATTATAGCTCAGCTCAGTGTGTTCAGCTACAGGATTGCGTTTTTTTTTGGAGGCTCACACACACAGATTTGCACAAATACATACATGTATGTATTTTTTTTTCTGGAAACCAAAAATGTAGTTTAGCATAAAAAGTCAGAGGTTGCAGACAGACTTGTATTTTCAGAGTAACTAAGTGGTTTTCTTATCCAATGAAATACGGTATTGAAGCTGCTCTAGGTATTTTTTTATATGCCAAAACTGAGCCAGCTGGTCTGCAGCACTTAGGAAAATCCAATTCTCTCAAATTGAAACTTTGCCCAAAATCAATTAAGGTATTAGGTATTACAATTATCTGCCCACATGGGACTCTTAAGAGCAACATGCAAAACAGGTTCCTAACAGCAGTAAGTGAGCTCTTCATTTAGAGAAAACTGGGATCATATTTGACATTTTGGTTTAGCTTTTTGTGTCTTCTCTGGTATCTTTTGTTAGAAACCCATCAAAATAAAAGTGCATTTCACAACTCTCTCATCCATCATCTTGCCACCTTCAAGATGGTGTTTGACACTGATTCTGGTTTCTTATATACAGTCCATTGATCAGTCATGTGACTTATTGATCATCATAGAAACCAAGTTTACAAAGTATAATTACCGTAATCTTTTAAAAATACTTTTTACAAAGTGTCTTACACAGGATACAGATTGTATAAAAAAATCAGAAAACATTGACTGAAATATAGTGCATAATGTATTTACAAGGCTTGCACTGAAGCTCACTCTGGTCTGCACCTCACTCTGCATGTGTTCTCAAAGTTAGCAAATATTTGTTACAGGATTGTTGGATTGCTGAATATCAAAGGTCACATTTTTGACTTAGCATACTGTTTGACCCACAACCTGTGAATGGACGTGATCTTGAGGTGGCTTGTCCAGCTGTTTTTTTTTTTTTTTTGTTGTATTGCTGATACTGATCTTAGATTCATTATTTGACCTCGGTGGCGTCTGCAGTGATACAGTGTGCATTCGAGCAAAGATATGTCAGGGAAGAGCAGGAAAACGTAATATGGGCTCAGAATTAAATAAAGGGAGCAACAGGACTTTTATAACAGCTATTTAGAAGCAGTTGTGGACCAACAGCAGAGCGGACTCATAAAACCTAATCTCCTGCATCTCAGAAATCACATTGAAATAACAAACAGGGCTAAAGCAAATGTCACTGCTGAGTGAACAGAAGTACACAAACAGAAGTTTTGCTTTAGTGGGTTTGTTTTTATGCTTTTCTTTGCTCCTGATAGTATTAGTTGTAGTATATTCTTCCAAACGCCTGAGCGTTGCACATCTCTGGGTATTTACATCTTGTGGTCCACTACCAACAAGCAGTCTTAACACTTCACACAGCGATTTGCTTTGTAAATCAATGTGGTGGTGAGATGAAGGAGGGACTGCACAGCCTGAGTAATAACTCCCGTCTGTCGCTTGTTTTAATTCATCCGCTGTTTTTTTATGGCCTCACGTTGATGATGGATGGTGTGAAACCTTGGCTGGTTTCAAGTGAATTACAAAACAACGTCTTTAATTGAAAAATCAAGAAGTTATTGCAGGTTGTAAAATGGATGTTTTGACTTTTTCCTCTCTCAATACACTGTTGCTCTTTTCCTCCGCTCCTGTTTGTCCTTGCACTTGAATGGCACCTATTAAAATACACCTGGACAATAAGTTGTCTTTTCCAGGTGGAGCTTAGTAGTCTGAGCCTGGCTTTTTCATTATCTGATAAAAATGACACCAGACAACGACAAGGGGGGACAAGGCTAACCGCTCACCATTCTAATAATCATCTGTGGAGCTGCCAGCGATGAGCTTAGTCCAGTCTGTCTGCTCTCCCACCTCTCGCTGGGAGCCTGGGAGATTGTTTGCTGTGAAAATGGGAAATGAAGAGCTTTGGTTCAGCGTCTAACAGAGAGATAGACAGAGAAAATGAGACCAGACAGTAAAGGAGGGTCTTTGACAGAGCCCTTAGAGACACAGGCTGCTTTACTGTCACCATGACAACCTGTGGAAAATGGGAGCGATAAGGGGTGGGTGTAGTATAAAGGGATGGCGGAGAGGTTGAGAAGTCTTGTTAAAGAGTTTGATATGCCTCATGTCAGGTCCAGACGCCCATTCGCCCTGCATGACAGGCCGTGTCGTTCTCAGGCTCTCTGTGGGAAAGGTGTGTCTTTCAGTGCACTGATTTTCCCTCCGTAATAAAATCAATCCATGAGCTGCAAGAGACCCAAATAAACTTGTCTCTAAGCATAGAGACTTTTATTAATAAGCTTGAGTCACCTTGTTGTTTGCCTAAATTCATTTTTGTTGCCTAAGAGGAAAAAAGAAAACAGAGAGAAAGAAGCTTGTGCTGCAGAGCTTGAGGTTATGGCGACTGAAAAATGAACACGCACTCAGAAAACATAAATCACAAGTGTTTGTGACGTAAACAAAAAAATATGACGAAAGGCGTTTTATGAGCACTGACAAGAGACACACAATTAGCTCGGTGGTTCATTAAGTTTATGGGCCAAAAGTTTACAGTAAATAAATCAAAACAGCAGTTTGTGTACTGTTAAGTGAAGGCAGACGATCAATAGTTATCATTTGGAATGTGATTAAACACAATATACAGCAATACCTAAGGCAAAAAGTTTCAGTTTCATTTATTTATTATTATTTTTATAATTAGTACTCCATTATTTGTTGTATTTTGTTATTATTTTTTAAAATTCATTGAATTGATTTAGGCCCACTGCACCATGTCATGAGCCTCCTGAGCAGAACAGCTTGTTCTCATCAGTGTTCGCTACCGCAAACTCTTGTGGCTTAGTTTTTAATGGTCACATAATACAGTACAATCTATCACTATTATCAATCTGCAAGCAATCTGTTGCTCATTTGAAGCCTGACTTGTTGTTAATCCTGTACCCTGACCTCCATGCTGTCCTTTGACCCTGTTTACAGTATTTGGAGACCATCTCATCACGCCAGATGGACATGCAGAAGTTCATCGCCGACGGCTGCAGAGAGGCCTTGCTGGAAGAAAAGAGACGCTTCTGCTTCCTGGCGGACAAACACTGCATGTTCTCCTATCAAATTAGCAGCTTCCACGAGAAAGTAAGCGTGGACAGAGATGAACATCCTGCACAGCCAGACCCCTCCATTATGGATTGTTTGACACCTGCTCTCTCTCTCTCCCTCTCTCTTTCTCTGGCGTTTCCAGGCCAGAGACATGCTGGCCGTGAACCTCCCCAGCTGGCAGGAAAAGTGCAGCGACATCACCAAGGTGCCGGACACGGTGGTGACCATGATAGAGGGACTCTCCACCACTCCTGAGCAATCTCCGCTGGTTGAACGCTGCAACAGGGTACGTTTTAGCTTTAGTCAAGTATGGATTTGTGCTGATTTATATTAAATCACACACCAAAAACTGGCACCAGAATTGTGTCGTCTGTGAGATAAGGATTAATTCCATTAAATTCTCATCAAAGTTTCTTTTTCAAAAGAGACCTGTTGCCTTTGCTCACAAACTCTGATATACTTATCTTCGTGTAAGGAGCTTCAGATAAAAGCTGCCAAATAGTCCATAAGTAGAAAAAATCATGAGGAAAAGACTGGCGCTTGGAGCGTTTTATCTTGTCTTCTTGTTGCTTTTAGTTTATCTTTCAAAGGCACTGATATCTGTCGTATCAGATGGAAGCTGTTGCCGGTGAAGTGGCAGGTTGTCATTAACTGGCTGTCAACCATGGGAAATCCCACAGGTGCTGTTGTTGCTGCCTTCTGCTAAAGTCCACTGAATATTTTTGGCCACGGCTGTTTATTGCCATGTAGGAGGAAGACAATAAGCTTCAATTATATTAATGACTGAAAATCATTGCCTCAATAAGGACATACAAATGAGGTCATCCAAACAAAATGCTTGTTATGATCTGAAGATTGCTAGCTCATATATTGTCATATTAGTGTCTGCTAATCACATTCTTTGCTGTCTCTTCAGAACAACGTGGAGTCAGTGGTGCCTCCTCCAGCACCACCGCTAAAGGCTCAGATTAGTCCGCTCGCCAATATGTTCAATCCAGAGCCCAGATCTCCGCTCACCTCCTCTTCAGACCACAACTCAGGTAGTGAAGGCTGCTCTGAAACACAAACCTGTCTCCCATAAATGACTGTGGCACCTCTCAGTCCAGTCATCAACAAGATCCATCAAAGTCCTGCCACAATTCATCAAAATCAAACGAGCAACGTAGACATTTTTTTACAGATTGAACTATAAATTATAGATTTTTTCAGGAAGAAGAAAGCTAATAAGTGTATTTCCCATAATGTCAAACTACTGCTTTAAATAATTCACAGTTAATTTTAACCTTTGACAGATATCTGACACTATCACATCTTTAATCTCTGTTTTTGTGAACCTCTGCTCGCTCCAGACCAGGGCAGTCTCGGAGAGGGCAGTCTGTCCCGGTCGACATCCCAGTCGTCTGGTCTCAACGTGGCCAGGAAACACCGGGTTAGGACCATCTTTCCCCACACGTCGGGCAACAACGACACACTCCTCAGCTTCGATGATGGCGACATCATCACTCTGCTCGTCCAGGAGGAGAAGGACGGCTGGCTGTATGGAGAACTGGAGAAGACAAGGCAGTAAGTTTTCGCTCTGTGGACAGAGAGATCATATATGTTACAGGGATGTGTTGATGGCTCTACTGTGTTTACATCACAGTATGCATTATAACATGAGTGTCTGTGCTGTAAAGTGGAGGACTTTTATTTTCCTACAAATGCCATGAAAAGACCGAAACCCTCCATAATGCGATCCCTTTCACAAGGGCTGTCTGTACTATAGAGCTCCATTATTACCCATTATAAAACACATCAGTGAGCCACAGTGTTGCACTGGGTGACTTGTTCCTTCATCGCATGTAATGTGGAATAGAAAACGTGGCTGTGGAATCCCTCCCTCACATACATGATTTAAATACAATCTAAATACGACTGTTGGCACACCCACAAGAGGAAATGTACTTTCATTCCAACAAATATGCAGCTCCCCTGACACACAGGCGTTTTTCACATAACTGAAGTGGCAGTACTAGTTTCTGCTTTGTGTTTCTTAATATTTTGCTGTGCTAATACATCATGCCTAGAAACACAGACTATGTCAGGTATGTTCAACACGACAGTCGTAAAGCTTGATCTCTCTGTCAACAACAATACCACACACGTACGTAAAAAATCCAGGTGCACTCACACAAACAACAGACATCTGGTCTTTTATTTTTCATCCAGCAGTGACACATAATGATGAGTGAGTGAAATGAAAAGGATCAACTAGGATTTTAAAAAGGTGAAATTGCACCTCCAGACAGCAGAGAGGGAAAAGTGTTCCTAGACACTGAAACAAATTCTTCCCTGCTTATACTGCTTACACGAACAGACGTCACATCTATTCTCTTTGTGTGTCTTGTTTGCTCAAATTATCAGGTTCGAAAATGTTTATATACAACATGTTGTGTTTGTATATGTAGCTGCAGCAGCATAAATCTGTAAAGGAGCCTCTGAGCTGCCTGTGTAATTACAGCCATCTTCAGCTCCTCTGTAGATCAATTAGGACTAGAGGCGAAAGGATACAGAGTGCTTACAGAGCTTGTGTCAAATGTTTTTTCATTCCCACTTTGAAACAAATTAACGCAGGCCTTATCTGCTCCCTGTGTGTGTCATTAAGTGGCCTTTTGAGTCAGAGTGGTTTTAATGCAGTCAGTGGCGGTTTGTCAAGAGGAGGACATGTTGGGATAAATCACAGTACATTCTGTTTCTTAGCAACAAATCCAGCGCGTTGCTCTGATAAGCCATATTTTCCACTAGACGTGACTTGGAGACAACTTCTGAGTCTTAGTGAACAAAATCTCTGTCTGTTATGTATTTTATATTTGATGTGTGCATCTGAATGATTCTAAGATATTCACTCACAAGCCTGCATGAGGAATGTGGGGGGGTATCAGCATCAGTTTTTCTTCTCTGGTTCTTTTATTTGGTTAATTAATGAAAGATGTCCAGAGACTGAACATAATTCAAAAGAGGAATTCATCGTTTTAGCAGAACTGATGATATTATCACACAGCTCGCCCAGGCTGAAAAAATGCTGATGTACATCATCTGATACTGAGGGAGAGATTTCTGTCTTTATCGTCAGAATAAACTACAGAACAAACATGTTCACTGAAAAGAAAATAGAGTAAAAGCTCCCACTCTCGGCTGATGAACTGGATGCATACGACTGACATTGTTCAGTCAGAAATGTATCCAAATAATTAATAAAAAATGAAAATGTTATATGGTGGTTTATATTAAATAGTCTTATGATGTTTTGGATGTTGTTTGTGTTTCTTTCTTTCTCATTAGGCGGGGCTGGTTTCCCTCATCGTACTGCAGACCTTACACTGAGCCAGTGATATCAAATAGGTAAGACAACATTACAGCATGCCAGGAACTGAATCAATAATGTGTTTACAGCTGATGTTTTGATAGCTGAAGTTTTATGTCATATGTCTTAGCAGCAATCTGGGCACGCCAGTGCGTAGTCTGAGTGTGGCCAGTCTGCCAGAGCAGGAGGAGGAAGAGCCAGTGTTGATTCCCCCGCCAGACTACAGTGACGACCCCCCCTCTAGCCCGGTGGTCTCCTCAACTCCCTCACCACAGAACACGGTTAGTACCAGTACCTGCATGAGCACAAACCAAAAATATAAGGTGACGCTACCGTAGGAAAGCCTTTTAACAAAAAACTTTTCACAAAATACTTTTAACATGGATTTAATGTTGGGGGTTTGGCCATGTAACATACTAACATAAACATTATTTAAAGCTGTTTTACTGTCCAGCAAGAAGAGATGAGATTCTGTCCTGTTGGTTTTGGCAGATAAAAGAAGCAGTTTGATGAATCTGATTCACTGAACATTATTTATTCCTTTAATCCATGGTTTGTTGCTCCAGCTATTATGCTTCTGTTAGCTTATTTGTGGCAGTGCTGCACCACAGAATACATACTGGTTGTTTAAAATTGCATTATGAAGTATTTATTTATATAACAAGATTGGCTTGCTGTTATATATTTATATTTTAAACAATGACACACAGTGTACCTACAAGCAATAAACAGCAAATGTACTTTAAAGCTATAATTGGTAGGTACATAATAACAATGGGTCAAATATAGAGTATGTATAATTTTAAAGGGGTCGCTCAAAGTTTTGAAACCGCCTGAATCTCTCACTCAGTGGCTAACATCAGAGGCCTGTGTGCTGTGCAGCTGCCGTGTTTGAGTCTCTAGGAAACGGGCTATCACATGTTCCAGAAAAGGTCTTACGCTTGATAGGATATCTTTATTGTTACTGCCTCACCTAAGTCGTTGCAGACTCCACGCCCACACCACAAAATGCCATCACACGTCAAACGTTTGGTCTGACTAATTGTGTCTTATCAACATCTCCTTGATGCACAGTCATCGCCTCCACGCCCTTAAAACAGATCACCAGAAACACACCTCAACTCCTCCAACCAGTTTGAGGAAATATACTATACATATCTTGATAATCATTTCCCAAAAGGATACATTAGCCTGAAACATGATATGTTTGCCCTCTACAGGAGGCTATTTGCAAATTTGCAAGAGTTCTCTGAAGACAAAGATGATAAGTGTAAAACAGACCAGAGAGGTATTGGCTCAGAAATATTTTAAAAGACATCTGAAAAAGTGCTCCTAGCCAGGTTTTTTTTTCAGGATTGGAGAGAGCGGTTGGAGAAGGAGAGTTACAGCGGGAAGCATAAAGGACAAGAGGGTACAGACACAATTTCATTTTGTGCCTGCACTATGTCAGCTGATTGAAAATGAACTAGTAGCTGTCCAGCCAGCAGACAAGCCCAGGCACTCTTCTTTCTCCCTCATCATCACCCCCCTGGCTGCTCTGTCTGTACTCAGTGTCCTTTATATCTGCTGCCTCAGGGTTTCTCCATGAAATAATCTTCTTTCTCTTATCCCATCGTAACTTCTCACAATTTTACACCAATTTTTAAAAACTGAAAAGACAAAAAATAAAATAAGGCCACAAATAAAATGCCCCCCCCTTCAAAGATTTGCTTAAGTGTAGGCAGAAGGCTGACTGTGCTCTTTAGGTTTGTATTGCGACTGTGGGTTTAAGTTAGACTTTGTCACTATTGCTCTGGGGACTTTAGTTCCCTGAGTTTTGCTTTCAGGTAGCATTGAATTCCCACCTCCTTTACACCAGAATGTTTTTGTATGGTGACACTTGACAGGCTGTATCTTGGACTCTAAACTAAGGTGTGTCAGTTTCAGTGGGAAACATTAATTAATTGATTGATTGGATACAGGAAACAGGTCAGAATAAGTTGATAACTTGTCTTTGACTAAGGTTAGCTGTGACTGTGATTTGTAGCTCCCTCAAAATTTACTTTTTTCCAAAAATAACGTTTTCTATGGTGTAGTGTTTTTTTGACATGGTAAAACAGATGTTAAAAAAAAGTCTGATTCTCATTTAATTATATTTATTTTGTGACTTTTTTCCAACACTCAATTATACCTCTTGCCTACTTGCAGTAAAAACATAACTAATCTTTATATGAATGTTGATTTTTTTTCTCTTGACAGGTTTAGAATGTTTAATGTTTTTAGGACTAATAGTTTACATTATATATAAAACAATTCTCAGCAGTATTTTGAGACCTTTACAGTCAGGAAAACAACAGAAGCTAAACATGAAATATTGCTTTGCTTGTGATCTCTGGATCATGTATTTGCAATGCTAGGTTTGTTGCAGGTAGTACTCAGCTCAAGAAGTAGTTCTGCCTGAAAGGCTGAGTGCAGGGAGTAAAATTTCATGAGCCAAAGTGAGGCTGCATGCTTGATGACTTCTGGATGCTGGATGTTGTCTGCCCTCTACTGGAAGAGTCAGATGGTGCATGTTTTTGTAATTAGTAATAAATGCAATAAAGGCTTTCCTAATAAGCTTTTTAACCTTTTACTAAATAATATATGCATCTGAGAAATAGAATAAAATCAATTAAGATTCCTGTAAGACGTTACAAGTTTTATTTTATCTGCACATTGAATAAACAAATGATAAAATCTTAGTTTAAAAAGTTCTTAGTTCTGATTTAATCTAAAATGAAAACAGCACACTAAACTACAAACTCATGGGTGCGACAAGAGTTCCTCTGACATATTTATTAGCAGCTGTAGCACTATTAACTTTCTTTACAGCTTTACAGGGTTTTATTAGCAAATATGTGGCTATAGCACCCCTCAGGGGACATAGCCTTGGTATTTATATTCCTCAACTTTGTTGTCCCCATGCTCACTTGACTCTGTGGAGACGATAAGATTATCATGGTCCTCAGGTGAGAGAAAAAGAGGAGCGTGTCTCTCTCCAGCCTTTCTAGATTGTTTACATTCCAGACTCAGTGAAGTCTGAGGTTGTAGCTTATGTGCGTGTCAAAGCTCCACTGTGCTGATTAGGAGTGGGGGGTGGAGTTGGGGGGATGACTGTTGATGAGAAATCTTATCAAACCAGTCTGACTACTCTGACTTTCTTCATAGCTAGAGGGAGGGTGTGGGTTTTTGGTGACTGTGGTGTGTGGGGGTGTGTTTTGAACTGTCAGTGTTTTTTTCTCTTTGTCCTCTGGATCTTCAAGGGTCTTTTCTTCTGTGTTTTTGACAACAGGTTTCTTTAGTCAATGGGACTGCAAAGGCTCCTTTTCTAGGGTGAGTGACCTAACACAACTAAAACAAACTCACAGGTTACAGCCCAATATGCGTGCGCTGATTGAAGATCAGCTGATGGTGGATTTGAAATGATTTCAGCCATTTTCTCCCTGCAGAGGCGGGAATCCGTTTGCCACGGTCAAGCTGAGGCCAACTGTCACAAATGACAGATCGGCGCCGAACATCTAACACAGAGCAGGAGAGTCTTCACCGCTGCCTTCAGGGGAGTCATGCAACATGGGACCCCTGCGACACAACCAATATCACCCCAACCTACATCTCACCAGCCTGCATGCTAGTCTCTCTCAGCACCGGTCTGCTCTATTAAAGGGATCCATTGTTTCTTGGCATACGTGTGTGTTACTGTGCCAGTGTGCGTTTTACATTTGCCACAACAGTGAAGCATTGCGTAATCAACATATGAAGAAACAGGATATTCTGAAAAACATTGTAGTGCAAAGAAAATGTTTCAAAATGTTAAACACGCAGTCTGTGATTGTGTTAAATTAATAATTCAACCCAAAATGAAAATGTAGGCTTTGTCTAATCAACATGTCTCTTAAAGATGTGATCAATTTGACCATTACAGGTATTTCTTATTTCTTATACTTTTAATGTGAAGCAGCAGCAGTCCAAAACTCTTTACTGAGTATCAGCACAGTGAATGTGCATTGCTGAAAAAATGCTGGCCATAAATAGTATCAAAAATGTCAGATGGATTTCATGACAATGATGAGGATTATGACTTTAAACATTAACCTCAGCCATCTTCCAAAATACTGAAAGGTCCAGGGCCATTTTTTTAATGCAAGTGTGAAAACTAAAGCCAGCTTTGCTTTGGCTTTGGTTTTTACACCATAATCCAAGCAGTTTGTAGACAAACATTTGCAAAAGGTGCAAAAACCAAACAATTTAGGACAAACTTAATAATGGATGTGTGAATCCACCTGTTTAATGCTACATGCATTACAGTGCAAAAGCGTTCTGGAGAAATTTGTGTCTTTTCATGTTTCCATGTAGTGTATTTGAAGATGTCAGCAGTGTAATATGAGGCTGAGACAAAGCTATTGGGGTTTTTTTGCGACTCTTGTGGTCCCATAAATATCTAAGGACTTTTGACTGACGTGATTATGGAGATAAAACCTGCATCTTCATTTTGGGCTGAGCTTTCCCTTTAAGATTGTCTCTTTGGAAAGAAGAGAAGTACTCAGAGAGTGTCATAAGGTCTTTTCAGGCCTGCTTGTGCTGCAGTCAGTTAAGTGTTTTAATACAGAATTAAGAGATCCACATGTAAATGAGAGTGACCTGGTGCTGATGAAACAGACCAGCACCCGGGCTGTCTTCCTGACTTGCCAAAAAATATATATAAACATGCATTGTTATTTCTATTTTTATTATAATTATTTGTCTTTCTTTTTTTTTTTTTTTAAAGAGGCATTGTGATGTACAGAGGTTGTGAGAATGAAGGGAGATTGACGTGTTGGGAAAAGGGTTTGTCATTTGAGTGAAGGCAAAACCAGCACCATGTTTCAAATAAGAAGGCTATTTATATGCAGTAAGTTTGTATGAGATATTTAAATAAAACATGTATGCAGAAGTCTATTCTGTGAAAGTGCCCCTTTAAACATGACAGCCACTGTGCTCCGTATGAGCCATGGACCCCATGCTGATTTTGATTTGACTGCTGGTATGTATGTTATATGGGTAAAACGACCTTGTGATGAAGGGAATATTTTTCATTACTCATGGTTCCACTGTTGTTTAATGTAGATTGTAGATGAACAATGCACAGTTTATGCAAAATAAAAATGTACCTAACTGGTAGATGTTCGCATTGTATGTGAATATGGTGGGTCATTGTTTGAAATCAACAAAGTATGAACTATTTCATGAGGAAAAGGACCTTTTTTGCCATGTATTTGCTTTACAGAATGTAAATGTATGATGAGGAACTGATTGATGAAACTCTTCATTGATCCTCACAGACCCACCGATGTGTGTAAGTGAACCCCTCAAACATAGTTAATGCCACATGCTTTCTTCAGAGTACCTTGCCACTGTGTTGACCATTGTAGTCTTTTTTTTCTCAATAAAACACAATAAAATAAAAGTCTGCATGAAAATTATTTTCTAAATTAATTTTTTCCCCTCCAGTCTTACATTTCAAAGTGGTCCAGAGCGAGGCTGCAAAATCCAAACATAAAACCTGACATTTAAACATGCTGCATCTCACTGAGCATAAAACACATCCTGTATCATCAGATATTGTTCACTAGGAAAACAACATGTGCAGCATTGCTCTCCAAAATGGGAAGTACAGTGTGAAAGGTATGAGGGAAAGGAGAAGTAAAGACTAGCTGCTGAGCCTGTTGACTTTGTGACCCCTGTCTTTGATCATGCCCATTAGCTTTCAGTTTCAAACAAATAATGTCTGTATGTTTGTGAGCCTTTTTAAGTGAACAGTATTATTCATCGCCTTATCTAATCAGGCTGCTCAGGGGGAAAAAAAACCTTATAAAACGTGAATCTACTATTGTGCTGGGGCCTTTGACATAATGAGGTCACGGCGCTGGGTCAGGAACAGCAGTGAAGATCAGCTGACCCCCTGTGGCTTCTTGTTTGTTGCCTCCAGTTGTTTAGTTTCTGTTCTGACATGTGAGCCAGCGGCGCCCCCTGCTGGATGTCGCCGCCGCAAACACCTGCTGCCGCGGAAACAGCCAATAGGAACACTTCCTGTTTCACGCTGGAGAGAAATTAGGATGTGAATATCAGAGGGTACGGTGTGATTTAACCAGCTGTCCATTCATTTCCACTCGCCGAATGAACAGCGGTGCCATCCCGCCTGCGCCGGTGGACGGTGTATGAGAGCAAACTCGAGGTTGGTGTGTTTGCGCTCCTGTTAATTTGCTATTTCTAGAGGGCTAAGCCTGTAAGCCTGCACCAAAAACAGTCTGAGTGTTGTCGCTAGAGCCTTAAAGCTGGTTTCACTGAACAGTGTGCGTTTGTTTGGAGCATTACGAGTCTTTCTCCTGTCATTCACACCTGCATTACATTACTGTCAATTAAGGCTAATTCGTAGCTAGTGCCGCTAGCATGGCGTTAATATGCAGCTTCGTTGTTGCAGTGCAACAAACTCCAGTCATAATTCTGTCAATTTTATCGTAGTGTCATCGTTGTTGGCACTTTGAAGGTGTATATAGACTTATTTTTTCTACTACTATTATTATTATCGACATGTGCTGCATATACAGTACTATGCTGACTGTAGGTAACAGGATACGCCTTTTAGCAGCAGCATCCCTGCCGGTTAACGCAGTGTTGTGAAATGGAGACCACTTAAAACAAGCTGTTAGCGTGCCTAGCTACTACAAGCCTGTTTATTGTATTTACAGTAATTTCGCATTTGTACACGGAGACTAAAGGATAGTGAAGGCACAGTAAGGACGAGTGCCACCTCAACACATGATTCTGATTACTGTGTACAGCCCTTCCCTTTTATCCCTGTTTCTCTTACTCAAGTTGTATGGGCAAACTCATTTTCTGTGCCTTAGTTTCCTTAGTTGCCTCAGTTGTGCGTGTAACAGTAATGGAGTAAATTGTACAACATAGGTGATGTGAACCCCAAGAAAGGGATGTGGGGTGTTATAGTGCTGTGCTGTGGTGTTGGTGTTTGTTGGTGATGATTAATGAAGGTTATTCAAAGAAGAAGCTGCAGCCCATTTTCTATCCTCAGCCCAGACTGAAGAACACCACCCTTCAAGAACAGAGTTTATACGGTGCACACATTTTATACTGTGTGTTTACCCGTTGAAATCACAGAAGCCATAGCCTTTTAGACACAGTAGGAAAAGGAAAGGTGTACATAGTAAACTTAACTATGGCTTAATTCTGTTTAGCTGCTTCAGTTTCAGGGTCCTGGTTTTGTGCATGCTCCCTTACTGTCACACTGTCATGGCTTACTGGCACACTTGAACACAACAGAGCCATTGTCAATGTTATTGGTAACATGTGGGGAAAAAAAGTCTATTCTGAAACAGCCTGTGTTTATCAGTATTGTACAGGGGATATTTAGCCAAATGACTTATGTATATGTTGTTTCATGACAGAATTGAATGAGATTCTTCTACTTAAGTCTCTCCATCACAAGCTTTCAGTCTCCAATTTATTTCTCTGGCCTTATAAATTTGTTTTGTGCTGCTTATCAGCCTCTTTCTTTTTTTTTTTTTTTTTACCTTAACTTTGCAGACAATAATGAAGCAGCCATGAATAATGTGTTTGGTGTAAATAGTAGCTGCAGTGATGTACTAGCTGATATAGATTATGTACCTGATATTGTCAAACACTGCCGTCAGTTTGTCAGTTTTGTAGCTTCAAAGCTGCATTAGCTACATTCACCCACTCTCCTCCACAGGTCTCAGGTGCAGCCATGCCCAGCTCCCTGCTGTGGGCGGTGGATGTGTACGGGCGGGTCTACAGCCTGTCCACAGCGGGCCAGCAGTGGGAGCATTGCCATGATGCCCAGATGGAGTTCAAACGGGTGACGGCAGCTCAGCAGTGCTGCTGGGGCATCGCCTGCGACAATAACATCTACCTGAACGTCTACGCTTCTGATGTGCCCGTCCGCTACCAGGAGGAGACCTACGAGAATCAAGTGGGTTCCGCTGTCATTGTTTACACAGTTTGCTTCTGGGAAAAAAAAGACATTACATTTTTCTGTGGGTATCCTTTAGTTTCTGCATGAATTATCTTAAGCAAAATTGAAAACATGGAGTTCCCCTTGAACTTGTGTCATGTGTGATTGAGTGACTGAAAAAGTGCAGCATCCTCATACAGAGCAGTGTTCCACTTCCTCTGTTGCTAACTCCAACGCACTGTCAGCTGCATTTAACAAGCACATATTGTACTGTATGTGAAACTCATATGGGGCAAAAATACCAATGAAATTGATTGATCCTGTGAAGATATTTGGTTTGGACTGGATTATGTGTGTGCTCTAACCTCCATCTCTGCCTTTCTATCAGCGATGGAATCCTGTCGATGGTTTCTCGGACCGTTTGTTGCCGAGTGACCGCTGGCAGTGGAGTGACGTGACTGGTCTCCAACACCAACCTCTGGACAGTTTTCAGCTTCCCTCCAACAGCTGGGAGTGGGAGGGAGACTGGTATGCTGATGAAAACTTTGAAGGAGAGCCCACAGAGAAAGGGGTAAGTGTCCAATGATTGATTTTTTTTATTTTTTGCCTGCATCCCCCTACTTCAGCATCACCTTCTGCACTTTTCATTACTACATTACACTTTTAATTACTGAAGTGTTTGCGCCTGCAGGGATGGACCTACTCCATCGACTTCCCCGCCACCTACACCAAAGACAAGAAGTGGAACTCCTGTGTCCGTCGCAGGCGATGGCTCCGCTACAGGAGGTACAAAGCTATGGACACCTGGGCTAAGGTTAGTGTTGTACTGTGTGTGTGTGTGTGTGTGTGTGTGTGTGTGTGTGTGTGTGTGTGTGTGTGTGTGTGTGTGTGTGTGTGTGTGTGTGTGTGTGTGAAGCCTATCAGTGTGCTCAGTTTGTCTCTCTTCATGTGTGTGCTGACAGATCCCCTCGCAGCAGACAACTCTACCAGATCCCTTCAGCGACATCAGCTGTGGAGGTTGGGAGATCAGTGAGGAGCCCAGGGGCCGGCTGTCACTGTGGGCTGTGTCCCTACAGGGCAAGGTACAGCTCGCACACACCTAACACCAACCTTAAACTTAGGTATCCATGGCAACGTACTTTAGGTCTTGATTAGCTTGTAATTTGCATAAATAAAGTCAGCTATAGTGTGGAAAAACACAATTTTACTCTCATGCACACTGCGACTCATTTTCAGGTGCTTGCCTTTGTAAAAGAGCCATCATCATCAATCAGTTATATAAACACTGCTGTGACATAGATGAAAGAGGCAAAATAACTACCCGAGCGTATCTTGCAGCTTGTACAACTAAACCTTTGCTGACATGTAACTCATAACGCCTGTCACGCTTTGCAAAAGAGAACCTTTAATATCTGTGCATAATGCATCTGTCTCGTCTCATAGATGTTAATATTTTGTTATATACACACATACTAAGGGTGTGTTCGTGAGTCTGTTGTATTATTTTATGACCTTGTAAATGCCCATAGCAAGATCACACACTCACAGTCTAGTCACATCAGCTGTATTTGTGTTGCTTGATGCGAATAGCCCCCCCCCACATGACTGTTTTGCTATCACTCTTATCTAACATCTAAAACTCTCCTTTTCTCTTTGTCCAGGTGTGGTTCAGAGAGGGAATCCATCACCACAATCCTGAGGGCTCTTCATGGGAGGAGGTGCCTCTCCCTGGGGAGGTAGTCCAGATCAGCTGTGGCCCAGGGGATCTGGTCTGGGCGGTGCTGTGGGAGGGGCAGCTCATTGTCAGGGAGGGCATTGGCCGGGATTGCCCCAGAGGTACACAAGCTCGCTGGTGGGAGGAGGATGCTGTGTGTGTATCTATTTGTGTTTATCCTCTTTATGGAAAATATTATTTTCTGCATGCCAGGTACCTCTTGGGCGGTGGTGGACTCTCCCAGTCCTGATGTGGGAACCATACATGTAGCCGTGGGAGTCAATGTCGTTTGGGCTGTGACCAAAGACAACAAAGTAAGAAAATTCTATGATGAACATTAAAAGAGACAGATTTACAGGATTAGAACACTGCTGCAAGCATGTTAAAGCATTTACCAGCTAACCCCTAATTAAGTACATATAAGTTGTTGTTGTTATCTTTTATTGTTCCCTCTCCTGTTTCTCCAGGTGTGGTTCAGACGTGGTGTGAACTCCCACAACCCATGTGGCTCTGGCTGGATCAGCATGGTGGGAGAAATGATCATGGTCAACGTAGGACTCAATGACCAGGTGATTTATGACATCATATCCTGCGTACACATGTTGAAAAAAAGTAACATATCAAGTACTTTCTCTCTTCTGGTTGCCTTAGTATTGTTGTGCAGTTTCTGTGGTGTCAAGTCACAGGATGTGGACGTATTCATGGCAGCCTGTTGCTCTCGTGTGTAGGTTTGGGGTATCGGTTGTGAGGACCGGACGGTGTACTTCAGACAGGGTGTGACCTCCAGTGAACTGAGTGGGAAAACCTGGAAGGTTATCAGTGTTCCCCGAGATGGAGATCGATCCCACTCCAGTGCGAGTGCAAACAGCCTTCAGAGGTGGAGAGGCCTCAATAAACACACACACACACCACATGCATACAGTCTTACTGTCTTTGTGGGGACACTCATTGACATAATGCATTCCCTAGTCCCTTATCCTAACCTTAACCATCACAAATGAATGCCTAACCCTAAAACCAAATCTTAACCCTCAAAAAACACAAAAATGGTTTCCAAACAAAATTTGCCCACGCAGCCATAGAAAGACATGCAGACACACACACATTCAAAATATGGACATTTTAGGTAGAGAGAACACATGGTTCACACTCAGGCACAGTGTCAGTGCAATGACAGAGCAGATATTTACCATATGAAAGAGGTGGACAAGTTAGACATGAACTCATAGTAAAATAATACAGTACAAAAAAATTACCTGATTTCACTGAAAATGCAGGAAACAGCTGTATGCAGTATCAAAATGTTTGCTGTTAAAGCAGTAACACATTGGTTCACTTTCTGTTTCCATTTCTCCGTTTCATAGTGCTGGATGTTACTTCTGTGGTGAGGTGCGTGCTCAGTCAGTAGCGAGTGAAGTGGAATCAGACACAGAGAAAGGATCTGCAGATGGAGCCACCTGCCTCGTCACCTCTGCCTCCCCAGAGTCCTTTGTTGATGATCACGCCTCTTACCAACCCAGTGACACCCCAAAACCCCACATCCCCAAAGTCACCAGTGACAGCTTCATCTCTGCACTCGTCTCCGATCGAGAGCCCACAAAGACCTTAAGAGATGTCGGATCTGCCGCTCCTGCTGTTCTGGAGGAGGAGACCATCCCCGGAGATGGAGAGGTCAAAGCTCCCTGTGCTGATGTAGCTCTTTCCCCCAGTCAGTCCGGAGGTCCTCTTGACCCCCAGTGGAGTAACGTGGACCTGGAGGAGGCACAGAGTCAGCAGGCCCAGACTGGAACAATGCTGGAATCAGCTGATACTTGCAGCTTGTCGTCTGTGGCTACATACACCCTTGCCATGGAAGATCCTTATGGGGCAGATGAACACCCTCTGTGGGCGTGGGTCAGTGGAGGAGGCTGCTCTGTGGACAGTCACTCCCAACTCAACTGGTTCGGCTGCTCTATGAACACCTCATGTGAGTTCAGTGTGATGGCTGAGATTTTTTTAGCATCTTATTTTAGCATCTGTTCTGGAGATAAAAGAGGGTTCTCACTAGAACAAGCTCCAAGACAGTAATAAAAGTGATTCAGCATAGTTATTAATAAACTAAAAACTAAAACTACTAGAGTCCCAGAACATAGCACAGGCTGACTGTTCGTGCGATATACTGCTTACATTTCCATTTCATGTCTGCAGGAACACTCTGGTGCCGTTAAGGTTCAGTGTATGTCAATTTTATTTCCTTTATTGGTGTTAGTTATTGATTTTTAAATTTTTTTCTACCTTTCTTCCTCCAGCTTTGGTCCAGTCAGTCCAGTCCATGAGTCTGTCTGTAACCCCAGCCCAGACAGCAACCTGGAAGAAGCAAATCTTTGAACAACTCAGTGAGAGGACCAAGAGGGAGATGGATAATTTCAGACATTATGAACAAGCCATAGAACAGGTACATGTGGTATAGGAGAAGTCAGACATACTGTCTGTATGTGTTTTTTTTTTTCTTCTTTCCCCCTTGTGTCAGTGATTATTGATTATGTGTCTGAACACCTACCCCCATTACAGTCTGTGTGGGTGAAGAAGGGAACCATGCAGTGGTGGAGAGACTGGAAGCCACACAAGTGGATAGATGTTCATTTTGCCTTCGAGCAGTTCTCAGGACCAGAGGGCAACAAGGACGGCATCCTTTTCATCTATTACAACTTCTACGAGGAGAAGAAGGTGAGGAAGACAAGTGTGTGTGTGTGCGTGTGTGAGATTAAACAGATGCATTATCGGTACAGTACACCTGACAGCCTCATGTGTCAGGGAGATAGCTGTTTATAATTCATTGTCAGAATGTCACAATGCCTGTACACGTTAATACAATAGATACCCTCTGAAAATAGAATGACTCATTCAAATGAATCAGTACTGCTGTTCCTCTCTTGCACTCACTACCGCTTTCTTGTTCTTATTTCTTCCTCTGTTTCCTTTTTTTTTAAACTTTCTATCCACTCTTTTTTCCTCCTCCGTCCCTGCTGTGTCTCTCTCTCCAGTACTTGCATGCCTTCATCAATGAGGTCACCATCCTGGTTCCTGTGCTGAACGACTCCAAACACACATTTGCCGTCTACACTCCCGAGCGGACCAAACAGAGGTGGCCGATCAGATTGGCAGCAGCCACGGAGCTGGAAATGCACGACTGGGTATTACACAGCACAGCATGCCTTCTTTCTCCGTCTGCATAGATTTCCACCTGGGGAAAAAAAAAAGGACCAAATGGTTTCATCTAAAAACATGACTAATGTACTGAAATAAGACTAGTTTTATAAACATATTAGGTGGAGTTTAACACCTTTGTTGATGAAAATAACTGCCATAAAAAAAAATGAATTTTAGATGGTGAATTAGAGAGAAAAGAAAACTGTGTATCACCACGTTTGTTGTTCAGTCTGCTGAAATCTCCATGTGATTTGCACACACACATTTCTACCATTTCCTTTTTCTTAACCTTCTTTCTGTCTCTTCCTGTCAACTCTCATTTGTATGTCCCTCCCTTTCTGACTCCCTGTCTCCGCCTCCACCTCCCTCCCGGCATCCAGCTGGCATTGTTGAGCATGTCATGCTGCGACTCCAGGGGGATCCAGGGTCCTCCCTCCAAACAGGTCATCTGGTCCGTCACCTGTAAAGGAGACATCTTTGTCAGTGAGCCCTCTCCTGGTCTGGAGGCTGTGCCTTACCCCACACCCTGCGACCAGATGTAAGAAGAAAAAGCCAGACATCACTGTCTGCAGGAGAAAGAATATAACGCTAACCTTGTGATACATAAGGAAATAAAAATATATGACTTTCCTTGCTCTACCATAACGACTCAGGTGTCAGTCTTGTACTTTGTGCAGGTTCTGGCGGCAGGTTGGAGGTCACCTGCGTGTGGTGGAGTGTAACAGCGTTGGAATAGTGTGGGGGATTGGCTATGACCACACAGCTTGGGTCTACACCAGGGGCTACGGAGGGGGCTTCTTCCAGGGACTGGCCAGCAGCACAGATAACATTTACACGCAGACTGACGTCAAGAGCGTCTACATCTATGAGAACCAGAGGTGGAACCCTGTCACAGGCTACACCAGCAGGTATATCAGTCGCTCCAGATACCTCTGAGATTCAAACTGAAGAGGGGAGTTTGTACTCAAACTTTACTACTGCAGCTGAGGCACATGCTGTTTTTGATAGTTTGGGCTTAGGTGCAAAGTCAGTCGTGTTAAGTGTGTTTGCTTTGTTTCAGAGGTCTACCTACAGACCGCTACATGTGGAGTGATGCTTCAGGACTACATGAGTGCACAAAAACAAATACCAAACCTCCGTCCCCTCAGTGGACATGGGTAAGTACAGCTACACACAAACACATGCAGGGAAAGGCCCTGCTGTGATTTGAAACCAGTTCTGTGGTACTCAGGTTAACTTTAGTTTGAATACTATAAATATCTGGTCTTTAATTATCATGGACAAGGTGTGTAGTCAAAAAAGCTTATGTGTTCATCATGTTTCAGTTCCCATATTTGCTGTTTTCAGGTGTCTGACTGGGCCATCGACTACAGTGTCTCTGGAGGGACAGACAGAGAAGGCTGGCAATATGCAGCTGATTTTCCAGCGTAGGTTTCATTTGCCGTTCCTCAAACCCACCAGCTGTGTCTGTTTATTCAAATAATACTGCCCTCATAGTGATGACCTTCACGTATTTCTGTTCTTCTCCAATTCTTCCTTCCTGTTCCCTGGCTCTCCTCACAGGTCCTATCATGGCTATAAAACAATGAAGGACTTTGTCCGTCGCAGGCGATGGGCCAGGTACTATAAAAAGCAAGGCTGGCATATTAGTCTCTCCAATATATTTGTTCAGCAGTGGTCCACTTGACATTTGTAGTTTGTGTGTGTGTGTGTGTGTGTGTGTGTGTGTGTGTGTGTGTGTGTGTGTGTGTGTGTGTGTGTGTGTGTGTGTGTGTGTGTGTGTGTGTGTGTGTGTGTGTGTGTGTGTGTGTGTGTGTGTGTGTTTGTTTGTTTATTAGTCAGTCAGAAGGGACAGTAGGGTCTGACAAATGCTGATCTTTGCTCAGTGTGGGAACAATTTATTTTGTGATTAATCATTGGGCAGTAATTAGCTAAGCATATTGGTAACGTTAATGTAACATGCGCATCACAGAAGGCTTTTACGTCAGATCTTTAAATAGTATTAAATATTTGATGTGAATGTTTTATGAAGGTGTTGGACAAAACAACAAGGAGCATCTTTACAGTTATTGATGTTTGAGGTTGGTGGTGAGCAATTGTGTTTTATTTCCTGCACAGGAAGTGTAAACTGGCGACTACGGGGCCCTGGCAAGAAATCCCACCCATCCCACTGAGTGACGTGACCATCCTGCCGTGTGCCGCTCAGAGCAGCGTGGACGTTATTCCCCTGTGGGCGATCAGCAACAAGGGAGACGTGCTCTGCCGACTGGGAGTCACCGCACTGACGCCCGCTGTGAGTCACATAAGTAATATGCAAGCAGACACCCCATGAACAGGTTTTACACCACTTACACACATACAGTAGTGCAAATTACCACATTGCAATTTATTTGGACAGTGTGTGGGATCCTTTCCTTATTTTTAGTCCTCATATCAAAGTCATAAAAGACTTTAATGTTGGACTGCAGCGGGACATATAGTAGCCAGAGATGGACAATGAAAATGTCCGTCCAGTGTAGCTGCAACAAAATCAGTTTAAAAAGTACTGGAGGGGTCATTGTTCTAATGTCCTCTTGTTGGTCTATCAGGGATCGTCATGGCTCCACGTGGGAACTGACCAGCCTTTCAAGTCCATCTCCATCGGCGCCGCCAGCCAGGTTTGGGCCATTGCAAAGGACGGCTCTGCCTTCTACAGGGGATCTGTCTCTGCTCAAAGCCCTGCAGGTCGGTGTCATTCATCATGACATGAATCATTCATGTTCCTGTCAGCTTCAAATCAAAAACATTAAGATTTATTTACAAATGAGCAAAGTTAAGGAAACAAAACATGTCAGCCTCTGACGCTGCCAACAGACATGATTTTCTCTATTGTTTTATTATGTGTGTATTGTGTCTCCCTCTGCAGGAGACTGTTGGTACCACATCCCTTCCCCAGCTAAGCAGAAGCTGAAGCAGGTGTCTGTTGGGAGGACATCAGTCTACACTGTCGATGAAAATGGTGAAGCAGCTGCACTTATGGATACCTGATCTACCCTAATTTTAAAATCTATGCTTTTGAGAGACTTCATGTTTCTTGGTGAATTCTCTCTCTTATCCTGTCTATGATGTGGCTATTTCCTGTCCAGGAAACTTGTGGTACAGACAGGGTGTGACCCCCAGCTACCCTCAGGGCTCATCCTGGGAACACATCTCTAATAATGTGCGCAAGGTCTCTGTAGGGCCTCTGGACCAGGTGGGTACCAGGATATCAGCACGGCACCATGAAACTTACCATTGGTGACCTTTTGTCTACATTGAAGTTACTGATAGATGTGGATGTAATGACCAACATTCAGCAGGTCTGTACCTTTGGTTTCCTGTGGTATGAACCATGCACCACAGTGTATGGATGATACGTCACAAGATTTCTGGCTGCTAGTTTGTTGCAAGTTATAGTTTGACAGTTATCAACCATTCAACCATTTAAGATCCCAACATGTGAAACTGATGCCACTTTAATTACTGACTTAGAATATATTTCTATATTTGAAATATATAAATCTACTAAAATCACCTTAGGCTGTTCTGTTCACTTAAGATGTTCAGGTTCATTTGTAGAATATAAAAGAGGAAATGAGTGCATGTTGTGATGAGTTAAGATCGATGATGTGTTAAATAACGTTCATGTTGTTTGCTGGATGATTTCTGTTGTTTTGTGGTTGTTGGGGTGAAGGTGTGGATCATAGCAGACAAGGTGCAGGGCAGCCACAGTCTGAGCTGTGGAACGGTGTGCCATCGACTCGGCGTCCAACCCATGCAGCCCAAAGGACAGTCGTGGGACTACGGCATTGGGGTAAGGCTCCAAAGAAACTAAAGTGTATGTGTGTTCCTTAAGGCTGTATCTGTTTGGATTGGACTTTTTATACAAGTATAACCTTCAGTTTCAATCAGAAATGGCTACCACATTTACTAAACTCATCTTCTGCCCCTGTCCTTTTCACATGTGTGTCTATAACTATACAAAGTACAGAGTCTCAGGCAGAACAGTTTATTAAAGAGGTGAAGTATGACCGTGCTAAATTCAGTAAATGTATTACAGCAATGTTTTCCAGACTTATTTGCTTGCAGCTGAATCATTTATGCTTTTCAGTAAAATGAAGGAAAATTGAAAGTCTTGTCTTTAAATTCAGTTTGTTTGTACGTTAAGATTCTTAAACACAGGCCAGATATTTGACTTTGAAAACCTGAATTTCCAGCTCTTGCTAAAAAGATTATCTAATTCACTGTAAACAACTGTCAAGTAAATATTAGGTGTTTGACTTTGAAGTAACACTTTTTCACATATAAACCTGTGCAAACTGCAGCAGGTTAGAACAATAAAATGGTGGGTGTCACCCTGGTAATAGTGTGAGCTGAAATGAGTTTGTTAAGTACTTAAAGCCATGTGGTAAATAGGTTTACCTCCAAACAAACAAAAACGCCCAGAGCTGACTTCTCCCTCTCTGTCTCCCCTCTTCTTATAGGGCGGGTGGGATCACATCACAGTGAGAGGGAACTCCATGGAGCCGCCCCGCATCCGTCTTCCCTCTCTAACAGACCCATCCACCCTGGCCCCTCGGAGTCCCCTTCTGGTCAGGAGCACGGAGGTCAACGGCAATGCTGTGGGATGCTAGATACACACTAAAACACACACACACACACAAAGATGCACACACACTGTATGTAGACATCCTGAACTGTATTACCTTTGTAGTAAATAGTTGTTCTACTTTTAACACTGAAGTAGCAGCAGTGATAGTTCAAATCCAAACTCTGGAGAACAGCCTTCAGTCTTCATGTCATCTGGGTCTGTGTGGCACAAAGTGTGGGTTTTTTTTTTTTTTTTGACATTTAGAACAATCTCGGATAACTTAAACAGGTGGGGTGAATCCCTCTGAAGACAACCTTTACCCCTCTCACCTCAATGTTTTTCACTGTACTAAGTGTTCACCTCCTCGGTACGGGCTGCTTGTCTGTCTGTCACTAACACTGAACCTGATGTTCTTAGTGCATTTTGTTTCTTATTTATTTGTCAGGATGTGATGTTTATGTTGATGTGTGTGGTCTCTGTGTATAGAGTACTACATGCAAAGTCAAGGTGAAGGTGGAAGGGAGTGTTTTTTTATAGGTGATTTTAGTTTAGTTTTTTTTCTTAATATATACGAACATAGGGAAACATTAGTGTTTTTAAATTACAGTTGCTTAGCTACTGAACTGTCAGCTCCAGGGCTGGTACTGTGTACAAAATATAAATGATGTTTCATTTTAGCCTGCAGGCACCAGGTTAAAAAAAAAAAAAAAAACAGAGTAAAACCTGATTGCACTGGAAACAGAAGGAAATCAATGACTGGATAAAGCAGGCAGGACAATGATGGGTCCAGGCTGCTTCTGTTGTCTGCTGATTAGACACACTGCTGTTTTAACTGTATAACCACATAGAAACAGCTTCTGCATGTCACCCACAGGTTTCTGAAAGGACTTTTTGCTGCCTAAATTTGGGTTTATTGCGTTGCACTGTCCTGGTTGCGTTTGAACAGAAAATGTGAATTTGGGTGATGTGGGGAAACCTGTGTGGAGCTGAGTGTGGATGGGCAAGAGGAAACCACCATGGCTGAGTGTGGTGGCCTGAGACATCTGTAAAAGCAGCCCCTTTGTCTCTTTTAATGGTATAAGACGTAGTGTGAGAAGGAGTCAAACTAACGACTGCTACTTTAACTGCTAAAAAATATAATGACTTTTTGAGAAAAAAAAAAAGTTTATGATTATTATGTTACTGTCATGGAGTATGTGCAATGTTTAGAGTTGTAAATAGGGGAAAAGTGTGGATTACTCGTTTAAGTTTTGTGGTCAAAATGCTTAAACTGAACCTTCCTCTTTCTCAGGAGCACGTTTCCATTTGTGTGTCGTCTACTTCCTTTGGACTGATGGCAGTAGAATGACTGAGCAGTGAGAAAAACCATTGTCAGAATCATTATATTTTTGTTATGAATCTGTAAGATATTAGTGTTCTACAATAGGTGCAGTGGTTGTTGCAGTGGTACTACCTACAGGTGGAGTAAGTGTTTGTAGAATTGACAGAGAGCAATTCATTTAAAACACAGTTTTCCAGGAAGAATTACTCAGAAACCATACACACTGGTGAACTGCATCTGTTCAGGCGTTAGTTTATGTTAATGCTTCCTAAATTCACCCTCGTAATCAGCAGCTGCCTAAATATGGCGCAGCATTTGTAAATGTTGAACGTGTACAGAGGCCTGTCTGTATTATACTGTGAATAACTGACATCAGACTGTGTTACTATAGTGTGCAACACAACAGTGCTGTTGACATTGTGGAGTACAATTCAAAAAGTGTTGTGCATGGTCAAAATAACAGTCTCTGTCAATAAATAAATGTGTTTATTGATAATAACTTCTCAAATATTTTCTCCTCCTCCTCCTCCTCGGTCTCCTTCAACAAAGAAAAAATCAAACAACATAGACTTTAAACATCATCTCTGCCTTCCAGCCACTGCACAGGCTCACAAGCCTGTAAGAAGACGAGTAAATCGTGTTCTTGAATCGGTGGCAGGTCGTCAACACGAGCAAATGAACAAACACACTTTCTAGCTTCCACATTTCAGTACTTAGGCCTGCTGCTTGCTTTTCTTTTCTTCCTGGATGTGACAGTTATGACTAGAGGCTACACTCAGCAGGTTTCTCAACAGAAAACACAAGAAGATCACAAGATAACACAAAAGAGAACAAGTTCCTGCCTCAGCTCAAACCATAGAAGATGAGAAATAAAAAAAAAAAAAGAAAAAGAAAGAAGACAGAATGGCGAAAGCTTAGCCCTTCAAATGAGTCTGTTCGCTTTTCATAACCATGGTCCATCTGGTTTTCTCTGTCCAACCTGCAGACTGTGTGTCTGCTTGATGAATGGTGCTTCAGTCATTCCATATTTTGCACAAAGGGCAAGTTCTAGACAGCCCACCTCTTGCTTATGTTCAAGTGTGGGGTTATTGTCAGGTGTCCATGATCTGGAACAGATCCTGGTTCCTACTGGAAACACCGCTTTGGACCAGATCTCAGAGCAGTGTGACCGTAGGAACCTGGGCATCTTTTAAGATCTGGCCCTAAAAGTCTTCCCACACATCTTTCTGCCTTGGAGACCAGCCTCTGGTTTCCTCTCCTGGTCTCCAAACCACCTTGCAGCCACTGCTAGCTGTGTTGGCTAAAGCTGTGCATGTGGGTGAGGTACTGGGTGAGGCCATCCTCCCCCTCCTCCTCCAGGTGCTGTTGGTAGCACTGGAGCAGCTTGGCAGCGCTGGCCTCTGATGGGACCCCACCGGCCGGCAGGCAGGCCCCCGACATGTCCAGGATGATGGTGGTCAAAGCTTTGATGTAATTCTTAGCCAGGGTCAATGTCTCAATCTTGGACAGCTTCTTGTCAGTCTTGACATGTGGGATGGCCTCGCGCAGTGCTTGGAAGGCGTTGTTGAGTTTGTGCATGCGCTGGCGCTCCCGCTCGTTGCTCTCCAGACGGCGGACGCTGCGTTCTTTGGTGCTGGAGCCGTGTTGTCTCCGCCTCCGCCCTCCACCCACTCCTCCTTGACGCTTCCTGTCCCCGCTCCTCAGTGACCCCCTCCAGGAGCCGCCAATCCGCACCGAGGCCTCCGAGCCTTCCTGCTCACTTGAGCCAGGTTCTGGTTCTGTGTCTGGTTCTAGTTCTGGTTCCGGGTCAGACCAGGTCCTCCTGGATGGTTTCACAGCCTTCCCTTTGGACTTCATCCTGATGCTTCCTTCACCTGTCTCTCTCTCTCTCTCTCTCTCTCTCTCTCTCTCTCTCTCTCTGAGTGTAGATCTCACAGCTTCGATATGCCTGGGTAAAAAAGACAGGAAAAAAAAGAAATAGAGAAAGCTCAGTCTCTTTCTGGAATCTACAAAAGTGGCATTTTAACTTAAATTCAAAGTATTTTTACAGTTTTCTCTCGGTCAGCCAGCAATTCCCACTTTCTCTCCAATTCAAACAGCCTTGCATCCTCTTGTATCTAATCAGCCTCTTGCAGTGTGAAAACTCCATGATGTTGGTCTGTTAATCTATGCCTCTCTTATCCCCACAGCCCTGAGATAATGCCCATTTCAAGGTTACACTCACAAAAACACAGAGACCAGCCAGCACTCAGCACTCAGCAGGAGCAGCAGTCGGCTAATTCACCTCCAGTGCTCTTTAACTTCACTTTAACTGGTAAATGGTTTGGCTTGAAATACTGCAGCCAAGAAATCAGTAAATAAACCTTCCTGACCTTATTGATTAATACATGTTCAAACACGCTGAAGCTTTAGATTCAAAAGCAATGGAAATGTCTTTAAACCACATTATCAAACATGCTGGTATTAAAACTTAGGAGATAAAACTGTTTTAAATAGATAAATGTACACAATGATAAAGAAAGATTAAAAGGCTATTTCTCCATCATCATCCCTTTAGAGTGTCTCCCTTCCCTCTTTATTTTCCTAACCCCAGTATAATCATCTCAACGGTAGAGTTATAACTGATAGGAGATAAACAGGCACAAGTCAAATTCATGCGCCGTAGTAAATGATACACACAAAGCCAACGATGAAAGCGGCTCAAAACACCAGGAAATAAACTTAAAAAAAAAAAAAAAAATCTTACCTCAGAAGTTGAACTAACTTTCCTCCTCCTGCGTGTTTACGGGAAAAGCGTCTCCATGCAGCCTCTCTCTCTCAGAGCACCATCGTACAGGGGGTGGGGGGCCGGGCGCAGAGAGCAGCGGAGCGTCGCCCTGCGCACAGACTCACAACTAATTGTCAAACGTGTGAGCTCTACCTGTGGCTGACTGATGTACACGTCGCGCTGCTCAGCCAATCACAGAGCCGGCCCACTCCCTCCAAACTCTGCTCTCTGATGTCCCACACGGTCCCGACAGGCTACTGCTGCTGCTGCAGCTGCACAGTGCCACAGCCTTATGACAACCTAATTATTACTTTAATTAAAATTAATTTTAATTTTTAAAAAACAGGACAATATTAGGACTGACCTAGAGGCCAATTAAGTACCCAGATTTACTTAGACAAAAGTTACAATACCACACTATAAAAGTTGCAAGTGTAAGTCCTAGACTCAAAATTATATCTAAAAGGGCAGAAGTAGGATATAAACAACAAAAATCACACAAAGTACTCACTATGAACAGTGCCGAAGTGGCGCTACTTTGAACTGCTCTTGATACTTAATTCATTATATTTTATAAACTGATCATATGTTTTATATGTGAAATATATTCTCAAAAGTAAGCCTAAAGCAGCCTAACTACAGCTGTTTCCATCATGTAAAGTTACTCAGTTGTTTTTCACCTCTCATGATGGCTGATATTTATGTAAATAACCAGCACAAAATGTGATACCCCCACAAAAAAAAAGATTCAGTGTTTTTAAATGTTATTACTGCTTAAGTATCATAACGTCATAATAGCACCATGGTGTTAGACCAGTTACAGTTTCCATTAAAAGCCACGATAATTAACATCATTTCATGTGATTTGTGCCTCTGGAACTGGTCTTAACACTTTACTGTAAAAGTTTTATTTTTTATTTTCCCCATCTATGATATGGTGAAAAAAATATCTTTCCGTGTCCAAAATCAGATTTGAATGTGCTGCTTACAATAAACACGAGCAATTGTGTCACTTTACTACAGACTGTTTTACCACAGCACCACAGTTGACATGTCCAAGGAGAAGTGTAATGTTTCATGTCCTGAATTACACGTGCACTGATCTTTTTTTTTTTGGCCTGCTGTAAGGTAAAAGACAGAAACACTGCGTTTTTGGTTCCTTGTCCGCTCCTTTCACTCCAAGCAGTTAACATAATTTCCATTGCGGCTTATCACCTTCCACTGCTTCATTTGAATACAACCCTCCAGGCTACACCTGAATTTACAGAAGCAGGGCCAGGCCTCATTTAAGCTATGTCACATTATTTACTTTTTGCCCGACAAACTGCTGGAAAAGTTTTGCGCTGCAGTACTTCTGTGATGTGAGAGTAATGTAGGCTGCTGGCCGCCCTCAAACTACTGTCCAACTACATAAATATACCAAACAAAGAGTGATGGAACACAAGTAAAGTAATTAACTTTTTTTTTGCATAATCACCATCACACCCCTTCCCCACATGGACGTGTGATCTGCAGTAATCCCACTTTGGCTGTTTGACCTGGGGCCCCCAAACACAACTGTTGGCAGTTGGGATTATTGCCCTTTCATACTGTGGTAGATAGCAGAGTCCAGAGACAGGGTGATGGCATGGCAGTGAGATATACTGAGCATTCATGTAGGTAAATCATGTCTCACATCAGGTTGTTTCCACAACTTGTAGCTTGTAGTAATCACAGTTTCTGAAAGCTTTCCCAAGTCTCTTGGGCCCATTTTACAAATGACTTTTTTTTAGAGAATACTATTACTATTTTTTAAAGAATACTGCTTTTAACATTTTCTTTCTATCAATTAACATAAAATTAAACAGAATTAAGCTCTCTAAAGTTCTAACTTGAAGAACAGACACTTAATATTGTGGTGAACATAACTGGTTTAAAAACATTTTATCATTTTTATTCCTTTGTTGATCATTTGACTTTGTTATCTGTTATCACAGATGAACTAACATTAAGTTTTCCTATCAAATGTCTCAGAAATACAGATTCAGTCACCACCCGTGGTTACAGATCAGACTGCTGCCCTGCGCCTCTTGTTCTTGCAGTGGAACCTCTGCTCGTGGCAGGACCCAGCAACAAGTAGGTGGAGCCCAACACAAAATCTCCCCTTACGCTGACGATGTCTTGCTGCATGTATCACAGCCTGTGACTTCCATTCTGCACCTTCTTCATGTAATTAGTTTCTTCGGGTCCTTTTCTGGTCCCAAAATCACTTTCTCCATTACTCTGCCAACAGGAAGCCTCAGAGATAAAAACCTATTTCTTAGCCTCATTTCCATTTTTTGGTCCATGTCAGGGTTTGTTTACCTGGATATTTTAATTACTCCTAAGTTTCATCCAGTGTTTGAGGCCAATTTTAGCCCTCTTCTGGGTACTATAAATATGGACCTACACAGAGTTTCTATCATTAAATGAATTTAACTTATCCTAACTAGTTAAACTTTTGTCAATATTATTGCTACAGCATCAGCAGTAGAGCAGTTACTTCTCCTATGTCCAACTGTCCAACACTGTGTTGAATATGTAGGATGTTGCACAGACATGGCAAAGTGAACTCTGTGTAAACACTGATGAGGATAAATGGGATGTAATATGGGGCCATAAATAGAAGATATCAGTGTGTGTGACCCTGGTGGACTGCTGTAGTTTAAAATCATCTTTCACTGTTTGCTAAAATCTCCCAGTAAGAGTTAGAAAACAAACCCCCAGCTTTCACCTTTATGCCAAAAATGTAAAATCTCCCTAGAGACTTGGACTCATTGTGTCTGGTCCTGTCCTAAAAACAGCAGAACTGTATGTGACAAAAAAAAATGAAATGGTTAGGATATAGGCAATAATAAAAACAAACTTACTGTACAAATGGTAGCCTACAGGTCAAAGCATTTTATAAATGATAGAGAACACCAGTGTAACTTGGCTTTTAGCAACCTGATGTTAAAATGTTGTGAATGTGTGATAACAACAATAATTTACAGGTGTGTTACTCCCAGCTCTTAGAAGCAAACACTTCTAGCTTTTGGTTTTTGGTGTCCTTGAACTTGCGTGTGTGTGTGTGTGTGTGTGTGTGTGTGTAAGGTCCTGGTCCTGCCAGGTTTCCTTTCCTCCTCAGGTACACTGTATCTAATCAACCAAACCTCGCTGATGCTGGCTCTGTGGAAACATTATCTGTTACTTTCAGTTTGTTCAGTTTCTGCTTCCATTGGCCCTAAGGCTTACACTGTTTATTTAGCCGCAGCCGCTGATAAATTCTGAGCTGAATACACTTCAGTAATGAGGCAAGTAAACAGGGCCCCCACAAGCATGCTCTGTTTGAGCAAAACAAACTGTGTAAACAACATATACTCTTTGTATCTCAAAAAGATTAACCTGGAATTTGTTGAATCCAACAATTTGAAGCTAGAATGGGTTTTCAGACACAGATAACAATTTATTAAACTCATGAAAGTTGGAATTGACAACAGTTATGTCTCTGTTTCACAGCTCAGGTCCAAGGACACAAGCTGGCATAAAAAGCAGCTTCCAGAGAGGTTTGCAGCTGGAGAGGTACCAGCACTGTTGTGCAACTGGCTGTTTTATCGCATCATAGCCTGTGGTCATGTCATACCAACAACTGTTGAAGCTGAATGCACTGTCACACAGTCCTGCATGGCTGTGATGTCATGAACGGCAGGTGTTTTGAATCCATTTGGGGAAGAGAGAGGGAGAGAGACAGAGAGAGAGAGAGAAGCCATTAAAATCCCTGACTCATCGTAAAAGAGGAGGGAGGTGGGGAGATGAGTTAGAGCTGAAGAGGACGAGATCTGGACGATTAGTCAGTTTTTCCATTAGACCAAGGCTGGCTGTCTGAAAGAAAAACAAGTGTGGATGTCACATTAAGCCACGGTGACAATGAGATGGCCTTTGGCAGAAGGCAGACTGTGTGACAGGAAGGCTGTGGTTCACTGCCACTGTATCATAAAATCTGAATCTACAACTCAATATGCGTGTGTGTGTATATTTACGTGTGTCACTAACCGTTTCTCTCACAGTTCAAGGTCTGACTCGGTGACATGGGTGAGGAAGAGGCAGGTTTGGGACAGAAAGTAACGCTCTGGCCTGGACGGAGCAGTCGTCCAGCTCCGTGTTGGCAGGGAGAGGTTGTAGTGCTGAGAGTGACTGACACACTGAAAATGGCAGTTCTTCTCCAGAGCTGAGAAGTCGTCTTCCCACTCCAAGCCTGCAGGCAGAAACCAACCAAACACGCAATTAGTGACAATGAACTGCCAACAGCCTGCGGCATCTGGATTTAGCAGCACTTACAAACATTTAAGTTTGCTAACCCTTGTAGTGTCCCACCCTGATCTTGTTACACTGTCAGACGCCTTTGTTTGAAATAGATAAGTTAACAGTGAGAAATGTTTTTCTGTCAAGCAGAAAAATAAATATTAATGTGAAAATACTAATATCAAATAAAATTAAACTAAAAGTGCCTCAAAATTTTTATCAAGTACAGTATTTGAGTTAAAGTATTAACTTATGTTAAAGGACCAGTATGTAGGATTTAGTGGCATCTAGCGATGAGGTTACAGGTTGCAACCAACTGAATACTCCTCCCTTTCCAAATGTGTAGAGAAACACAGTGGCCTTCAGGTAATGTAAAAATGCAAAAGGCTCTCTAGCTTGTCCATTCTGGGCTACTGTAGAAACACGGTGGGCGTCGTGGAATATGACGTTCCCCTTGTAGATATGAAGGGCTCATTCTAAGCTAACGAAAACACGATTCTAGTTTCAGGTGACAATAATTATGAATATCATATTCCCTTTCTGGCAACAGATCCCCCTAAATTGTACACACTGGTCCTTTAAGTGCACACAGTTTGTTGTGAATGGTCCTTCAGAATTGTACCACTGTCTTCTAATGTGATATCTGGCCGGTCACAGGAAGAGCTGCTTGGCAGAGACGTGCCGGGTTCAGAGGGCACCTCCACGGTGGGACTCTCCTAAGAAGAAAACAGTGGATGATAACGGGAAAACGAGGGGGTTGGAGGATCAAAGCCTTGATTCTGGTAAGTAAAATGATCTATTATGTAAGTATTTAATTTATTAAAATAAAGTTGAAATATTTTCCCCTTAAACCCCTGAAAATTTGGCAGAAACAAAGCCCAAACCCATCCAAGCCATTGTAGTCATGACAACAGGAGATCAGTACCTGATCGAACAGGTAGACCATGACGTCGTCATCGAAGGACACGCTCTTCCTCGTTTTCACGTTCCTGTCCCTTCCAGATGGTTCTCCTGGATGGCTGTAGCTTTGACGGTATTTCAAAAGACTTTTCCGGGTGCGTATATTCAAATTGTCTCTGACAACCCTTTCACTCTGATCCTCCTCTGAGTTATTGTTGGGATCAGAGGGCGAGTGGACAGAGGAGTTATTTAAATCACTTGAAACATTTTTGTTGTCACTGATACAGCAACCAGTATTCGCTATGAAAGTCCTACAATCTTGAGTGTAACAAATGTCACTAAAAACTCGTGCTGGGATGTCTTCATCACAGAAAATGATAAGCCTGTTTGGAGGATCCATGGTCATAGCATGCTCTTGGGTTGCCAAATTTACATTCTTTGGAATCAAAGTGAAAATGTCCCGCAAATTTAAGATAAGTCTTGTCCACAGGGCCTCCTTTGGACAGTGTTGGGGGGAGAGAGAGAAGGATGATGACCGTGTTACCAAGCTGGATCTGCGGTCAGTGTTCAGGGCTGCACTTCCTCTGATCGGCTGCAGCTCCTCATCGTCCAGTATTATCCGACCTGAAGATGTCCAAAGCTGGAGCTCTTCATTCCTGCATGAATGAGTCCAAGTGAGTCACTGTTCAAACATTTATACAAGTTATAAATCAACCTCCAGTTTAGCGAAAATTATTTGGGCGTAAAACCAAAGGTGAATAGTAAACTACACAAACTGTCTGCTGTAAGCATCATGGTTTGCAATTTTCCCATTGAATCTGGCCTGTTACACTTGCCGTAGTTGTGCATACACTGTTTTCCTGTGCAGTGAGGGTATTTCCTTCGTTTTGAATGTGTGCACTTCAGTTTTACCTCCACAAAATCTGGCTAAACTGTGGCATGTTCTCTGATCATGTGACTGCTCATGTTTTTTGCCCCATGTGACTTTGTTGTAATGATGTCAGCATGTTCCCAGATCTCAGAAATTAACTTGCTAAGTACAAACTTATCATATATTAATGTGTGGTCATTCAAACCTTGGCTGGATCTGACACCCTATACTGGATATGTTTGCTGGAGGGCTAATATTTGTCTTGGTTAGCTTAGATATCTTAGATACCATGTAATTAACAATGTAAGTGACATGGGAAGCAATTCAGCAGTTCAGTGCCATATACCACTCTGTGTTCAGGCACTAAAAGCTATAGCTTGATATTATACCCACCACTGACTGTGATAGTTTAATGCCTGGCCAATGGGAACTTGGTTGTTGATGGTTTGTGTTGCTGGTATGACGACTGCTCCTCTGACCTTTGGGTTATGGTATCTGTGACATGGAGCCACCCTTTCAACACAGCAAACATAAACATGGGACACTTTGCCCTAAGATGATATGCAGACCTTGTCTAAAGATGATCTCCTCTTAAACACAGATATAATTCCATTTCAAAGTCAGCGATGTCTGTTTTTAATCCACAGGCTATTTTAAGAGGTCAGCTGCAGTGCGCAGACAGCCCTCCAGTGTCTGTTAACAACAGGATGTACTAAAACTGATTTGTCAGCCTTTGTCCACTGGATGAAAGAGCGCACACACAAATGCGCACAAACACATACATTATTTGGCCACTCACTCCTGAGCTTGAATAAATATCGGGGCCCATCCATCTGCGGAGACAAAGACGCAATAGGAAACTTTCAGCGCTCTGCAGTAACCAAGCAACCGCTGGATGAGTGACTCAGGAAAGGAAGAGAGGAGCTGACTCACAGCAGCTGTGACGTAAAGGATGTGAAAGGACACACACACATGCACTACTGTACGGCCTCACACAGACAAAAACACACACACTCACACGTATGCAGTAGGCCATGAAGCCTGTAATCTGCCCTGTTTCAGGTAAATTAACACCTCACTGTGTAACAGGTGGAGGGGTTCAAGGAAGGACAGAGCAAAACAGAAACGGCACCCCTTAGGTCCCACCACGTCCACAGAGAAAGACACAAACATATCAAACCCTCAGTGTCTCCGTGTACACAGATCATCAATCACAGTAACAGAAATCAAACTGATACCGTTTATTGTTTCCTTTGTGTCTGCATCCCCTTCTAAAAAGCCAGTTCAAGCCATCCAATGTAATCACCAGTGTGGCTCCACCTCTGAAGTATTCTAACTCTGTAGAAAAAAAGAGAGGAACATGGTTATCAGCTGAGATGCCTCGCTTCGAAATCTTGCTGCATCATGACGCTGCAAAATGTGTTGCAACATGCTTAGTTTCTCTGCAGCCACCATGCATGATACCGGTACATTTCTCCTCCTACCTTGCATTCTGTGAGCCCCACTCATTCCCCCCGGCTTTTACTGCGCGACACAAAGCTCATCGAGGGCACCGAAAGACACAAGCTAAACATATGGACAGGGAGAGGAGACAGAGAGATGCACAGAAAAAGAGAAGAGGATGGGTGAGGGGAGGGGGGATGGAGGGGGGGGGTCAGGCAGGATGGAGACTGAATGAATGAGGGGGAAAGTGAAGAAAGGGGAGTAGATCCGAGGAGGTAAAGGGGGGGAGATGAAAAGAGAGAGAATGAAGGTGATGGAGAGGAAGAGATATGAAAGCATGTGACATAGGGGCAGACAGACAGACAGAGGACAAAGAGCTCACATGTATAGCAGATTCCCTGGAGGCTGCTGGACTTCCTGCAGCAGCACAGCGCAAGATGGGGATCAATAACTTATCTGGTTTAATGTAACACTGCTGCCTCACTGATAGAGAGTAACTGCACTATGGATGCCACTGTCACTTAGGCAACTCTTACTGTACAATACTCCTAATCATTTGATCATATAGACAGAACAACAATGCAAACACCAGTGTGATTATAGCTGTAAAACATGCCAACACACTTCCCTGTTTGATGTGGACATATCCAATGAAAAGTTTATCACATCCACCATTTAAAATGAGAATCTTTTTGTTCTTTAAGGTTCTGTGCTTAAGCACATTAAAATGCAGATTGTCAGATTTAGTCTGGGTGGACATAAAAGAGAACTGTGTGGGAGACATAGCCCCTTTAACACATGGTGCCATAATTGCAAGGATTCAAAAGTAAGTGGGCACTTAGTTAAATGTTTCGTGGGCAGCTGTGTGTCGTTTCATAGTTAGTTCATGTACATAAGAGCTCAAACGTGGCTCAGAGATGACTGAGAGCTGAGAGTTACCATTTAGTCTGAGGAGTTATGGTAATGCTTTTGGATATGCTGTGTGAATACATAGTATATAACTGTGTGAACCAAAGCTGAAGGAGGTTTTTGATAAAGTTTTTATTGTATGTAATATCACCTGTAAAGAGTTAATTTGTTGACCACTTTTGAAGTCATTCCATATCACTCATAACCCCTTTATATTGTGCCTCATTGTGTACAGGTTTCATAACATAATTTGTACAGTGTGAGAAGGTTTGGAAGCCTCATGCAGTAGGTTTAAGGATTCACCTCTTAAAACGTTACCTGCACAAACAGCTCAACACAGTCTTTTCTTTGTTTGCAGACAAATAATATGACGGAAATCTGTGGTTCCCAAAACGGTTCTCGAGGTCCACCAAGGGTCTTTTGTCCTGGGTCGTCAGTAAATCAGGTAGTGGATTAATTCAGCTATTGAATTCCTTTAAAGTTAACAGAACAAATCTTATTTAGATATGAATGGGTATTCTAAATAGTCGTTTCATCCTGACTACTGTATGTATAAGTTAGACGTTACATGCATAGTCTTGTCCAATGCAAACACAACCTGTGTCTCAGATAGTGTTTTGTGGTCTTAAGTGTATATTTTTTAAGTATTTGTAGGTTAAATGCTTGTGGAGCCCCGCAGTGTATGTTTTTTTGTGCATGACCTCACCAGATGCAACAGTGAACATTTGCTCCCTCTTGAGGTTAAAAACGGAATCGCAGGATTTGGCCTGCACCCAGGTAAAAGGCAACTGCAGCTGAGCTCTCTGGCTTGTTCTCAGGCTGTTGAAAAGAAAAACTCACTTGACAATGAGGCTTTTTAAACGTGGTTAAGAAACATTAGGCTGCCACTGATGCAGCTATTACAGTTTTTACTAACAGAAATAAGAATACAACTGATGCTTCTCCTTATAATTCCTACTCCTACTGTCCATGCTCCCTTTGTTTCTGCTGCTGCTGCTGCTGCTGTCAGTTGTACTGCAATATCATTCGTCATCATTATTGTTGTCTCATTATCATCATGTAACTTCCAAGCACACACGGTTTGTTAGGAAGTTCCTGCAGGTATAGTCCTTCCCCTGGCAACAAAATCACTGATGCTGGAGTTCTGCTTTACACACCCAGGCAGCATCAGGATGTTGTTCCCAGGAGGCAACAACGCCACCATTCAGTCCATCTCTGGATCCCAAGAGGAAGGGGAAGCGAGAGAAAAGAGACAGGTAAGGAAGGAAAACATGAGGAAAAGAGACATTGAGATGGACAGATGGTGCTTCCTTTCAGAATTCTTGTCTTCATCCTCATTTCTGCTGTTCCTTATCTTCTCTCTTCCCCTCTCCTCGTTCCTATTCAGTCGTCCTCTGAGGCATCGTGTCACCCGGCAACCTGCACCCACAGACCCATATCAGGTCAACCAAGGCACCCTGACTGCTCACAATACAGTGTTTCAGTACAGTCAACTCTTTTTTCACTGGACTTAGCAGTACACATGAGGATGTGATACAGTCGAGGAGGCAAAAGCCTTCTCCCTGGCACAAAATGAGAGCTGGTTCCGGTCTATTTCACATTCTATTTTCACATTGAATCATGATTAATGTTCCCTGTCTGAGTTTCTCATAATCTGATATCTCGACAACTTTAGTATCTATAAATGTCAGATGAATGAGTAATATGTCTTTGGTTTCAGGCGCTCTGGATGACTGGGAAGAAGCTGAGGAAACCCTCACAGTTGTATTTTATTATCTGATATAGTTTATTTAAGCACGGGATACATCTTCTTTACTGATCTTCTGCTTCTGAAGCCAAAGCTATGCTGAAAGTCATTAAGGCGGCTAAATTGGTTTCCAACCAGCCAGTGGTCTGTCTGGCCAGCTCCCTTATCATGACTACAGAGAAATGGCGCCATTCCATGAGTCTCTGCAGAATACAGGGAAACTTGACCTCACAGCAATTAACAGGTGAACTAGTAAAAAGAACATGTCTGTTGTGCTAAAGAGGGTGAGAACAAGCCCAAACGCTGAGGTGGAACTCCAGCTTGAAATTTTTGAATTAATTGGTATGGGCCTGCTGTGTCTCACTGCTCCAATTGAGTTGTAACATGCAAAGTATATGCCAAAAGAACCGTGCAACTATCCTTTTACACTGCAGGCGCAGAATCATATCCAGCCCGCAGACGGCAAGTGACACCAAACAATCCGTGAGAGGAGGGTAATTGGAGATCATTGGGCTTATTCTGAGCATGCCAAATACACCATGCTTGAAGCCTGAAGAGGACATATGGAGCTCCAGTCTCCAAAGTCACTGTCCGACACCAGTGGAATGGGCCACTGCAAAGCACTATGGGTAATATGGGTAAATGAAACATCCAGTCAGGACGCTGGTTGTGCTGTTTGCAGCCTTTATTTGGACACAGCAGGGTCTCATGGCTGCAAAGGAGAGAAGCTGAGAAGGAGTGAAATGTGACACTAATATGACAACATACAGGGTGGTAAATATGTCACTGATATGTACACATTTGTTCAAGGTGCGTGGCTTCAGCGGTAATAAAACCGTAACTTCCTCTGTTGTTAATATGTAAAAGAAGCTGGGGAACTTTTTTTTATTTTTGAAGCCTTTATCAAGCCAGGGTGCAGCTCTGGCTTTTATCATTGTTGTGAACTGAATGACTGATTTGTTGCAGATCAGAACTGGCTGGGGCCACACGGCAGAGAGCCACGCCGTAAACTCCCTTTGTAGGAAGAGAAGACTTTTCTCTGATGCGGGAGATTATAGGGTCTTAAAAGTGTTTGCTGACAGAGTGTCTTTAATATGATGACATAAAAGTGTAATCCATCTCAGATCGCTGCCTGAGTATTTATGAGCCTCTGTTGACAGCAGTACACCTGCTCTTTCCCCAGTCCTGACATGGGAACAGTGCCCACCTGGACTAGCACCAGTGCTGCCAAGGCCACTGCCAAATTGGGAGAAGTGTGAGTGTGTGTGAGTGTAAAGAGTTGGGGAGTGTGTGTTTGTATGAAGACGCATAGTGAGACAGAGATAGAGGGGAGAGGGAGCTGTGTGTGGATGGGAGGAATCTGTGTGTGTGGACTGGGGGGGTGAGCGAGTCTATCTTTACTCATTTCCTGGTTCTATAAGAACATGGATTACTGAGAGTCCCCTATTACTCCATCATTCACCACATAGAATCCCTTTCATGACAGAGGGAGGAATAAATATCCCTTCTACCAGACGTTCTTTTTACGAGGGGTGATTGATAAGTTGGTGGTCTAAGGTGGAAGGAGTCAATTTTAGAAAGTCCACTGGTCGTATAGTATGCATTTGTAAAAGGGATCTGCATATGGACCAGAAAGTGGTCCGCAGCACCGATGACGTCATCTGGACAGCACTGAGCTCCTTCTTCATTTGGAGGAGAGGTAGTAGCCTGACGGTGCCAAATCAGGTTAAATCAGGCCAAGGGCCTCCCTGGGTGATAAGCCCTTGAGACCGAGGTAGCGGATGACTGCACGAAGGCCGATGTTGCCTATGTTCTCGGGCAGTGCTGACTGTGCAATTTTCAATTACCCGAAACAGAAAAACCACATAAGTTATTCACTTCGAACTTTCTGCAGAATCACTCAAAGAGTTGAACTGCATGTGCATGAGTTGACAGCTGTGTTACTCATCTTCTTCTACCTCAGGCCACCATCTCATCAATCACCATTTGAAGATCCAAAATATGTTCAGTTGGGGTGTTTTTATGCAGAGTTAGGGGGAATGTCACTGATGGTCAATAAGAACGACACTAACACAAGATGATTGCATCAAAATGTGAAACCAAAGTAGACAAATGGCCACTTTAAAGCTCTCATTTGCATTGCAGATTTTGGTTTCAGCTGTGAGATTCTGAGTGTAAATAAAAGTTCACTTGATGCAACTTCCTGCAAATAGTTCTGCAAAATGCAAAAGAGGCATTTTGAAAAAAAAATGCCTTAAAATCCAAAGTTCAAATGATTCACAAAAAACATATTAAAAAACAAAATAATCATCAACATGATAACTAAAAGCAGAAATGTTGTTATTGTCTTTGTTTAAAACGTCTCTGCAAAATGTCATTGCAGCTGCCTACCACTGGACGGCAGAAGAGTGAAGGAGTTTACCTCGGTGGGGATGAGATGACCCAGGATTTCACAGTCAAGCAAGCTGTGAAAACAAAGGTATAGCTGTAGCTGTGATTAAGAAAATGAATTTTAAAGTATTTCTGTTACCCTGCTTTTTTTCTTTTCTTTTCTTTTTCTTTTTCTTTTTTTGCTTTTCTGTGTGTGTTTCTCTGGAAACACCTGCAAGCTTCGTCTTCCTGAATGTGCAGAAAAAGGCAACAGCTTTTAACACTAAACCGTTATATCAGTCTGGTACTAAAACCAGTGGTGAAAGACCTGTGCCTGTCTGTCACTTTGTGCGAGGCCCCTTTCACTTTCTGCACTTGTGCCATTTAAAAGGTTGAGCGATGAGCCCGACAATGTATGTAAACACTTACCTCATCCCGTCCTGTAATCAAACCACGACGAAGGGGAGCAGCTAAGCAGGGCAAAATGATATTTCGGCAACAACATAAAGTTAACACACAGCTGCCGCACACACAAGTGAGAAGGAATTTACTTGAAATGTCGGGACCTCAGGCAGGCAAAGAGACGGTGGGAAAAGTGGTGAAAAGCGCAACTGTGACCTCTGACCTGTACGAACACACTCACATAGGCACAGAAGCTTGAACACGCACAGGCCGAGACAGCTGTGCGACTTCTCGACCGGTTTGAAGTGTTTATGGAGGAGCTGAGATTGAGCGCTCGTTGACAGAGCTCTCATTTACACACAAACACACAACCCTGATCAGATAAGAGCAGATCTGTTTCAGCGGCTAATCTTAAATGTGATGAGGCTCACAGGGGCCTGTGGCATTCAAATATACAGAAATATCTTTATTTGGGAATCGGGCACTGCCCAGGGGTATATCACACTACCTCACACTATAGGAACATGAAACAGGACACTGTGCTTTCATGTCAAACCTTTCCTTTTTTATATGGAGACTTATTTTGACTTGTAGATCCCGGTAACTGCTATATGGGCTCTGTAACAAAGAGAAAAGGCTGCTTTGGAGGAAGATATTTTGGGAAAGGTCTTAACCTGTTGGTGTATCAGTGTCAGTCGTTCTGTGTCCCATGCATCCATCTGTTCAGCACACTTATAAATCCAGCCTGAGCCTCTCTCCCTGACACCACTATCACCCTCCGTCCTCTCCTCAGAGACGTCTGAGGGAGTCCCTGACCCCCACCCCCCTACTCCCCTACCCCCTCCCGAAACCATCAACCCCCGTCAGCCTGTACTATCCCAGGACAAATCCTATCTGTTGCATCTTAAGCTGGCTGGTATTCGTCAGGGCCCGATCCAGTTGCACAGCAGCAAATTTTTAAGTCAAAAAAATGTAATGAGTCAGGATTATACCTTAGTTACGGCTCAAACAGTTCAGAAACAGAGCGGCCAAGACCAAGGGCATAGAGAGGTGCTCAGACACAACGTCAGATTACTATTGCTGCCGTCCACCAACGCTGCAACATAAAAGCACTTATATGACTGAGACGTTTTTTTCTGTGTTAAAGGTAAAGTTCGGCAGTTGGGGGAATATTAATTTTTTGCAAAATTCATATTACTCTCATTTCTGTATACTAAATATGAAGCTGCTACCACTGCTAGGCTAATGTAGATTAGACTGGAAACAGGGTGTTATGTACTGTATTGAATTTCTTGGCCAGAAGCCTTGATTGTCTGGAAGCTGGTTCAAGAAATAGTTTAGCACTTGTAAAACAGTGAATTGTTGTTTTTGCACTTTGGTTTTTGTGTGGATTAAATAAAAAAGATATGATGTAAATAGTAATCTCATAACTGTGCTGCTAGGCAGATTTTTTGACGACTGGACAGAGCCAGGCTGTTTCCAGTGTTCGTGCTAAGCTGGGTTACCCAGCCTCTAGCTCTTGCTTCGTATTTAGCATACAGACAAGGGAATGGTTCTGATCTTCTCTGCTAAGTTAAGCAGACTTTCTATGACTTTTTTTGGGGATATTTTTTGAGTATGGAGAACTCATATTACAATTGTTTAGTCATGATGCCACGTTTCTATGTCAAATAACTCTCCAAAGAAATCCACTGTACTTTTACTTGTAGTATAGCACACCAACGTTATCCCACTCTTCTGGAGCGATAGTTACATAAGTCAGGATCCTCAGGGTGGTTAGACCACTACGGTTTGCCACCTGTATCTTTTGCTCTTATTCCTACATATTGATTTAAAAGTGAAGGGAAAAAAATTATCTTCAGTGTCATCACAGCACAGTACTATATTATATGAGGGGGACAATTCTGATTCTGACTCAGTGTGTGTGCTTTTGCAAGAATCTCAGCAAAGTTTGTCTCCTTTTTTTTCTTACTTTAGTAAACTGCACATGCACACTGCAGATGCATGCACAGATCCAAATAAAGACACATGCATTGACATACTGTACTGTACACTGAATACTGTAGATACATGTACAGACAAACTCACACAGATCCAGTGTTGAGTGATTCATGTCAAAACACAGTAGGGTAGCAAAGAGAGCGGCATGCACACAGGAACACACACATGCACAGACACAAAGTCCAAGTGCCGCAGACAACCACACATTTAAGCTTGAAAGACTGGTGCCAAAACAGAAGAGTGAGATAAAACCGTTAGCAAAGACAAGGGTAGTGGTGGTGGGTGGAGCTTTAAGTGTGTGTTGGAGGGGTTATGGCTGAATTTGAGAGTGTCACTGGCATGCCCACACCACAGCTGGTCAGTTAGAAATAGATAAAGCAGTAACTGAGCCCAGGAAAAAGGAGGAGCAACCACTTTCCTCAGGGATGCATGGATGAACAGGGAGCCTCTCCTCTTGTCTGTCTCTGTCTCTGTCTGAGAAGCCAAACGTTTCCAACATTACAGAGGGGACTTAAAGATTTAGTTTAGCATGCAGCAGGACATTAAGTTTAACCTGATGACATTATCTTTTATCGGAATTAAAATGGAGTCCAAGATAAATTGTTTCTACTGAAGGCATTGCACACTGAGTGGCTGCCTGAAATCTGACACATGCTGCTCTAAACATATTTTAAAGCTATTCTGTCCACACAGTGAAGGTTAAAGGTCAATATAAGAACATCAGGCTGAATATGGGATTTCTCATTTAGTGCCTGTTAAAAAAAATGACTTGATCTAGTGATGATCTAGTGATAGAGAACATTTCCAGTCTTCAGCACTACAGTAATACTCAGTACCAACGCATGACAGAAGTGATTTAAATATTTATTTTAGCACACGTTAGTGGTGACAGACAGAGTAGACTAGTTGTGTACATCCTCAGCCTCAAATGCAGGAGCGGCCCGGTTAACAAAACATAGCTGTGTTTGAAACTATTCCAGTTACTCAGGAAAATAATTAAATGGTAAATGGACTTCACTAAAATGATGGTGGCAAAGCTGTTCTACAAATGCTGTTAAGTGGGAGAAATCTGTCTTGCTCAAAGACACCTCAATGTGTAGACTAGAGGAGAAAACAGGATTGAGATATAAACACATGAGGAATAGTGAAGCAACAGTCTGAAACCGTGATGCAGAAAGGAGGAGGGACACAAAGGCAAACGTGCTGGTAAACAGAAAGTGAGACACACACCGACAAAAATGCAGAGAATGATACCACTAACTTAGATGTGTCTGTGTCATGTGCTCACTGAAACACAGAAGGTATGCACTGATTACCACCAGAGCTGTAAACGCTACAGAAAGCTAATTTTTCTGTAAGGAAGATTAAAACTTTGTTGGTGGTTTATCTGTTTTAGATTTTAACAGCATAAATTATAAAGCCCCTCAGTCTTCTTGGTTGTTTATTACTGATAATACACAATTGTGAATTCATGACACAATGGTGATGGACACTATAGGGGAAAAACTGCCTTGTGAGACAAATCTCATATAATAAATCCGTGCAAAAGCCATTTTGTGTGAATGCATCTATGATGCTTCCTGTCAAAGTTTTGTTGAGCAACACAGTCCCTCCAGATAAGCTTTGTATCAACATCTCATAGATACACAGAAAAACAAGAATGTATCCAGTGCTGACTGAATATGAAAGGCTCTTTAGTTTGTGTGAAGTGCAACCTGCCATCTGTTAGTGTAATACCTACCTCTGTTGGTTTCCACATCTTGAGCTGACTTACTCAGTATTTCCCAACTTGAAGAATGAAATTAAAAAGATTGTATTTCATGCAGTTGAAAGTATAAAGATCCAGATCCAGGCCAAGTCCAGAAAGTCCAAAACCCATTTATATGTACTCACAAAATGCATTATTTGTCTTTAACTTGTCCCATTCGCATTTCAAGCCACTCCCTGTGAAGTTTGCTGTCATGGAGCAAGACTTTTCTTAGGCGCGAGAGACAAAAAAAAGTTTTCTATCTATGCAGAAAATCTGTAGAGTAATCTTCCCTGTTCCTGTTGCTCACACTCCCTCACAGCTGCGAGTACCTGTCAAGAAAACAACAAATTGAAACAAAGTCCCCCAAAGCACTACGTGCTCAGGACCGTCACCCCGTAACCATCCATCTCTCTTTGTGTCTGTCTTTTCCTCTCTGTCCCATCCCCCTCTTCCTCCTCTCATCCACCGCTCCATCACGCAGGAAGCCTGGTCTTCCTGAAAACAAGCATCGGAGCATGGAAAGGGACAAGGCCGACGGGGGGCAGGTACTTGAGGGGGAACAGAGGATGTTTTTGTCGTTCCTCTGCCCCTCTGCTTGCTGCAGGCCTCACTGTAGTCCATCCTGAGGAAGTAGGGCTCACGTCACTCTGGCCATGCTTTGGGCCCACACGTGCTGCCTGGTTGGGCTGGTGTGACGCAGCCCTGCAGAAGCCCCTCACACATGGGAGCTACAAAGACATTTGTGGACTGAAACTGTGGAAAACACAGCTTTTCAAATCATAATAGTGTTAACAAGCAGGACAAAGTCAACATGAATTCACATGGACTGCATTCCACTCACACAAAAGGGGTCAAATGTGGTGTAGAGAGATACCGTGAGGAGCGTTTGTGTTTTGTCAGAACAAAAGTCTATAACTTTGCCAGCTCACCACGCTCCCTTTCCTGCATGTGATAGTTGCAAACTGCCAAGGCACCTACAAGTGTGGGAATTCCTCAGCAGGTGGTTTTCCACAGAGTCCCATTGATTGATTTATAGTACAACAACAACAAAAAAATGCAACCAGTAAATATGCAACCAGTAGATGTTGTATTTTTGTTTTTCTCACTCGTGTGAGAAAAGAGCTCTTCATATGCTAAATGTAGCATGTGAGAAACAATGTGGCTGTGAGTGGAGCTAGCTCCATGGAGCACAGCCTGAAAGTGACAGAGGCCATAATAACAGGATGTTTACAGCCTGAGGAAACACTGCCAGCGACGACCGCAGGCAGGCAGCAACTGTAGCTGGAAACACTAGCGAACAGGAAATGCAGGCCAGCCAGGTTCCCTCCACATGCACCGAATATAACCTCACTGACTACTGTTTTGTTTACAGACAGATGCAGCCTGACTGGGGTCTGTTTAAGTTGATTGAAATCCACTATGACCTCTGAACCCTGTGGAGAAACCGCGTTTTAAAACGTAGTTGTGCAATGGCAGGATTCTCTGTCTTTCAGCCTCCCTTTCACACACACGCACACGATGGCTGAAGTGGTCAGCTGCAGGTGACAGCAGACAGAAGGACACTGGTGGTTTCTGACACTGGGGGGTGAAGCCTATTCACTGTCACCAGTTGTTTCTTTCTGCCCATCAGTGGTCACATATTACACCAGGCAGCAACATCCACCACAACAGAGTCTCCACGATCATGGCTATTACCGACTTTCTAGCAGCCTCAGACATCACTTCAGCTATTAATGCTTGTAAAGGTGAGGAGGCAATTGTGTTTGGGGTATATGTTATATATTCTGTTATATAATGACGTATTGCTTTTGCCCCAGGATGGGAGGCCTTTGTTGTTCTTTCACTGTAGTTACATGATGCTTCAAAGCACAGGGGTGCTAATTGTTGGGCAATGTAATTTTGATTTACTGGATCTAATTAAGTTTTATCTGTCGTTTTTACTTTCAGCAAAGGATTCCTTTAGCCCGAAGATGTTTTTCAAAACAGTGGGTTTATCCAAAAAAACTCCAACAGAGATCGAGAGGGTCTTTAAGATTTTGGACCAGGACAAAAGTGGCTACATAGAACAGGATGAGTTACAGTTGAGTTTTACACAAATGTTCCATCCCATGTATCGAGCTGTATTTCAGCAAACTGTTGGTAGTTTTCTGAGAACAGAAAAGGACCATCCTTTCTGTACGCTTGACTTTCTCTCACTGCAGCGCTATCTCCTTGCTCTCCATCAGGCTGTTCCTGCAGAACTTTGTCAAAGGAGCAAGGCCCCTGACCGCAGCCGAGACCAGAGCTTTCCTCCTGGAGGGAGACTCAGATGGAGATGGGAAGATCGGCTGGGAAGGTAGGCAGGTTTTCTGTTTTCATCATGGCGTTGTCAGGAAAAGGAGCTCAGCATGTCCTACAGAGGTGACTAAGGTCAGAGCCAGTTTTTTTCAATTAAGACTGGAGTAAAAAATGTGAAGAATGGGACACATTTGTTAAAGCTACTTACTACTACTTAGAATAAAATGTAGGGTGTAACCTTCAGGCAGCTCTCAAGCATGATCACCTAATTTAAATCCCGAGTAAGAGGTGAAATGGTCAATCAGATAAGGAGTCACTCCTTTTTATTAACAACAGCCAAACACATTTAGAATGTATAAAAAACAAACACTGATGAAATAATAGGAAACTGGGTGAAATGGAAGCAAAAAGAAAACCAAATGACGTCAGAACAAACCAGATAAGCAAAACAATAAGGGAAAAGGGAAATTTAGTATCTCATTGGGAAGTGGAGACAAGTAAGTACGTTATTGCAAACAAAATCAATTCCAAAGTCTCCTACAACTGACTTTTAACCAACCTAAGGGGCCCCGTGGAGCTCCCTTAAATTTAAAAGCATTTTTAACTATGATAAATTAAGAACCTAAAAGCCTGAAAAAGTCAGAATCAATTGTCAAAATAGAACAGAGATAAATACTTTAAATATGTTAATCTTTCTTTTCAACCCTATGTTGTCTTTCACTTTGTTGCTAAGCAGTTGAAGTGCAGGTACAACAATCACCTCAAGTGTCACTGCCAGGGCAACACACTTCAGTATGTTGGGTCATGTTTGCAGTCGTAGATGGATGCACAAAGGTGTTTTTTTACCAGAAGAATTTGGAGGGAAAAAATTGAACATGTTTAAAATTCAGTTTTTCTTTCTTTTTTCAGAGTTTTCTGCACTGGTCAAGTCTTCATAAGGGCCAGCATGATCTTGATGATTCGTTGTATGGTGATGAGCTCAGGGTGGACCTCTTTTTATAATGTGTCCTAGCTGCAGAAGATTAAATGGACTCATCCAGGGATCCTATGTGTTTAGAGTCATAAAGTAAAATATATCATAGTTTAAATGGGAAATAATAAACTCAAGTCTTTCCCTGCCAGAAGAGTTCATAAATAAACCTGCTCTTCACCATTAAGTATTAATGTGTTTGGTTGGTTGTTTTTTTTTTTTTGTGTGTGTGCTCGCATCCAGCCAGAGCCTGGTCAGGATGAGCTGAATTCTCTCTCATGATTTGATGTTATATTGAGCACTGGGAGAGGTCCAGCCTTTCCGGGGGCCGGGAGGTTTTGGTTTCTCCGAATAACGACACGAGCAACTTTCCACTGTGCAAATGAAGTGTTTGTCATTCTGGCAGCCTCAATTGGACACCTTAGATGGAATAATTCGGTGTGAATTATATGTTTACACTTAGACAACATGTGCACGACATTTAGCCCACTTTCTTTGAAATAATTGCACTGGTGAAAATGTGATATTTCATTATTTACTACCATAAAACTTAATAAATTAAGACTTAGCTCTTCATGCCCAAATATGGCGCTGAACAAGCTGACGGTGGATATAAACCAGTATAATGTGATTTGATCTCTCTCATCACATTATCACATGACATGAGTGATGCACGCTGCAGTTCCCGGTAGTCATGGGAAAAAAATGCATTACTTTCAATTTGCAGTTTGCACAAAGCTAATACAGCATAAAGCTCAGGCTTCACACACTGACTGCATGGGTTTCTTTGCCAGAGTAGGTCTTCAATCTCTGCAGACAACGTTGGCAATAATTTTATTTAACTGTTACTAAGGGTGGTGCGGTTTTATTTAGGAAGGTGGCCTCATTCAATTCTAAAATTAAAGGCATTTAAAGGAAAGATATTCAGCCGCCAAGTAAATTGCTTTAACAGTGAGTCACGTGTTTTATCAAGTGATTGCAGTTCATCATCTCCTCTTCATCCTTTCTGAAAACGTAGCCTCTACTTAAGTCATATGGATTAAAAACTGTGAAAACTATGCTACATTAATTATCATTTTACAATCAGACCATTTTTAAATCTGAGCTTTTGAAATAAACTTCTGAAATAATATGGTACTTTTCCCTGACAAGGTTTGTGTCCACAGAATCGCTATACACCATGTCACTCTTCTTCATTCGCAAATTTAATATATATGAGTGTTATAAATTGGCTTTAACTCCCCATATTGTAGAGAATATGTCTGTCTAATGACAGTGTAGGTGCAAAGGAAAACTATCACCATACATTGGTTCTTTTTATTATTATTTTTGCATTTCATTTCCCTGCAGCAAAGTTGTTTAGCTTGCACTTGTAGTAAATGACATCAGGACAGAATTTACTGGATCCACACCAGTCACCGTGCAGCATTTTGGCACCTCAGCTTTAACCACTGTGCAGGCTTGAAATGTTTATTGGTGTGACTGCAGGCGAGGAAGGACGCAGGCAGAGTTTTGGCCCAGTCTGGTACAGACTGTTGGATCAGAGGTAGCCCTGGCAGACAGAGATGGGGGCGTCTGAGAAAACAGCATTAGGCGGACTGGGTTCCTGGCAGAGCCTCGGGAGTGCTGGCCCGAGGAGGCCGAGTACTTGCAGTGACCCAGCAGAGGAGATCTGGGACAGGATAGAGTTTCTGGGCCAGAACATTTACAGGACTTCTGTCAGTGAGGCACCTTTATTTGCGAGTTTCTGTCAGACAGGCTGAGCAGAGGAGATGGACAAGAGAATATGGGTCACTGCTATTTCTGCTGCAGCATGGAGCACAGGAACAAAGTTCTGCTCTCAGGTGGAGATTTAGAAACATGTAGTTAATTCTTTAGGGTTTAACTCTCCAAGTATTCATAAAATTTATTTAAAAAAAAAAGCATTTCAAATATAAAGTTCAGAATATGATGTGGGAGCGCCCTTCACTTTCTCATATTACAGACTTTCATTGCCTTGCTTAATGGGTTTCATCCCTGCTGTGAGATATTTGTAATTTAAACCTGATATCGAAGAAGGGCAGGAATAGATACAGCATCTATGGTCGAGTCGTTTGAGGTGAGAGACCTCATTTGACCACAGCAAATGTTAAAGGCCAAACATTGGTTTTACAGAGCTTTTAAGAAGATCTGAAGTAAAGAGGAAGCACAGAGAAATTAAAAAATAACACCTGTACCCTTTTCTGGCTGTCTAGAGAACTAACAGTGAAACCACTGAAGTGAAGGAAATGACAAAGACAATGTACTTAAGGTTTTGAAGAGACCAGTTTATGTAGCACTGAAGCTAAATTCAGAATTTATTCCACGTAAATTGGTGAGAAAGATGAGTATTTTTAATGTATGCTTTACCAAAAATCATACTTAAAGTGTAAGAAAATTTTGCTGATAATTCAAAATTAACTCCATGTCATATTGGTCACAGGGCCATCTCAGTACTGCCACCTGATGTATGATAGGCACATAACAGCCTGGAGCAGTCGTGGGAGCAGATATGGGCATGGAAAGCCCCCCTGGACCAGTTACTCATTTAATGTCATTGTTGAGAGCAGTGTGAGGACCCGGTGTTATTACGCAACCACGCGGTGCCTCACTGAAGTGTTAGGATGGTGGTGATAATGGCGGTGATGATGATGATATGATCTCGGCTTTCGCGGTTTCCTTAAATAGCATCACAAATAGTTTCATCGCCATAAGGAGAAATGGTCTGAATTGATGTAAGAGGTCCAAAAATAAAAAGAAATAAAAAATAATAATAAAGCCTGGCAGATGGTCCTCAGCTGTGCATGGTGATTATGTACTATTAAATTAAAGCATTTCAATGAATCCCTGCCCTGTTACTAAAGCTCATAGTGTGATCTACTTAGTTTATTTCATCATCTTGCTTCATATAATTTATTTCCCCACTCTTATTCATTTGTAAGCCCTCTGACGGAGGTTGCATTCACATGAATGAAATGCATTAAACTCAAACATCTAAAATGATGCGCTTTTCAAAAATTCTACATTGCAAGGAGGGGACACGACTCCTATTTGTTCTTTAAATAAATGAGAAACAAAACTTTATTTGTATATCTTTAAATATTTTTTCTATGAGCAACAGGAGACCCACACAGGCTCCGCTCGAGCCTTGATTTGTGTAAGTGTGACTGGAGCGCTAAGCTGAGCACGGTTGCAAATTTCCGCAGCTACAATTTATTTTCTGTTTGAATGCTCGAACGAGCTTTCATGCAGTTTCGTGTCCACAGATACTGAAATTATGTTGAGCCAATCGCATGAAATGAAAAACATCCGTTACTGGATCCATTTCTGTTACGATTTGCGTAAAAATTAAAAGATCCAAACATAAAAACCTAAAGACATGAATTTTTCTACATTTTAACATGTATTATTATTATTATTACTACATCACTGTCGCTGTTGCCAGCGATAATCAGTCACCACAACTAGACTTTTCTGACACCGGAATGCCAGCAAAGTCATTGCAGGCATTTTACGCACGCCAATTACGCACAGGCTCGTTTTCACCAAAACTGTACAGTTCAGAGGGCACGTGTAGGTCATTAATCACCACTGGTGATTATGGTGTAGAAGAACACGGACCATAGATAATGCTTTGCTATAGGCTACATATTCAGCAATACTTACACTGTGTTTTATTCATTTCTTTATTAAGGAAGTCTCTGGACATAAAATGTCTTAATCGACAGATACATTCAGGAATGTAACCTGACATTTAAGAAGAATATACACAGAATATATTTCACTTATCATCACAAGTATCACAACAACAACCAAAAAAAAAAAAATTAAATTGTATTGGAAACACTTAAAAACGTTCTCATGAGAAACGTAGTGGAACTACTGATACTGTGACAGAGTCAACCTGAGAAATCAGGTTCATAGCAACAAGGCAAAAACAGAGTCATTGTTACAATAACCTGACCTGTAATAGATTAAGTTGCTGCAATAACTTACACTTCACATACCAGCTTGATGTGTGTGATCATTTGTAATGACAGCCATACACAACATAAAGGTTTACCTCATTCTTCACTCCGTGGTGCTCTGCAGAGTTTAGCAGCTCAGAACTACATGGCTGCAGAGTACGTTTCACCCAAATCAGCAGCGTATATTATTAGCCCTATGCAATATCAAGCACTTTTGCATAGGCCTACACTTAGCCTACCATTTAAGCATCTTCATTTATGTAGATATAAATAGAACAGCTCTGTCTACTGGACACATTTTTCAACCAACTGCTTTGACTGCTTTGCACACAGTGTCTATTACATAGCCTATGCATCATATTTCGGGTGAGTGAAAGTATATAAGCTTGCGAGACTCGCTGAGGGCTTCACTGCAGTGAGCAGATTCATTTGAGCGAATCCACTCTAGCCTTAGAGATAACCCTAAGGTGAGTCTCACTGAAGAGCCGCAGACCTTTAGCCGAGACTACTGCCTGACTCCTGAGTGTTTCAGGGCTTCAACTTCATGCTATGGGATACAAATGGAGGAAAGGGCCGACACAGGGCCAGATTCTGAACATCAGAGGCTCAGAGTTTGGCTTTGGACTAACTAAGGAACTAAATGGAAAAAAAATCTATTTGCCAACCAACCACAACTGCAAAGGAGATTTGATCTTTTGCCTTGGAGGGCTTGGTTCTGGGGGAAAAAAAATTGGACTACTTTTTCTGATCTGATTTATGCCTTGGAATACTCAAAGAGAGGAACTGTGAAATGCATTGCATGGCATAATGAAGATTTAATGTAGCTTTGTAACTTTAAATGCTGTATCTTTAAGTGCAGAAAGGAAAGCTAACAGAAATCATGCTTAGATACAAAGAAAAAAAAAAAGTTTCATCCTGTCTGATATGATATGCTGAACTGATGAACTGATGAACTTGTCCTCTTCTCTCCTCCCTCAGTTAAAAATGGCATTCGCCGGAATCCTGACTGACGCTGACATCACTGCAGCCCTTGCAGCCTGCCAAGGTAAACCCCACACACTGTCACTGCATAGGGTCTTGTAACTCAGGAAATCTTGCACTTTAGCCAGTCTGCTCTGCAAGAGAAGGGCCTAGATTCCTACTTTACTCATTTGTAGGTGAAGGTCTTGCTGCAGAATTGAGTTATCTAAGTTGCAGTAGCAGCAGATAACAGTATACCTTGATCACAATTACAGGCAGTTAAAAGTTTCCTCCTCCTGCATTTAACACAGCAGGATTATCTTTTTAAAAGCATCTTGGCTGCTGGCTCAGTCGTGCAGCAAGCGTGCAGGATGTGACTTTAATATAATTTTGTATAGCTTAGCAGAAAGCATGGATCCTAATTGGCATCAGTTTGGCTCCTGTAAGAAAAGCAGCTCTGCAGGGTAAAACTTAAACTGCTGACTGACAGTCAAAGCGCAGACTGAAGATCAATAGACCCCCAACTGCGAGGCCTTGTGAAAGAAAAGCAATGCAGCTGAAAAACACATTTCACTTTGTGCGTGATATATCTGCGATGTCTGATAAGATCCTCTCTCCATCTCCTCTCAGCTGCCGACTCTTTCAAGCACAAGGACTTCTTTGCTAAGGTCGGCCTGGCTGCCAAGACCCCTGATGACATCAAGAAGGCCTTCGCCATCATTGACCAGGACAAGAGTGGCTTCATTGAGGAGGATGAGCTGAAGTAGGCACCCTCTCTTAGATTTCAACTCAAGCTCCTTCGGGGCTCTTGTAGCACAGGGATCATCTTTCTTTGGCCCACGGTGAATTCAGAATGATGTCAGTGCCTTAAAGGATCATACCGGGTGTTCTCCTCAGGAGTAACTCTACGCCTGCTCTCTCCTCTTGCCTCTCATGTTGCACAGTGACATAGACCAGGGGAGAAATCAGAAGGAACACATCTCAAATTTTTTGGGGCCAAATCAACTGCATTTTATTTGTATTTTTAAAAATAATTTTCATTGTAAGAAATCCAAATGATCCAGAGCTAAAAAAAACCAACAAGGAGGCAGTAAATAATCAGTTAGGCTCTGGAGATGATCTCAAAATCAAAACACCTTTATAACCAGTAGATTCAGCACAACATTTATCAGTCTAAATCTGATTCTAAGTATTTCTCTCTGATTGTTTTCTCCAGGCTGTTCCTGCAGAACTTCTCTGCCAGTGCCAGAGCTCTTACCGACGCTGAGACCAAGACCTTTCTCCAAGCCGGTGACTCTGATGGTGATGGCAAGATCGGAGTTGATGGTGAGTCTATTCTCTGAAATTAGAATCCTATTTATTGCACACACACAAGACTTTGAAATAATATTGTAAATTCTCTTTGTCTCTGTCTCCCTGCAGAGTTTGCTGCCCTGGTCAAGGGTTAAATGAATAAAACTGACCAACATCGTACTTCACTACTCCAAAGGAACAACTTGAGCCAAGACAAACTCCTCCTCTCTTCTCCTCTTCCCTCTCACTCTCTCTCAACTCTCCACACCACTTTTATACACTTGACCTTTCCCCCTCTCCCCCCCGACTATAGACATCCTGCTCCCTCCCTCTCTCTCTCTCTTTCTGGCCGTGGTCATCCCTTTGTCCACTATGAATGTACCTGACTAAGTGTATAGCTTGGTTGACTTGTGTCTTTCTCTCTCTCTCTCTCTCTCTCTCTCTCTCACTTCTGTCGTCGTTTTACTATCTGAGTTTTTCTTACTGTGAGATCAGTGATGATGCACTTTTCTGGGAAACGGACGGACGATGAGAAAACAATAAAGGTTCTTTTTCAATAACACAAGTCTGACCCTGGTCTTTAAAACTCAGTTGTGAATCGAAGAAAGACACAAAGAATGGCTTTTATGCAAGGCCTCCTGAAAAAAGCACATCTTAACCTGTTAGTAGAGATGACAGTGAAGGCAACAGTCTGACAGCCTGGGAACTGCTCTCAATATTAAACACTTTCTGTGTATGATTCTTTAGTTTTTACACGAAAGTTGACGATTTAGAAGATGAGTAAGTAAACCTGACCTAAAGAGAACAGTTTTATTTAGCTCAATCCACAAAATGTCTATAGCAAAGCAAATGAACTCATTTTATGCGAAACTGTTTCTATTGAAGAAATCCAAAGTGCATCTTTAATGAGATAAATTATACATGTCTTCCACTTAAAGCCTGACTACATATCCTTTGCTGAACAATAACCACAGTGGCTTTGATCAAAAGTGATGCAAAATGCTAAATAGTCAGGGAAAAGGCTACTAATGCTACTAAGCACACATGAAAATTAATCAGTCAAAGTCAGGGATGTGACTCAGTGATGTGCATTATACAGAAACATATAAAGTTTGCTAGCATCAACCACTATAAGCTGCTGGTCATACCAGACCAAATAAGGCTGTAGCAACGAAACCTCTACTTATGAATTCATCTTTTCATTTGAAAGAGGAGCAATGTGATATTACTTCTTATATAAGTTACATGATCATGCTTCAAAAATTGCCTTTTACACTGTTAACAAGCACTTTGGTGGAAAGTCTTCCCGCCGTGGTGATGTGTTACTCATATGAGATTTACTGTCTTAATCTAGACTCACACGCACCCGACTTCTGCCCTATATAATCCAGCTCTCCTTTCACACAGTATGTGGTTAGCTCATTCAGCCCCTCTGTCATGCCCTGCGTTGATGGGTAGCAGCCACGAGGTGGCGCCTCTCATCTGTCAGTAAGTCACAAGGGTTTCAGATGCCTGATGGTTTTACAGACAATGCAGACTTTGAGGATTAGATTTACAGTAGGCTTGTTTTCTGAGCTTCAGATGAGTTGAAATGGTTCATTATTTCAGTATAGAGAGCAGCTGTGGGACTACTCAAAACGCTGTCACTCACAGCGTGTTAAATCAGAGGTTCACCGCATGCAAAACTCAAGAATAATGAGATTTATTCCCTTGGTTCTCGTTACAAAAAGCATCCCTCTGTCTCTCTGCTAATGCTATTAGTGCTGACTGGATTCACCAGAGACGCTGCTGTGTCAGATGGTTTGAAAGGCTTCCCTCTGCAACAAACTCCTCAGTGTAGGGTGGACAGTTGCCATGGTGACCAAACAACAAGCAAAAGCAAAACTCCACCCACGCCCTCACCTTACAGAGGGTTAGGTGTGAGAATGTGTGTTACAGGTTTTCCAGATGAAAACCATCATAACACACAAAAGAAACCCAGTACCTTGTTATACATAAATGAATGTTTCATATGTAAAAATATCTCTCAAAGCATTTTTGCAAAAGGGAAGTCAACAGTGGCATAACTCCAATACTCAAATTATTAAAACTAAATGCCTTATTGTTTTGGTAAGTGTTTTCATGAAGCTGTATTCTTTGGAGAGAAAGTTCTGCTTTTAGTGCACAATCCAAACTATTTTTCATAAAGTATTTCCTCTTTTTTAAAACTTCCTTTTTCCCCCCTGAGGACAGTCTGTGAGAAACTGGTGATAGGATATCACGTAAACTCTTGACAAAAAAAAAACATATCAGCATTTCACACTCACAGTACTTGGTGCATATTACTTTTACATGTTGTTTTCCAGCTTGAGTAAAATCAGAGCCAAAGCTCTATTTAAACCTGTTAAACAGACTTATAGATCAATAAAATGCACCCAACACAGTCAGACAGTGAGGTTTTGAGGCCTTATATTTTCTGCCAGAGCTGCTGATATCACTGTGGCACATAATGTTAGATTACTGATGAGGATAACAATCCCCTGGTGGTGAGTCATAAGATGATTTATGACCAGCTGCTCCCTATGGTCATCTGAATTTAGGAGATTATTCACTAAAACCAAAGGGAGAAAGGGAACCTGATTAAATTTGAGATGTGTATAAGCTCTCACGGGGCACCTGCAGAGACAGAGAGAGAGGGAGGGAGGGAGGGGGAGAGAAAGGGAGGGAGCGGAGAAAGAAAAATGTAACACAGGGGAAAAGTTGATTGGACAAACCCCACCGTGCTATTACAGAAAGGGAGAAAGGGAGAGGGGAATGTGTAGCGGATATAAACAGTAAAGGTTAATTGGGCAGGTGAGGAACTCGAGAAGGAGGCGGCTGGCTGCGGGAAAATTTGATCCTCGGTCGGGTTGGAAACTCAAGCATCAGTCGGCACATTCAGCCTGGTGTATATAAGACTGAAGGAGCTGTCAGCGGCCACCACAAAGCCTTACCTGCTTCTGCTGCTGCTGCTGCTGCTTTGGACCTGGACGGAGAGGAACCCCAGACAACAGCGGTGAGTCCCACAGCTGCACGGGGAAACTCTCAGTACAGGTGTTGGCCAGGTGTGCTACCTGCCTGCCTGCCTGCCTGCATGGGGAGCAGAGCTAGCAGTGGAAATATAGCCTACACTGTACTTTTTTCCACCGCTGCAGGGTTTATTCAAGTTTTAGAAATCCTCCAAACTATCAACTGAAGTGACTAACTCAGCGATTAATGACCAGATAGGAAGGTGTTCTTAATCTGTTAGGTCAGTAATACGATTTATTATGTTCGATTTATTATGTTCGACATTCATTCCTATAGACAAGTCCCATAAGATGGCAAACATAACATAAAAGTAATTATATAAACAAACACAAAATAATAATTGAACTCTTCAGACTTTAAGGGACTGTACTAAAATTCCTAGGGAAGCCAGGAGAGTTATGTATTTTTAATTTTTGCATAATCTATGGGTATTGTTCAGAGAGCAGGTGAGGATGTTTCAGCTTTTTCTATATTATTTATTTATTTAGTCTATAAAATTTTGCCATTAAAATTTTGACTTCTTTCGTGCCTCTAACCTTTAACCTTTAACAACATTTTGCAAGGCCACAAGGAGGCTGCCTTTGCGTTATTTGGGAATTTTGGACTAAGGGAAGAGTCCAAAAATTTCCAATAACACTGTGAAGGGTCTTGCTTTTATTTATTTATTTTGAGATAAAATATAATATTACCCTCCACCCCAACCCACTCACCCCCCAGCCAGTTTGTTCAGTCCCTAAATGCCAGTTATCTTGAATGGCCCAACCAAACCAATTAAGCAATTCAAGGGCAGCAGTAGTTAAGAGGCCTCCAGGGGAAATCTGATTAGGACCACAATGAATCAAGAATGGAGCGTAAGATGATCAATTATGAGTTTATATAGAAGTTTATATAACAGAACACATGAAAACACTTTGGCAGCAAGCTTTTTTTTGACATCTCAGGCATATTTGCCAAACAATCACTACTGGATGAGATCATCCATATTAACCTAGATACATCTGCAAATGCGAAAAAAAAAAAGTTAATCCAGCATGGCACAAAAATGGACTGAGTTCAAATCAAAAAGCCTGAAACAGGTGAAGAAAATGTGTGAAAGAGAGAGAGAGAGAGAGAGAGAGAGAGAGAGAGTGTCTGTGTGAATAATTTACTTTGCTTTAACCCTGCAGGACCAACATGTCGCTCACCTCCATCCTTTCAGCTGAGGCCATTGAAAATGCTGTCAAGGACTGTCAAGGTAGTATCTCACCACACACACACACACACACACACACACACACACACACACACACACACACACACACACACACACACACACACACACACACAAAACACACACACACCCTGGACCAATCCCTTCTCTACCAATATTTGAGACTACTATTAAATTATATTAATTTAAATTATCATTGACAGCATTCAGCAAATTATGCAGAACACATGACTCATCATGTTACTTGAACATGATGATTATACTTTCATTGGATCAAAAGCTAACTAACTTAATCTAATTTTGATGAAATGGACAATAATCAACAATCCTGATCTGTAGTTGATAAATCGAACAGCTGTGTTGCGTTCAGCGGCTCTCAGAACACCTACAGAAAGGTGTTTAATCTTCTCTACGGCTGCATTGTTTTCTTTATTATATAGCATCCTCTCCACTAAAGTCATGCCCAGCTTTAACTTAATGGTGATGAAATATGGATTTGGAAAGGTTTTTAATCATCTTGCTTGTGTTAGTAGAAACATGTGTCCGCCATTTCCACTACCTGGGAAAAGCTACTGGGGAAAAACAACAGCAGTTCCTGTTTTTTTATTTATTTATTTTTTTAAATCTATGGTTATGTGTTTTCAGCTCCGGACTCATTCTGCTACAAGAAGTTTTTCCAGCTGTGTGGTCTGTCCTCAAAGACGCCCAAGGAGGTCAGAGATGTCTTCCAGATCCTTGATGAGGACAACAGTGGCTACATCGAGGAGTCTGAGCTCAAGTGTGTGACCCTAAGACCCTAAGTGATGCTGTGGCTGTAATTCTTAGATACCTTGAGTCACCAAAATTCTTGTTGAAATACTCCTTTAAATGTTGTCTTCAAATGGAATCATTTTCATGCAAAATCACTTGCAGTGAGTTACAGAGTTAAGTATACTGTTTGTATTTGTGAGTGTGTCTGGCAGAAAGAATGAGAGATTTAGCGCAATAAATCTCACAGTAGTATTATTGGGATGGTACCATTAAGCCGTTTCCAAATAATCCACTATGGACAAAGTGTTATTGTTGTATTTGTGTTATATAATTCACCTTTGTGTAACAAGAGCTGAGGGTTGAGCTTTGCAGTTTTGGAACTGCTGTGTTTATGTGCTTTTAAATGCATCTCCTCATGTGTCAGTGAAAATTCAAGTAAAAAATTACAGCGAATATACATCTTCTCTTTCTGTGTGTGCATGTGTCTCTAGGTACTTCCTGCAGCGGTTCGTCCCCGGGGCACGGACACTGACCGAGGCAGAAACCAAGAGCTTCATCTCAGCAGCTGATGATGACAGTGATGGCAGAATTGGAGCAGAGGGTCAGTGTCTGATTTCTCCGATTATGTTTTTAAAACTCTTAATGTAAGCAGAAATTATCTCAGTGGCTGGAGTAAATCTTAGGCTCAGTGCAGCTTAGAGCACTTTTAGCCCTCTTAAGGGTCTTTGTTTAACCCTGTTGCTTCAGGTTTGTCAGTGTAGGAACCATATGCATCAACACTGGAAGTCATGACCTCCATGCTTGTCCTGATTTTGTCCATCGTCCAGTTACCAGCAATATCTGAGCTCAGCCGTCTTACATAAACGGATCAAGGATTTGGACAATCCAAAAAAGATTATTTTTGTCTTTGTTTATTTGTTTCCCTCTGGTTGCTGTATTAAAGGTCACTGAAAGGTCTCAGTGTCAGTCACACGTGTATGTATTCTGCTTAAGGTTGCTGTTATTTTGGAGATGATTCACAGCCTTTTCAACATGCTTTATTTTTCTCTAGAATTCCAGACTATGGTCCTGTCCTGAGTTTTGCAGATAAAGAGAGCTCAAGTCTTCAGTCACCTCCCCACCTCTGGAGTCCTATGATCGCAGCCTCCATTCCCAGGGATTTCTTTTCTTTTCTACTAAATTCTGTGTGCGTTAATTGTTTTTAAATGACCTTTTGTCCATTTAAAGACACAGATAACAGATAATTTGTCTTTCCACTGTGTTGGTCCATGTTTTCTTGTCTGTGCACATCCCACCTTTGACAATGAATGAGACAAATAAACATGAGCAAACATACACTGCCTCTTTATGCCTACCTCTTACTTGTGTGTCACAATAATGAAATAAAGTGGAATTCATAATGTAGTTTGATTCTTACCCAAAAATATAACAATTTTATTATTATAGTACATGTTGTATTTTGACGTGAAGTTCAAATGCAAACATAACATAACATGTTGGTGACAATGCAGCTCATGAAGAAACAGCACTAAATGTAAAGAGAGGATGCTTTGAAAAAAAGTGCCATGAATAGTTTTTATTGAATAACTTTATACTAAGCGCAGTGCATGGAAAAAAAAACTAAAACCAGCACCACTGCCCAGTTCAGTACACTTGCACATCATTTTTCAAGGTAATTAGCAGCTAGTTTGCTGCAAGCATCTTGGAGAACTGTGGATTTAGTCTGTCTCAGTGTCTTCTGTGTCTTCATGTAATCCCAGACTAACTCCATGATGCTGAGATAAGGGCTCTGTTGGGGTCGGACCATCTGTTGCAGGGCTCCTTTTTCTCTCGTAAGTGAAGATGCTTCTTTATGAGTCCAGCTGTATGTTTGATCTTATTGCTGCAGGAGGACGTGATAAAATGCAAAAACAAACAAGACAAAGCCCCACGACAACGTCAGATTGAAACCAAGTAAGTGTTTAATTGAGCTAAGGAGAAATCTGTTCAAAATTCCTTCTTACTGGAACTTAAGGGTGCCATCATAGACCCCAATGTACAGAGAGGGTTGAAACCTCTGCCTGCTCCTGTCAAACAAATCTATCTGACTGACTCAATATCCAGGTACAGCAGTTATATTCACCCCAAGTTCCCTGTGGGGACTAGGAACCTTTATTTGGCTCGGAATTGCAGTCACCCGAACAGTTGCGCTTGTGACACCGCGCTGTCAAAAGCAGGAAGTTAAGAATGTAAAGTATAATGCGGCGTCTCCTCTCATTGATCTCATTTCCTCATTCTTTTATTTTTATTTACGAAGTTTACAACCACGGGCAGCAGAAAGTGTTGGGTGTATTCTCTGTAAGGTGAGTGTTACCGTCGTGCTACTCTGTTACCGTCACAGTCCACGGAGTTTTTCTGCGCCTGGACCTCTGCAAGCACAACTCTGCAGCTAGCAGAGCCAGCTAGACCGCTAGCTGCTGTGACCGACTTCCCAACGGCTGCTGGTACCAGTTACTATTAAATATTGCGCTGGTTAGCTTACAGAGCCACAGACGTTGCTTTGTGCGTTTAATCCGTCGAGTTGTTATTCACAAATACTGCTGCTGTGTAAAGACATCGAGGTGTTTTAGCTCAGCTCGCAGAGACTTTACCGGCTAAACGGCAGAGGGTAAGGTTGCTAGATTTACAGTCACCATACGTGTACACGGTGAAAGTGACTAAATGTAAAAAAACAAGAGGTGAAAAGTATCCACGGACAGTAATTCGAGCAGTGTACTGAAGTGAAAACAAACGCACAGAGCTTTTTCCTCGACTGAATTATCTTAACGTTTATAACTTACTGTTGAGTCAAGATTTTGACGTTGCAGTCAAGCTAAATAACATAGTAATAAATTGCTGGGATCAGCAAATCATGAAAAATATTGATCATACTGCACTACTTTTGCTTTCCATATATATATATATATATATATTATTGTTAAAACTTACATTCGGGTGCCAATTTATTGGGTGCTATTACACTTGGGTAGAACTAATGCAGTCTAATACCTCATCCCTGTAATAAATCCCGTTTTCAAGATTATAATGTATCAGGTTTGACTACCAGTTCAGTACCAGTGTTCTCATTTTTCCCAAATTAAAATCTCTGTATCTTGTTGGGTTGAACTCTTTGGAATCACGGCTTAATGAAACCAACTGTTAATGGAAATATGTAATATCAGTTTCAGGATAGATACTGATCCAGCGTATCAGACCTGGGCATCCCTGGTGTAAATGCCTTCTGTGCTTCCAACTTTGACCAGATGCTGATCCGCTATGTGTGTGGACCTATCAGTTGTCAGTCAGTTATTGTTATCTGTAGATTTGTAATGCTTCAGTTTGCGATGTATTTGTCTTCCTTCTGCAGGCACACGGCATGCTAACCAGACTGTCTTTGGAGCAAAGGAAATCCAGACACAAGTGACACTAATGCTGATGATAAGGTAAAGCTGGTGAAAGGTTGACGTTGATGTAACCTGGAGATCTTTGAGCCTTGATGTTTTGATCAGCTTTCTCATTGTGTCTGTTACAGTCCCAGAATGGCCTCAGGAATGCAAGAGAAACAGTACACACCGTCTCTGCTTAGTTTTTTCATTTATAACCCTACATTTGGACCACGGGAAGGAGAGGTGAGCTCGACTTCTAGAGGACAAGTTGATATGCACATGTTTTACATCTGAATCAATTTACTTTTTTTTTTTTTTTAACTCTGTGGTTATCAAGAAAACATTTTATAAGGTAATTGCATCGCTGATGCAAAGAGTCTTGGTTTTTTTCTAGGAAGAGAAGAAGATTTTGTTTTACCATCCCAGTGATGTTGAGAAGAATGAGAAGATCCGAAATGTGGGCCTGTGTGAAGCCATTGTACAGTTCACCAGGTACAGATTATTACTGTATTTCCCCGCTAACATTCTATTGACAGAGTGGATTTGGGTGTGTTTATTTGGCCTTTTGGGCTTTTTGCTCAGACTTTGCATGAGCTTAAAAATGGTCTTAACATTAAATACTTGACAAGGTGTGTAAAACGAGTGCAATTTCTTTCAGCCTGCTGTACAACAGAATAGGGAAATGTTGCAACAACTGGCCAGATACACACTGATAAATATCTTATATCTGCAAAAGCACAAAATGAGTAGCTGATTGGCTCGCTGGGGTGTGTCTCCTTGCTCCTCATGGTCATGTTTTTTTGTCTTCCAGGACGTTCTGTCCGACAAAACCAGCTAAATCCTTGCACACACAGAAGAACCGGCAGTTTTTCTTTGAGCCCGAGGACAATTTTTGGATAGTCATGGTATGTTAAAGGCTTTAATGTACATAAATTGTTCAGCATTTACTGTTTGTCTTGACTTTGTTGACCTTCTTTGCAATGTAGTTTAGCTTTACCTCTCTAATCCCTTTTGATCTGCTGTTTTTGTATCCATCCCTCAGGTGGTTCGAAACCCAATGATCGAGAAACCAAACAAAGACGGTAAACCTCCCACAGTAGAATATCAGGAAGAGGAAATACTTGTGAGTACAGAGAGATACTCACTAGATGTCTTTTCTTAGAAAATTGGCAGTTTTGTATTTTACTTACCATGCCATCTTGTCTTTGTAGGATACTGTTTATGGTGCAGTTGTAAGGCAATGCTACAGTATGTACAAGGTCAGTTCCAGTATGTTTTAGATTATCTGTTATGCTTTTAACAGCATATATAAGTATATATTTTCTTTTTTTTTGTACTCTTCCACATAGTGACACTAATACAGTACCCCAAACTACCAATTTATAATGTAAAACAAATCTGGTACTAATGATTATTTTCTTTATGCTGTAGCTCTTCAATGGCACATTTGGCAGAGCAATGGAAGCCGGCGGAGTGGAGCTGCTCACTCAGAAGCTTGAAAAATTCTTCTACAGGGTAACAAAATCTGTCCACTTCTTACTTTGTTGCTAGGTGGATATAAATATTGGCCTTGCTTTGACAACATGATTCATTTTAATTTAATAATGCACACACAGTTATTTATAAAGAGTCAGTCAAGCCTGAAAGTAAATGTTTTCACAAGGGTTGGACTCCATCGCTGATGATATTTGTACATGCATTTACTGTTTTGTTTCTTTTTAGTAAATGCTCGTGCCTCTCTTGGGAAAACTGTCAAAAAGATGTTTGCAATCATGCTTGATTTCTCAGTATTTGCCTACATTATCTATCTTTGCCTCATGCTGCTGTCACCTTGCTGGAGCCATGCATCTCCAGGCAAAACACAAAGCATAAAAAATTCATTTCTAATTAGGGAATACCCTTCTTAAGTTAAGCCAGGCTTCCCTCTCCATCATGTAACTCAAAGACAGAGAGAAAGAGAGAGACTGTGGTGTGCGTATCAGAGGTTGAATGTCAGCCCTTCTCTGCTCCAGGGTGATGCAAGCGTCTGTGCAGAGCGTCAATCACAGAGTTTCTCATTCCGCTTTCTTTATTGCACTGTAAGGAGGCACTTGTAGACGGGTAAACTAACCCCTCGCTCCTTTCCTTCTCCATTTTCGTTCTGTGTGTGTGTGTGCGTGCGTGCGTGTGTGTGCGTGCGCGCCTTCATTCTGGGGTTTCTAGTATCTGCAGACTCTCCACTTGCAGTCCTGCGACCTGCTGGATGTATTTGGAGGCATCAGCTTCTTCCCACTGGACAAGATGACCTACCTGAAGATCCAGTCCTTTGTCAACAGAGTGGAGGAGAGCCTCAGCCTGATCAAATACACAGCCTTCCTGTATAACGACCAGCTTATCTGGTACAGACTGAGTGCTTGTTGGATATTTGTTCTAGTCTGTGTATGTCTGGCCCTGACATCCACCGTCTGTAAGATTTGATGTCTCCCACAGTCTTGTACAAAAATCAAAGCATTGGCATCTGCAAACACACAATTGCATGCTGGGTAAACAGAGGTGGCTTTAAACACAACCTCTAATCCTCTTTGCAGCTTATGTGCTCCCTGACATGTCACTTGCCCTTAATTGCACTGTCAGCCTCCCAGCTCGGTGAGTAAGCACACAGGGATTATGTGATTGCTAATGAAATGACTTGAGAGCAGTGTGATCTTTCATTGCCAACTTTCAGTAGACAGACGGAGAGGAGCTGTTTAATTACTGTCCAAATTAAGTAGCTGCATTGTGTGCTTTCATGCCCTGCTCTCTAATACGTTTACAACCACCGCTGAACTGTAATTACCACCAGGAGACACTTTGTTTTAACATCTAGCCCATGATGCCGAACACAGTTCACAGCACAGCACAAATATGCAATCACGGATTTTGGTTTTGCGTTTTGGCACGGTGTGTTGTGAAGGTTATAAGGTGGAAAGGTTTAACGTTTTGGTTTTGCCTGCAGGAGCGGACTGGAACAAGACGACATGAGGATCCTGTACAAGTACCTGACCACCTCGCTGTTCCCCAGACACTCTGAACCAGAGGTGAGGAGATGGGAGTGCGCAATGGCCAGATAAAATGAACAGCTTCCCCTTCTTGTCATTTTATAGAAGTATTTGCTCTACAACACTTTTAATAATAACAGTTTAACTGGTGATTCATCTTGCATTTCTGGGTCCATGCTGTTAGGTGATGTAGTTTTCCAAACATAGATGAACACATTTGGTGCTGGTTCCAACCCTTGTTCATAAAGTCAAACTTGAACATCACGTTGATGAAATACAGTAAAAGAATGAATGCAATCTACTGTAAAGGTTTTATTATATTAGTGATCCAGACAGAGACTATAAGACAGCTGACCTGAGTATGACTTTCAAAGCAGTGCCACACATATGCACTCTGACGACTTGTCCTTCTTTTCTTAATATTCTCTTAGTTGGCTGGCAGGGACTCTCCTCTGAGGCCAGAGGTCACAGGGAATTTGTTGCACTATGGAAGGTGAGTCTCTGACTTCCTGCATGTCTGTCTGTGTACCCACGTCCTCTGCACAGGATGGGATCAAAATGAGAGTTACATTCAGGTTTTGTTTGAATATTTCTTGGTGCGGTGATGCACCGGTGGAGTAATGTCACTTAAGGACAAAGCGTTACGCATCAGAAACAATACTCTTGATGTCTGTATGAATGTTTACATTTGGATGCAGTGATGAGCTTTGCTTACAGTCAACCTAATTAGATAAGGTGGTAACTCCCTTGGCTAACACTTTGTAGTCAAGCAACAAAGCAGTGGGTAGAGTATCACAGCCTCGGGAAAATCCGCTTTCTCTTCAGTTTCAGTGTACCTAGGTAACTAAAGAAAGTTTGCTCAGGTATTTGCTGTCTGACAAAACTTGTGTCTGTATGCTGTTTGGTGTATCTAGTCTCTAAGGGGGAAGTAGGGCTGCTGCAGTAGTCCAAGTCTGACTCCTGGTGACCTATCACGGGATAGGAAACGCAGTTCTACAGCTCTAACTGGACGACACATTAGAATATAAAGATTACTAGGTAAAGGCCAGAAAAATAGTAATGACTGCGATAAAGTAAAAATATAAAAGGTTAAAGCAGTACTTGGAGATCTGTGCCAGCAAAGATACACATAGAGAAAGCACATTTAACACATAGACATGCTTTTCGATGCTAATGGTTCCACATAATATTGAATGGCATCCTTGAAATCCACTGGATACAACAGTGAATCCCTTGTTTTTTTTTTTTTTTTAATTACAACATGGTCTTTCCTTCAGTCAGATTAACCATCAACCATCAGGACAGCTTGAATGTTTTCAGTTCCTCTGCTCTTCAGGTTCTTTTGTTTTTCTTTCATCAGCATCACAGCCCTCTGGAGTCCAAGCGAACCTTTCGATTTTCAGTCTTGTTTGTAATGAGAATATTGAATTTCACTTCCACTCTCTAAATAATTACTCAGCTAAGCGCTCCTCTTCTCTCGCCAGGTTTTTGACAGGACCCACCAATCTCAAAGATCCAGAGGCCAAATTCCGATTTCCAAAAATATTTGTCAGCACGGGGGACGGTTACGAGGAGCTGCATCTGATTGTTTATAAGGTATGGTAGAGTAAATATGATCTGCTATTTCGTGACAGTCTACAGACTCAATCTCATTGAATCATTCATACGCATACAGGAGTTTTTTAATGTATTAAAATCAGAAGGGGGGAGTTGTTATTCATTTTTAGGATGATTCTCATAATCTGTGACTGGAGGATTTGTTTATGAACAGTGGATCTAGGATGAGCTATTCCACTGCTCTATCAAACGATATGGATTTTTGGGATTAGTCAGCTGAGTTTTAAAATGATGAAGTGCGTCCCACGATGCTTATCATCACGTTAATGTAATTTCTAAACTGTGTGACCTTGATTCTCCATTTAACCTGCACTGATCTGCTCTTTTCCAGGCAATGAGCGCTGCAGCTTGTTTTATGATCAGTGGTAAGTTTGCACCCACATACATGATGGCGTTCGCAGTCTTTTACCTTTTCCTATTTGAATTGTTAAAATGGAGTTCTTTTAATCTGGTATTTTATAGTATTTTGGCCATTTTGCTCCTTATATAAAGCTAAAATATTACTTTTTCCTTAGCTCATTTCCTTCTCCGTCTCTTTCTAGCCTCTGTGGAGCTGACAAGGGACTTCTGTGAACAACTGGACAGCTTGGTGGGCCCTCAGCTTACCTTGCTGGCATCTGATATATGTGAACAATTCACCATTAACCGCAGGATATCAGGGTCAGTTAAGAATCCAATCTGTTTTTTCTTTTTGTTTTTTTTTGTTTTTTTTTGGTGGACATTCATTTCAGCATCATATCTAATCTAATAGGACAAAAACACGGAATGTAGCATAAGGGCATCAGGCAACATCTGAGGCAATATATGAAATCTGTTACTTAATAAATAGTAATAATCATTTGGTTTATTTGTGTACTTCTCAAAAAGCAATATTGCAAAGTAATGTACTCAAAACAAATGGTAAAAACAAATATACAGGCATAGAATCAATAAGCTAGAAACAGAACATATTAAATGTAAGATTTCAAGTCTAAAAGAAAAATAGTTTTAAGAAGTGATTTAGAGGAAGATAATGACAAGGCTCCTCAGGCAGGTCATTCAAGAGCTTCAGCTTTAACTCTATACACAGGTCCAGCCAGCAGCTTGAGAACCTCAGGTCTGAAAACCTCAGGCTGTGCAAAGGTAGGTAAGGGGGAGCATCTCTGAAATGTAACCCGCAGCATTAAAATAGAAAATAAAATCTTAAAACAAAAACCAGTGTAGTACTGTTTAACACTGTTATCTGTGATTTTGTTCGATAAAAACATTTTCTGCCTTAGTAGAAAGTTTAGCGCTGTCATGCCCTTGGTGATTACAGTTGCCATGTTGTTTGTCATCAGTTTGCAGTCATTCCTTTGTGTTAACTCCGCCTGGCTGGCACTGATAGATGAAACTCTGATACCATTGGATACCATCATGGCACTACTTAGGGGTAACTCAAGCAGTTTAGCTTTAAAGACTGGCATCCTGGCCAGCTCTCCTTTAACCCCAGCAGTTAGCTTCAGATACGCCCAGGCCTGTAATCTAAGACTGGACTCCCTGGCCTGGACAATTTGATGGGCTCCTTTTTAATCACTCTAGTGAAGAATCCACTGAATAAATAATGCCGTCCCAAATTCCTCAGCTGGCGTTCAGGTCTGTGTCCTGATTTGGCCTGGTGGAACTGTAAATAATAAGATGCAGCATAGATCAAATCAGTTGCTTCCAGCGGTGCAATTACAGTACCGTTGTCAGGTAAGCTGTGGTAATAACTGTGCCCTTAGCTCACCCTAGCGTGGGTGGACAGGGGAGTAGGCTTAATTAAAATGTAGAACTTGCTTTTTTGTGGATGTTATCATCCAAAGTGATTTGGCTTACTGTATCATGTATTAATAATGTGTGTTTACAGAACGGTCTGCCTTCAAGTGACCTGAACTCTTTAACCTGACATTGATTCTATTCCTGTCCCTTACTGATTTATACAGGGACCGTGGCTTCAGCTTTAGTGGTAAAACTCAGTAGAAAGATGTGGCGTTCATCCAGATGTGTCAAAATGGTGCTAGAGGCTTCTTCTCATGTTCAGTGTGACATAAGAGAGGAAAACAGAACCTCACTGAACCATTTAATGTCACCTTAACAGTGAAGCGGAAAAAAAGATGTCATCTTTATTCCTGTCCTTCTTTTTCACAAGCACCTGGTAAAATAACTAAAGGGTTATGTGAATCCCAATGGTGACTGAAGATGATGTGCTTGCTCATGCTTTACTTTTTGTTAATTTTTTTCCTTATTGTGCCCTGTCCAGGCCAGAGAAGGAGCCCCAGTTTAAGTTCATCTACTTCAACCACATGAACCTGGCAGAGAAGAGCACCATCCATATGAGGAAGACTGCCAGTGTCTGCCTCACCTCTGTCCATCCTGACCTCATGAAGATCCTGGGAGACATCAACTGTGACTTTGCCAGGTACAGCAGAGAACATTGGCTTTGTAAAATTGCTGCTGTGTTTATCTTTAGCAAACGAATCCAGATATTTGTTAAAATGTTTTTTTTCTAGTCACTGGGCACAAATCAGCTTGGTGGGTATTGCTGGCCTTTCCAGTAGAAACCAAAGAGTAAATATAATTGGTTAGTGTTAGTTATATAAAGTTTTCCTTTCATGTCAGCATCAGTAGATAGTACGCCAGCATGAGGCCATTAAAACTTCTCTTTAGCTCTAAACGGCAGCTGTACTGTATTTTCAGATTTCACAAACCCAGGAAAGAAAATGTGTAAAACTACAAACTCTGGATATCAGCCCAGTCATTTTCATACATAATGTGATGCTCCTGGGGACTTTGTAATCTTAGTATCTTTTGAAGTAGTCATGTCTCACATGACTCTAGTCATGTGAATGTCCCATTTTAAGTCTGTGGGATGCACAGTGACAACGACATTCATAGCTTTTATCCCAGTATCAATATCAGTTCCTGTTTTTGTGCAGATGCTGCTTGTCATCTTATCATGTCAGCGTGATCAAAACTTACTCACTGTGCTATTTATGTAAATAATTCTATAATTTTAGGTAATTACATACGGGTCCCTTGTGTGTTTGTAATATGAAATTCAATTTTTAGTAGGTACAAACCTTAAATAATATTCAATTGTATGATTTTTTAATGACATTTTGTTGCCTGTATAGGTAAATACATCATCTTAGTTACCCTTAAATAAAAAAAAAACAACCTTATATGAATGTTTTGTTTTATTCCTTTGTGTGATGGTGCTTTGTTTTTTTTCTATCTGTCTCCCAGGGTTGATGAAGATGAAGAAATCATCGTAAAAGCTATGACAGACTACTGGGTAGTCGGCAAGAAGTCAGACCAGAGAGAACTGTATGTGATCCTGAACCAGAAGAACGCCAATTTAATTGAAGTAAACGGTATGTCTCCACCACCTGGCAAAGAGTAAATCTGTTTCATTACCACCACAATAGACAATTTGCCTTGACACTTAATCTCCACTTCACCCTTAATGCCTAATCTCCACTTTATCCTTAATGCCATTTTATCTTTTCTCTTCCACAGAGGAGGTTAAGAGGCTTTGTGCAACACAGTTCAACAACATATTCTTCTTGGACTGATGGAGTAGAGAGGCTGTTTCACAACACTAAAAACTGTCAGTGTTGCAGGAGATCATGACAGCATCAGCGTAATGCAATAATTGCATTGTGAAATAAAAAATATAAAAAGCTTTCTCCCAAGTTTTTTTTTTTAATTTAACCCACAAAAAATGTATTTTCATCTTGTAATTATGTGAAAAAATCCAGATTTTTACTGTACATGTACTTTTATTTTCTTTCATTTTCTTTGTAGGATTTTGTTAACTGTTTTGACTTCTTTCAGAATACAGTTTGTTCATGCTTTTTTTTTAATGAACATATTGTGACAATGTCTCCAATTAATTTAAAAACTGACATGCACAAAACAGTTTACTCCAGGTTCCTTTGATGATCAGTGATAATTTTTAAATAAGATGTAATAATGTCAAAGTATTGTGGTTTGTAAACAACTGCGCTAACTTTAAATAAATTAAGAATTAATTTTACGTAGTGTAAATGTACTTTTTTTAGATGCATAATAGTGAGTAAAGGTTTTGACAGTTTAACAAACAGCAACATCCATTACAAAAATAAAAATGGACGCTGATTAGCACACAACTTTTTTGTCAAAAATCATCAGGTGTGGCTCACTTTTAAGAGTTTCAAATTCATGATCCCATTTGATGATTAATCTACATAGCTAGCGAGTTAAAGGATTATATTGATCTACAGTCAAGGCAATAATCTAACAATGGGAAAATGAACCTGTTATTTTAAAGGAGAGACTGCTTTCAGAAAGCAAGATAGAAAGATATATGCTGAAAAAAACATATAAAACGTAAAACCTTAGTGTTTTTTATCCTGTTTTTACGGCAGGAAAACAAACAAAAGAAGAAGAAAAAGAACCAATCAGAGCTCACCGTTGTCATCTGACCTGCAGCCAATCAGCGTCACCATGGATGAATTTCAAAAACTCACCCGCCATGATTGTTGTGTTTTTAGGCTGAACTGAGTCCGTCCGTTGTGCACTCGGTTTTTATTTTTATTTTTTTTAACTGAATATTCAGAAGAAGAAGCTTGTTTTTATAAGTGCTTTTTGGAAACGGACCAAGTAAAATGGGTGTGTAATTATATGTTATCTAAATAGCTAGTTTAAGCTTTGTTTAGTTGCTTATTGAACAGTTACCTGAGTTTGTGATTTCCTCTTGTTTCATGGTCAGTCGGAGCTGGGTAGCTAATGTTGGTTGCTAACTCTCTGAAATCATATTTTGCCTTCATGCATGCTTTATAATTAATACATTTTAGTTATGGTCAGTGGTCGAAGTGTAACTGTAATACAAAATAAAGTTAGCTCAACTTGACGTTAGGTTTTGAACTGCTTCTTTAAGTTTGCTAAGTACAGCATGTATCGACCAGGGGAAGTATTTTTTTTTACTACACAGACAAGATGTGTCTGTGTGTTGACTCACTTTCTGGCCCATTTTCGACTCTTCATGTACGTCCTTTTTACTAAGGTTTGGTTAGCGTCATGGCTTTTGGTTTTTACTGTAGTTTATTTCAGCAACAGGCTAATGTTAATGTAACGTAACTGTGGCCAAGCAACACAAGCGATGCAGTGGCTTTAGTTGAGGAAAAGCAATCGTTTAAAGCAAACGTTATAGTAATAATATTTGAATACACATTTGTTGCTGTTATCATTATTTTGAGAAGGGACTAATTGTTTCATGCAACTTTTTTATGCAAATGACAATTAAGTCTGTTTTTTTGTGTGTAATTTCTTCTATAATTTTCTCGTTTTTGTGACAGTATACAACTACAGTTACATCTTTGTGATGTAGCTTAATATCTGTAATTACTGTCATATGCAGTGTGCCTCTAAGACATCATCCATTCTTCTTCCTAATTATTCCAGATATCATGGAGTCTCGATTTGCTCACCTGCGCCAGCGGGATGCCAGCGTGTCCATGCTGAGGGTAAAAATGTCCCGCAGAAGGTCCCAGTCCCAGAAGGAGAACCGAGAACGTGCCATGAACACACGCAGGCAGCTAGACAAGCTCCCAGAGCTGGAAATGTCTTCCCTGGATGCCTCCATCGCAGTGGGCAACATGTCAACCATTCAGGAGAAGACGCAGAACAATGCAAAACCTGCTAAAAGTATTGCTTCTCTTTCCACTACAGCTTCAACTCAAATATATATATATATATATAATAACCTGTGCACATATGCAATGAGGCATCCACACCATCTCTTTCAATGATTCACATCTTTCCATTGCTTTAATAGTTAACAGTGGCTAGCAGCCATTTGTACAGACAAAAACATTTGTAGAAGATTTGTTGAATTCTTCTTTGTGCTCATCATTCTAGCTCTATCCCATACTTATTTGTCCTCAGGTGGAGCCATAGAAGAGAGGCTGAAACAGCTTGAGCGCTGGAAAGAGCGTAAGGCTCTTGAGAAGGAGAAAGAAAAGAGAGAAAAGGAGCGTAAAGGGGTTTTTAAGACTGGCCTCTATCATCCAAAGGACACCCTCACCATTGTAGCCCTGCCTGTGGTCCCAGCTGCCCCAAAAAGAGCTAAGGAGGTGAGCAAGGTAGACTTGTAAATGTGTTTGTAAATTATACCTCTACTCCACTGCTTTTATTTGTTCTTACTTGATATATTGAGATGGGTTATAACAGAGGGATTGCTCTTTGCATCTGGATACAGTTCAGCGACCAATGACTCCTATGATCAACATGTGTTTTTTGTCTTCCAGACAAAAGTGAACCCAGCACCATCCCAGAGTACCAGAGTCACCCGTTCAATGAAACAGCAACTGCAGCAGGTACTGTTTTCTTTCTGATCCTGAAAATCTTTCTCATTTTAACTTCTGTAAAACTAAAAGTTGTTATGCACTTTGTTGCACCATCTTTCTTTTGCCTAAATCACTACAGCCTCTGAAGACACAGGACCCAAACACTGTGGCAAAAAAAGGTAAATGAACTGAATGTTCCTTTTTTATTTTAAATGATTCACGCCATCTGCTGCATCCTGGTGATTTTATGTAATTTTTTTTTTAAATCGGATCTCTTGCTCTTCCTGTAGCTCAACCTGCTGTGGAAAGATCAACCAGAACCCGGGTAGCTCCTGTCAAACCTGCACCAGCACCAGTGACGACCAAGGCCAAAGTTTGTGCAGGTAATTAATAAGAAGGAAAATTCTTGCAGATAACTGGACCTTGAGACCAGCCATGGTTTTTGGTTTTACCATATTTTGTTTCCTTATCTGCATCTCAATCTGTGTCTCTGTGTCATGACATCGTACTGTAGTGGAGCCTGTACGAGCCTTGTCAACCAGATCAGCCAGCAGGCCTCCTGTTACAGCAGTTCCTGTGGTGAAAGACAAACCTAAGGACAAGGCTGCAGGTAAACACTGAGCCAAGGCCAGAGTTCAAGCAGTTTTTTTTTTTTTTTATTCTTTGGCATAGAGACTTTTAGGCCATTGGATGTATGATCATCAAAGCAAACGGAGAAAGACAGTATTGTTCTAGAAAGGTACTTAATATTGTTAAATATCTCTCCCCACCCTCAGATGTAAGAACCACAAGGAAGAGAGCCATTGTCAACCCTGTGGTCCCCCCTTCTGGCAGAGAAAGAAACTGCAAAGGTATCATTTAAAGTTGACAAAGAGCCATCCAATTTAATGTTAACACAAGCAGTTGTTTTTAATTTCCTCCCCATTCTTTTGTGTATCTAAAACATAGCAACTGTCAACGACACTGCCCAGCCTCCTGTCCCCAAGGTGAGCTTTTCTGACTTTTTAAAAAGGTGTTTTTAAACCATATTTTTATTTTACTAGTAACTCTTAGATCACATAGTTTGCTGTTTCTGTTTTTTGTAGGAGCCTGAGATAGAGGAACCAGCCCGAGTTCATCCTCCCAGCCCTACACCCTGTTCTGAGGAGGAAGACGTGGTGTTCGACCAAGCTCCAGCTGATGCTCCATCCTCTTTATCCTCATTTGCTCCAGAGGGTTTTGTCTTCCAGGCTCCTGCTGGTTTGTCATGCTTCAAGTTTGAGCCTCTCACTCCTCGCTCAGCAGATGCCTTCCTTACACCAAGGTATGTCTGCTTTAGCATTTTTCCTTTTTTTTAAAAAGATTTTTAAGACACTAGAAAGCTTTAATATCATTGTAAATAAGCCAAATCACAGAAGAAGCCTCTAAGAAACTTTGTAGGATTATAACTTGAGTTGTTTATGATCTAAATGGCATGTTGTGACTCTCTACCCAGCACCAGCTTCAATATCCCACCAGCTCCCGTATTCAATTTGGAGCCTCAAGTCGAACTAAGCAAGCCCTCTCCCCCTAAATCACCTTGCCGCTCCCCACCTCGTACATCTCCCACAGTGGCTCCTCCAACTTCAGGCAGCCCCCTGGAATCAAAGCATGATGTTCCATACTTCAGGTGGCTTGCTTTTTTTCCTAATCATATATGTTTTTACAATGAATTATTCAGTTAATTCAATGTTTTAAATTCATTTGTTTTTTATAATTCAGATCGGAAATTGCCAATGAGACAGACAGACTGACAACTCTGTGTTCTCACTGGGAGTCTAAAGTGGAGGATGAGTCCATCCCAGAAGAGAGTGAGTATATCTTCTCTAACAAGGACTGATTGGCATCCTGAATATGCAGCTCTGTTTCATTTGGTAGAGAGTGGTCTTCATAACTGCGGGGTTGGGGCTATGCCAGTGTTCTTTAACTGAACAATTGTAATTCAGTGTCTTTCTTGCTCTTGTCTGTTTAGTGAGAGACCGTATGCGCACAGCAGTCGGCCAAGCGAGGCTTTTGATGAAAGAGCGATTTAACCAGTTCAGCGGCCTGGTGGACGACTGCGAGCTGGGCCGAGGGGAGAAGATCACCACCTGCACTGACCTGCAGGGATTCTGGGACATGGTTTATTACCAGGTGAGTGCTTCTAGGAGAAGGACAACGTATGGTTTCCGACACCAAATCCACGAGGAGAAGGTCAGCTATATATGTATTTTGTACTTTTCAGGTAGAGGACGTCAACAAGAAGTTTGAAGCTCTCAAAGAAGCAGAGGGTCGAGGCTGGGTGGAGGAGCACAAGCCCCCACCCCGACAGAGGAAAGTAGTGAAGGTGAATTAAATTAATTTAGTTTCATTAACACATTAATATGCTTTGAAACACAGAATTGTGCTGTATTTTGCAGTATACATTTTGACTATTTTAAAACAGACTGTATGATCACACACCCATGTAACAGCACAATGTATTATGTCCATTTTTATTTGTGATTGCTGTGATCTGTATCATGAGCACGTATGTAGTTAACAGGCAAAAATGTCCAATGAAATGAAAACAAACACATCGTGTCCCTCTTGTCCTTTGGACAGAAACCAGCAGCTGTGCCTGCCAAGCCAACAGGAACCAAAGCAGCAGCCAAGTCTCGCCTGGCTGCTGTGAAAGCTGCCATGAAAGCCAGACAGCAGGCAGCAGAGGCAGAGAAAGCTGCAAAGGATGCTGGTAAAAGCGAGGATGACCCCAGCGTGAACTCTCAGGAACCACAACCACAAACAGGGGCCCACATGTCAGACACAGTGCTCTTTGATGGAGGCTTCTTCCAAGTGGAGAGTCCAGCCAAACCCTCAGGTGAGAGGAGAATATCTACACGCCACATTCTGCTTTTCATGTCATGTATCAGTGTTTGCTTGGGTACATTTTCCTGCCTTCTTGAGCTGTAAGATTTGGATTAATAACCATGTTGTACATTGTTGTCTCTGTAGGTTCAGTGAGGAGATCCAACCGTCTGAGCGCTGCTGTGCCGCCTCAGGCCTCTCCCTGCTCCAACTACCTCACACCTCGAAGAGTCACTCGACGATCCCTTGCATTGGCTCAGACCCCCGCTCAGGCCGTTGCTTCTCCTGCTCAACCTGTCCTCACTCCTGCCCGCATGTGTCTTACTCTCGACGAAACCCCAGCACAAGCACCAAAGCCTCAGTGTGCCACTCCCCAGTCATCTCAGGAGAGAAAGGACACTGTGAATGTCTCTCTTTGTTTCTCACCTGTCAAGGAAGTTCTTTCAGACGACACCCAGCCTGAGGGGGGCCCTTCACAGCAGACAGAAACAGTCTCTACGCAGGAAAACCCTGAACTGAGCACAGCCATACCTGTGCATTCACTTCCATCTATTTCTGTAGTGGAGGAGCAAGACGAACCAGCTGAAGCTGTCGATGTTGACCCTCCTGTCTCTCCAAGACTCTCCCTCTCTCTGTGCAAAACACCTACTCCTGCCTTCCCTGAGCCCTCATCATCTCTGAGTTTCACGCTGTCACCCTGTATGACTCCCTGCCAGCCTCCCATCTCCTCCCTCCCTGCTGTACATGGCCAGGTGGAGGCTCAAGTGTCTGTGTGTTGTACACCAGACAGCTCAGTTGTTGAGGTAAACAATTTTTCAGGCGTCACTTGAATTCTGTGTATGTGTTCAGAAACCTCAGCCTGAGACATTTGAGAAGTGAAAGTTTTTTTTCTGGTTTTACAATAAACAAATTATTCCTTTGTAACTTTTAGGAAATTCCCGGGTTGGACTTCGAGCGTTACCTCCAGCCATCACAGAGATGCAGCCTGTCACCAAGGGAGACAGTTGCCATGGAGACGTTGTCACCCATGGCAGTGGATGTTGAGATGGAGAGTCCCAGAAGTCAATCTGAAGACCTGCTAACTCAACAGGAACCAGGTATGATTGATACCCATAGGCTCTGTGCATGAACAGTCACTGGGTACACCCATCTTTTTTTTTTTACCACCTTAACAACACTTATGGATATTAAAGCTGCAGTAGGCATATACTGAGAATTGGAGAAAAAAGAATTTATCTAGAAGGAATTTAAGTTGTTGTGTTGTTAAAAGAAGTACTGATGTTTTGTTTTGTTTTGTTTTGTTTTGTTTTGTTTTGTTTTGTTTTGTTTTGTTTTTTTAATTGTCTTAACCTGCATACTGCAACTTTAAGTGAAAATGCTGTGATTGTCTGATTATAAGGGAATAACCACTCTGAGTTTTCTTCTGGCGAAGGTTTATTTTAAACTGATGTTACAAATTGTACATTTTTGCTCTTGTTACTCACTGTTACGCTCACTCTCTCACTGTCACCACAGCACTAACAGCGGTGCCCTCAGTGTTAAATCTTCAGTCACCACAGGTTAAAGTTTTTTCCATTTTTTAAAATTTCGTAACTTCTAAATATTGACTTTGAACGCTTAACTAGGCTCTGACCTACTACTTTTATTTATTTATTGCATCCTTTTCATTTCCAGATATTTTTTTCTGAATCGTCTTTGTGTACTGTTTAGGTCCAGACAGCAGAGTCTGCCCTGCTTCTTTTCACCCCGGACCTGAGCAACCGGATACGCCAGTCTGTATGTCCAAGTGACCTCATGGTCTTCACCCCTCCCTCTAATATGTAGCAAAGACTTTTTCTTTTGTACTAATTCTTTTTTTTTTTTTTACTCCCTTTGGAAAAAAAAATATCTGAGTGATTATTAACATTTATTTTCAGATTACTGGAAAATAGTTGTGTCCGAAAGGATGGTTTGATTAAAGTTCTAGTTATCAGAAGGAAATGGTCAAAACTCTTTATTTACATAAATACAAAAATCGCCAATGCACTCACTGCTTTTATTACTGTATTTGAAGGCTCTAAGCATTTTATTTGTTTTTTGGACTTTGTGAATATTTTGGCTATGAAACAGCTGGCTTCATCCTGCGTCTGACAGGTTTCTCTGCTGCCCACATTATTACTGCATCTTCATCTTCTGCTTTCATTCATCGGCCTCTTAATGCTCCTTCTGCCTGTAACACAACACAGTACAACACTGAGCACTACACATGTTTATGGGACAAAGGTGTAGTGGGGTGCATAAGGGAGCAGCAGGATGATTTGGGACATGGGTGGAGATAGTTCACACCAAGAAGCAGAGATAAAGGTGGACAGGTGAGATGCCACCTGGCGGCAATGTCTGCGCTGAAGAAGTATGGCTACTTTATTATAATATATATAGTGAAACATTGTACTATTAAGCCAGTTGCTGCTTAGACTTAGACTTAGACTAGATCTTCTTTGATGTTGGTTGTGTTTGTTCAATCAGAAAAAGCCTAATGCATATAGAAAAGAAATCTTAGATTACCTGGCTCTTTGTAGGGTCTTAGCTGCAGCGATGCATCTTAAGGCCTCCTGCTGTTTATCTTCCTTGATCTTTTCAGTCACCAACTGATGATGGTCAAACGCAGGGAAGAAAAAGTGGTTGAAGAACTGATGAATTGTCTGGTCTTTGGCCTCCGTTCCTCTGGTTTGCATACCCTTTCCCTCACCTCTTTGCTCTTCTGTGTGCTCTAGAAATATATGTTTTAATACATATTAGACCCAACATCAGCTGGTATGTGATGAGTTTTCAAGCCAACACAAAATATCTTTCATGGAAAGATGTGCATTCCCAACATAAGATAAAAAAAACAATAAAACCAAACCTGGAGACTGAGGCTGCTCATGTACTTCAGTCTTGACATTTTGTTGAGTCTCCAAGATGTCCTGATCACGGTATGGTTCTGTGTCACGGGATTTCTCTATCTATGGTAAGATGTAAATTCAATTATATGTTATTAAAGATTTCAGGTACATAAATGTTTATTACATATTTTGTTAATAATGTCATTGCATGGCAGCAATTTTGATATCAATACTGGATATTTTAATGTCTTTCTGATATTTTCCCATAGAGTGTATGGTATTTTAACCCTAACACTGACAACTCATCTTGGCTGTGAAATAATTGTATAGGTGCAGCCCCAGTCATCAATGCCTGGTTCAACCAGTTGTTGCTGTTGCAACCAACCTCCGCTGACTTGGGGCTGGAGATTTCAGAAATGATGGGGGAATTCACTAGAGCTGCCACCTGGACAGAGAAAGAGTTAAAGGTACACTGGAACAGCTACACTATTTAAGTAGACTGGGTTGGGGTGCAGAGGTCATGAAAGGCTTGAGAAAGGATCTGACCGACTGAGTAGAGCTGCTTGTCGATTGTAAGGGTTTGTCGCTGTCCTCCATTTCAGAAAGATTTCTCAGAGTCTTCGAATCGAATCTGGATAGGGACTGATGCTCCTCCAGGCTTTCAGAAACCCGCTGACACTTCACCTCAGCACAGCCCAGCAGTACCTCAAAAAACTCCAGAAACGTAATCTGCAGAAAAAGAGTCAGGCAACAACAAAAAGGATACAGAAGGTATAAATGAATAATCTTAAATAATCTCTGATGAAACATGTTGGATGAGTCAGCTGGTGTAAACATAACAGGCAGACCTCCAGATCCAGGCAGGAGGACAGGTTGTTGGGGTCGTGGCTCTCTGCAGTGATGACCTTCAGTAAACTCGCTGTGGTCAGCTTATTGTCCAACAGACGAAGATCCTGACAGGCGTTAAAATAAACTAATCACCACAAAGTCTTAAACGTGGTCGGAATTATACATTTTATGTATATATGACACATTTGTTTTTAGTTAATGGACGGAAGGTGATTGGTAAAGGAGACTTCTTTAGCTTAGAAGTAGGCAACATCATTTCACAACAACATCAATCTCTATGACTTAATTAAAAATCATTGAAAATCGAACAGCTTTCTGATCGTGTTAGAAATTGCACCCATTACTCAGTATGTTATGAGAAAATGAACAAGACACAGTTAATATGCATAAAAATCTTTGTTACAGTCTGCGGCACCTTGAACATCCACAGCAGGTGTCTGAAGGTCATGGTCTGGTCATCTCTGGGGGCTGCATGAACCTTGCAGTAAGCCTGATAGACTTTCCAGCACCTCTTCATGTAGTTCATAGCCACCACTGAAAGGTCTGGTTGTCCAAACAGGAAGCCTGGATAAACAGCTATAGTTAGTGAACACAGCTATTACTGCATAACAGAACTAAGAAGGGTGATGAATACTGCAGCATCAGTTTGTGTAGGTGTGTTGACTTAGACAAAACATTCAAAAACACCAGAGAAAAGAGGGACATGCAAACTGTGAAGGGTCTGAATGACTGAAACATTTGCAGTAATTGCAAAAGAGCCTGTGATATCATATTGTTCCCACCTTTTACATTCTTAGCATTGGGAAGGATGTCATCTGTCATCAGTTTGGATAAGCAAGCAGCCAGAAGGTGCTTTTGTGACCTGTGAAAAGAGAAGTGGTGTTTCTAATTCAAAATCAGTTACAAAGGATAAAAAGTTTAGATTCTAATTGTGTCCACTGTGGGGTCGTTATTCTGTGTCCGAATGATGCATTTTTGAGTGAAAACCTTGTAACTCTAACGTCACTGTAGCTCATTTTAGTTTGAGACGTTTCTATGACCTTTAATCTTTTGAAACTGGACAGACTTTGAAAGCTAGTATCTCTGTCTGGCTGTACTTGTGCACAACGGGGTATTGAGCTAGTTGCTAACGTCAGTATGCTTACATGCCCACAGTAACAATGCTACTGTACAATGTATAGCTGAGTCAGATGGGAAAGGCTTCGGTTTTGTAGGTTGTCAGTATTGGACCAGTTAAAATTTTCACTTGATGATGAAGCAATATGGAAAATCAGGATCAGCAAAGTTATTGCAATTAATCCTGAAGCAGTCATGAATGTTTGTACTAAATTCTATGCCAGTCTATCCAGTAGTTGCTGAGATATTTCACTTTCACAATTGTAAATATCAACCCTGTGGTGGCGCTAGAGTAAAAGTCAGGGGATCATCAAAGTCAGGATTCATCCCATGGAGACCATGTATATCTGGATAGGATTTAAAGGAAGCCCATAATGCAGTTTTATATATTTCACCCTTTATATATATATATATTTCACTGTGATGCCCCATGTGTGTCATCCTCTGGGTGTGTCTATTCCTCCTGTCTGCAGGTGTCTTGAGTGGCTCAACACACCTGGGCTCTGGTGGAGAGTCTATGTAAGCCACTGCAATAAATTGCTCATTCTCTCTCTCCCTCTCTCTCTCTCTCTCTCTCTCTCTCTCTCTCTCTCTCTCTCTCTCTCTCTCTCTCTCTCTCTCTCTCTCTCTCTCCACAGGCACACCACGTGTTTGGTTTGGTCGTGTTTGGCACATTAGTGATAATGTGTTGGAAAACGTTTTTTTCCTTACAATATGTCTTTATTGTAGATGTGGTAGGCCACGCTCACAAGACAGCTGAGGAGCCTATGAAGAGGTAAGGGGGTAAAGGGAGAGTGGATCTCTGTAGCAGTATCCTCTGAGACACACAAAGAGTGACAACATTCAGCACAGTGTCCAAGCATCCAAATGTACAGTGATTTTGAAGCTATCAGTGTCCTGTCCTGTATCAGGAAAAGGTAGATCAGAGAGATTGTGAATGGCAGTCCCTCCCACCTTTGATAAAATGGTCTATCTGTGCCAGAGTGATTTCGTGATGGTGGATGTTACAGTCTTTGAGCAGGCGCCAGAGCTGCAGGCGGGACAGCAGGAAGGTGTTGTCTGGGGAGTGGTCATTACCAAGTCTGCTGTAGAAACTGTAGATAGACCGCAGCTCTGCGTCTTTCCTTAATACCACAAACTCCACCTGTTACTCGTGAAACACAGGATTGGGGCAGGAACAGGAGAGAAAATAAGGATGTAGGGTAAAGATCATACTGTATGTCAACAATTTTACGGTGAAGTGAGACCTGACCTGTTTGCGCTCTGTGTCACGCTTTCTTTCAGGGATTTGATTCAGAAGACATTCGATGTTCAGAGCCATGTCTGGTCCTAAGACCGATGACTCGCTACCTGACAGAGGCAATGCACCTGTAACAAGACAAAAAAAACTGTAAGCCATTGTATGCAACTGTATTTATCTTCTTGTTGGAAAACTGAAAATTTTGAATGGAGCTAATGTTTTGTAGGTGTTTACCACACAGAGGAGTGGGAGCTCTGTTTCCATTCAAGTTGGGTGTTATCATCTGATCGTCCACAAACTCTCCTTCAAAAACATGCCCGTCCTTAAAAGTGAATTTTCCCTATGAACCATGAAGCACAGTAACTTTTAGAATTTCTTGTAATCATATTCATATTCAGATTGACAGTGAGAGGCAATATTGTATTTTTGATTAACCTTCCCATGTTTTTTATTGTTCTTCCATTCTCCTTCATAGATTGCACCACCAGCATAGTAAAACGTTCCCAGTCCGTGCCTCTGACCCTGAACGAAGTCCCCTGTGTACCGATTACACTGGGAATACTGGGATCCGTATGCTCGCCTTAGGATCCAGACATGTGTGCCTTGCCCATGCTGTCAGAGAGGTAAGCTCATGTGATTCACAACAAAAACATCTATCACGGTTAATGTTTTAAAGGATGATCAAAAGCTATTTTCCTGGAATTACTGTATTGTGTCTGAGGTGAACAACAAAACATGAACAACAAACAATATGATATGCTATGATAGTCTGGGAGAGGGATGGGATAATACAACAGGAGGATTTGCTACAGTATGTGCACATGGTGTGCTTTCATACCTGGAGTCCATCCTGCCACATCCCAACATACTGCTGTCCCAGCTTTAGCCACCTCATCGTGCCCTCTCCATGTCTTAGGTTATTCTTCCACTCACCAGAGTAAACGTTACCAGAAGGGTAGCTGTTGAGAAATAGATCTAACCTTTAGGAAGCTCAGATGTTACCTAGGCTACATGTTAGATCATATGCTCCATACATACCATCTCACTCCCAGTCCCTCTCTGTTGTTCTTCACCCAATCTCCTTTGTACCAAGAGGTCTTATCCTGGTTATAATACACAGTACCCTGACACAAAGACAATCGATTTAGAAAAAAAAAAAAAAAAAAGGAAAAAATACCTCATAATAAATTGGTGAATCATACCTTTCCATGCCTCTTGCCCTGATCCCACTGCCCTCTGTATAACACACCACTTTTGGCACAATTGTAAGTTCCAGTCCCATGTCGTATACCCTGGTAGACATCTCCCTTATAGGAGCTGCCATTTGGCCAGGTGATGGAACCCTGGCCCATGGGCTTGCTGCACACAAATTCTCCCTGTTGGATTAGAACCTTACATTTCTTTCAAGATTTTGAGAAGAGCATTACCATATTATCCTATTCTATTCTATTTTGCCAGACTCTGATTTATTTTATTTTGTATGTGTACAGGATGCATGTTTATACATGTTATGTACATATGGGTTAATGTAAAACACTCTGTTTAAGAACTTACAGTTACTATAGTATATCATTATTGCTCCCTACCTCATATTTCAATCCGCCTGTACATGTGAAGACACCATGTCCATCCAGAAGTCCCTTGGTAAACATGCCCTTCACACAAACAAAGCAGTGACTTCATGATGCAGCCTTCTTTATTTTGATGGAAATAACGTTTATTGAAGTATTGAGAAATGTGGTGTTATTTGCTTTTGCACCTTGTACAAATGGCCTCCTTCAAAACAAGCAACACCTTCTCCATGAAACTGGCCCTCACTGGTTTCCCCCTCATATCTGTCAACGAGACACCAGAGTTTACACTGGAAAATTAATTAACTGTATTTAGGCAGGTATATTATTAGTGTGAAGATGCTCTAGAAATTAATTATCGAATAAATGTTGTGAGTGATGATCTACCTCTGAATAATTAGGTTAAATAGTGCCGGGAGTTCGTAGGTGTCATCCAGAGTACCAGAGTCGCTCAGTAACTTTCTTTTGTCTCTTCCTTCCACTGTCTGCGGTGGCTCTGCGTTTCCACACGTCTTCTCGTTTTCCTGTTTATCCTTTTTTATCGTGCTTTTCTTCTTGTCTTTGCCCTGTGTCATTTTGCTCCGTTTATATTATATCACGTACATGCACGCGTCGTCTCCATGGCAACGGCGAAGGACGCTTACGACTACGGCAACCTTACTAGGTCAAAAGGGGTAATACCATAAACATAAAGTATAAAACATAACGAAACAACACCTAAAGTAAGTTGTTTATTTCCCCCAAGTATAAAAACTACTATTTAGTGATTCAAAACACAAATAAAATCATAACATAATTCAACAATATTTAAACAGACAGTCAATACAAAGCATCTTAACCATACAAATATACAACATTGTTTGATCTTCTGTGTATCCATGCATCAGCAAGGATGATGTTTAACAGGAATAAACTAGAATGAAATGACAGCCCAGTGCAGAGTAAGATTGTCCTGACAGTTCCTTCCTTGTTGTGGTCAGTCTTGTGAGATGATGTCCAGATTGGCAAGGTGTCTCATGGTGGGCCTGCCATGAGGACAGTTCCATGGTTGCTCAATTTCTCCCATGTGAACCACCAGCTTCTTCATCTCACTGACACTCAGAGCAGTGCCAATCATTACCTGAAGATGGACATAAGCAAAGCAATAGATAATGGACCAGAAAACAGGTTCTTTAATAAAACTGAAATGTTATTCAGTTAGTCTAGAACAAAACCGAATAACTAGATTTTATGTTTTACTGCAAATCACAAACACTTATATTACTATCAATTGAAAGAATTGTTTTTTTTTTAATTGTTTCTGCTACTTTCAGTACAGTATTACAACTAACTTGCAGTTAGCCCAAACAGGTCTGTGTAAATTTCTGGAGATATTTAAAAGTGTCTCTTTATTGTCAGTATAAACTCACCGATTTCCGACAAGCTCTGGAGGCAAACATCTGCCTGACTCTGGATGGTCGGCACATGACCCCTGGGCTGTCACTCAGCATGAAGATCAGCTCCTCAATATCGGCTGGACCGAACGTCCAGTTCTTGCTGGTGGGCAGAGACACCAGTTTAACCCTCTCCATCACCTGAGCTACAGTCAAAAGGAAAAACATGGTTCAGTGGTTGCAATTATTAAAATGGAAAATGTGTATGTTCAACATGAGGTTAATTCCTCATATCAGACAGTTAAAATGTTCATACCATCCTCCTCAACCAGAAATTCAAAGCCATTCTTTCTGAAAATCTCAATGTTCTCTAAAAGAACATTCTCACTGACGGCAGTGAGGTGAAGTTTCTGAGGGCTGCAAACATAAAGGAAAAAACACAAATCAATCACTGACCAGTAAAAAAAAATGTATTTCTAATACAGTGCAAAAAAATCATCTACAGGTTTGATTCTTACACTATGAGTTTCTGTCCTTGGAGCACAGTGTGCTGTTGCAGCATCTCAAAGTTATATTTCTCATCTGTGGCATGTTGGTCAATCATGAAGATGTCCGAGTTGAGTTTGGTGATAATGAAGCCCAGGTTAAACTGACCGATGATCTCCATATCTTTGAACATGTCTTTACTGTAGAGATGAAAGAAAGATTGTTAACACTCCAACACTGCTAAGTTCATTCAGCAGTAGCTATAGTACAGTAGTAAAACCTTACTTGATCTCTTTCTTCAGCTCTTCTTCTGCACTTTGGTTTTCTCCAGGGTTGATCTTGGCCCTGAAGCGTCGGTAGCATAGCGCCTCATCTGCCTTTTCTTTCTGCTGGTCCCGTATTCTCCTTAACTTCCCTTCAAGCTCTTGTAAAGAGAACTGGAGAGGCACTGTCCTCCTCTGTAAGCAAACTGGAGCATCCACTGTAGAGGAAGAGGATGCCTCAGAACAGCTGAAGAAAGTGTTGGATTTGTGTTCTGTAGGGAAATGTGGATTCTCTTTCCTGGCCCTCTTGGCATCAGGGCTCACAGCATGGTCCTCATTTGAAGTGTCTGGCTGAGTCTGTAACTCTGGCTCTACAGGCACAGTCTCATAATTGTCTGAAGTTTCTTCGCTTGTTTCATCTTTTACAGTGGGTCTGTCAATCACCGGTTCAGGTGAACGGAGCTCCAGGCCGGAACACTGACTATCTGGAGCTGCTGGAGTGGAAACAAAACTGGACACAGCACCGTCTTTTTCAAGGTCTGTATCACTACACGACATCCTTCCATATCTGAATCCATCAAGCACCGACCTTCCCATTGGGAAACATTCAGCTCGATCATTTGCAGGTTTCAAAGGAGACTTAACAGTTTGGTTGGAAGTAGGAGGTTTTGCAGAACCCTTAAAAAAAGACTGTAGAGTTTTTTGTCTTGAGCCACTGTTGGCAGCTTTTGACATGCTTGACTTGTTCCCAGAACTGGAGCTGTGATGACTTGAAAAAGCAGCTTTTAGGCTGGCCAAGTTCAAGGAGGACTTTGGGCTCTCTATTGCCGGTTTCATGACCTCTCCAGGTTCTGGCATGTTCTCATCAGATGGAACAGCTGGACACAGGTTAGATGCAGAGACTGTATCTGCAGAAAAGTGACAGGCAAATTGTCAAAATAAAAGCACTGTGATGGAAAAGAGGACAGAATTATTCCTAAAAAATCTCTCAGAGATGTTACTCTGCTATTATATAAATATATATATTAACTTTTGATTTGGAGGCTAAATGTAATGATGTGCTCTTACTGGTGCTGGGCATGGGTGTATAGTTCAGGCTGATCTTATTAACTCCAGCGTCATACATGCTGATGAGAGAGGACTTTAGAATAGCCAACAACAGTTTCTCCTCCTGAAGGAAAATCTGCCGTTTGTCTGGTGTTACATTCACATCCACACACTCTGAAACAACACCACCAAAAAAAAAACCTCTTGTAGTGCACAAGACCAATTATGTGTTTCAGAAAAAGAGTTTTTGGTATAATTAAATTTTCTTACCTGAGGCGACAGTTATGTTCAAGGCAACAAATGGATACTGATGTCTGTTATACATGTGATACACTTCATTCACAAGTTTGGTCACCTGTAAGTTGAAAATATCCACAGGTCAGGCTGAAATCAGTGAATCCTCGCCTGTGAATTTCCCAATAAACCCACTACAAATGAATTACCTTAAGGGGATCACATGGGCGGTTGTTAATGAAAAAGAACTGTCTGTCTGTGGCGCTTCTTCCAACACCATGGTCTCCTAGTGACACAAAGCCTGTGATACTGCCAAAGGACACAGTTTTTAATTTAAAAAACTCTTTGTATGCAGAGAGAGAGAGATACAGGATTTCCATGCAATGGTGTCACTCACGTGAAAAGCTGTTTGGGAAGATCTGCTTCTTTGAGTCCATATTCTTCAATAATATTTTCTGCAGGGGACACTTGTCGAAAAGGCAGAAGACTCTGTAGCTGAAGGATACACAACAGATATTAACCCATGGAAAAACAACAATTTTTTTAGGGGTTGAGGAAATTCTGTAACTCTATAAAATTCCTTAGAAATCAAGCTAGAAGCAAAACAGTTTTACTTAGATACTGGCAACAATATGGAAAAATCAGGCATACATTCCACAGTAGTTGTGAGGTTAGACTTAATGTACACTATAGTCAAGATAAATGTAAATTCAATGTTCCAACCTGTTTTGGTCCAAATATGGCTCCTATATTGTCTCTCATACTCTGGCTACCATTGGTGCTGAGCACTGTGCTGCGCTTTCCCTGCCCGTTTTGGTTGGAGCAGGTGATACGCACTCCTGTAGAGATGATACAGTACGACTGCAGCACATGTATCATTTTGGTATATTCCTGAAAATAGAAAGCAATGCAATTAATGGCCTTTTCCCACTCTCCTGTAAATCCACTAGGTTTTATTTATGGAGGAACTCATCTTCCAGACAATGTCTGTCAGGAGTTAAATAAAATCTATGTGATCCAAATGATCCTTAAATGACTGACCTTCTTTATATTGCGTTGGAACTCCTTATGTCGAACAGGCAGGGTGTAGAAAAGCTGCTGCAGGCTGACTGTGGTGCCTTGCTGACGGGGATGGGGTGACTGTTGCACTATGTGCCCTTTGTGGTCAAACACCAGCTTGGTTCCCACCTGGCTGGACTCATGGCATGTCACCACGCTCAGGTCACTAAGACAAGGAGTTGGAGACTGATGATCTGACATGTAATTGAAGTGTATGTGCTGAATTAATATGGCTGTTGAAGTGTTTTACCTCAAAGCACATAAGGAGCTGAGGGCTTCACCTCTGAAGCCAAATGTTTCCACGTGGATGAGGTCAGAGAAATCCCTCAGCTTTGACGTGTGGTGCTTCAGTGCTGTGAAACAAGCAGAGGAGGTTTCACTTAGCAAAACAGACTTAATGGGCCTTGTCTGATGGAGCGGATATACAAAGCTGACACTTACTCAGTCCTTCGAAGTTGGCCTCCTCCACACCTTTGCCATTGTCTGCCACTTCCACTAGTTCAGTTCCACACTCCTTCAGCTTCACTTCTGGAACATGCAACAATGTGATACTGAGCATGACATAGCAATGACAAGCAATCATATCCGGTCTTGTTTTCTTTAAATTGTATTACGCAGATAAATCCCTTATAGTACAGTGAAAACCTTGTTGAGAAATTAGCCCATTTCCAGGTGGGCTTCTGTTCTCATAGATCTCTATGTATTTTGCTACAATGGATTTATTTTGTTGTGCTTTCTGAAAATTTGAAACATGATACTGGGATTTTCTGTCTATAATTGAAGCTAAATCAGCAGCTCTTACAAGTGAAATACGCTTTATCAAAACCTCATCGGCTGACAGGAAACCCCAGTATGAGCTTAGGATTAAAACAATGTTAAATGTTAAAAAATTAGTTGTGTATCTTTTCTTACCAATGTTGGTGGCTCCTGCATCAATGCTGTTTTCCACCAGCTCTTTGACAGCAGTGGCCAAACTCAGCACCACCTGTCCGGAGCAGATCTGATGCACTGAGTGCTTGTCAATAGCCTTGATGGCTCCTGCAGGTTCAGAGCTACTGAGAAGAAAACATACACAATTAAGCGAATAATAAAGTCACCCTCTGCTGTACACATACTGCAGCAACAGATTCACGCATGTTCAGCTATCAAAGATAATATCAAAAACTTTATAAACTCCCGAAACCCTGCATTCTCTGATCTGTGATGATTATATGAGGAGTGTGGGAATAAAGGTAACCTGATTATAAAATGTGGAGTTCTGCTAAACTCAGTTCTAGCTGAAGAGCTGACTGCGACCGAATTGCAGAGTGGATCCGCATTACTCAAGTCAGCACGTTTTCTTCTTTGGATGTAAATACTTAACTTTACATAAAGATTTTTCAGTGATGTGTGACACAGCTTCAACAAAACCTATGGGAAGTAATTGTGGCCTAAAACGTAATACGTGTTTAATATTTAGATTTGCATGGCATAAAACAACACATCTCTGCAGGCAAATAAAATAAATACTGTGGAAGCTAACTTACCAAGCATCAGACATCTTCAAAGCCTGAAAAGCTTGACGAGGAATTCATTCAGATTTTGATGTGTCTTCATCTGAAATAGAAAAACTAAGAGACGCCACTTAACATGTTGTCATTCATGCAAATGTATCCACTTTGTTTTCACGAACTGTTGGTGGTAAACCCGCTTCACAGCGTCGTGGTGTGGTGTAAACACGAAAGTGAAGTAGTACCGCGCGTAATGCGCAAATTGTTCGCGAGCGTCACTGTTGCGCAGAACTGCGCAGTTTGCCTTTTTTAAAGGAATAATGTAAAATATTGTGTGTGACCAAGAAAACTCACAAAATATAAGAACGATAACATCGCCAAACTAATGCTATCGCTGTACATAAATACGTATTATTAAAACCGTTGCCTCAAACGTCGTAGCGTTTCATCACCAATCCTACCGGAAACATTGACCATGTTAGGGCGCATGTGCAAGCATCTCATATTTAAGAAAACGAATAAATTTGTTTTTGTTGCTGGGTCATTTTCCGTGGGTTTAAGCTGTGGACTTGTGTTTCTATTAGGACCCAACATATATGTTGATGTTATCCTGTAATTTTGAGCAAAACGCTTTACTTTTCAGTTATTCACGTTGAAAGCCACGCACGTTTATTTTCAGACCATCCCTGTACGGCTGTGAAATCATGGCCTCCTGCTGTCATGGTAGACCGTACGGGACTTTTGCGTTAGTTTTCATTATCTTCCGTTAAATTAATGCCATGTAAACATCTCAGAAGTTAGGGTTTAACACGTGTTTTTTTGACCCGTCTCACTGCAGATATGGGTTAGCCATTGTGAATCGGGCAGCGTTTTAAAATAAGTACTTTGTCAGACCATCGTTATTCACATACAAAAAAATGTACAATTCAACATCTAGCAAAGGACTCCTGCGGTCGGAGGAATGTTCTGGTAATGGCAGTAACCTCTGGGCCCGACACAGCCTGAAACCCACCAGGAGACATGAGACTGACACTAACGTTAGCCTGCTTAGTTTGGCAAGCGAAGAGGACGATGAAGTCCAGTTTGACAGTAAGCAGCTTTTCTTCCTCTACTTTTAAGTTGCTGCCTATCGTTACGTTAGCGTTTACTCATCCCTACCAGGTAAACATTGACGGCTTTAATCCCACATTACCCGACACACTGATACCAGAACAAAACGTCTGACTTTGAGTAGTTTAAATTAGCATTCTTGCTTTTATAATCTGGCAGGGGCGTAGAGAAGGATTTATTTGCCATGTGAACAACAACGTGACTTTGGCCCCCCTTCCCCTCCTCAAGCTGCAACCTTGGCCCACCTTACTATTGCTCCATCTTTAAAAAAAAAAAAAAAAAAAAAAAAAGCTGTTTTACACTTTAATTCATTTCATTGTCTCATTCAGTGTTTGAAAGTACAACAGGAGACAATGGGTGAACTGCCAGTAATCTTCCAATCTCAATGTCCCCCGGTTTTGCATCCAATGTTGGAAGTCAGGCCAAACCTAGGATTACTTTAGAGAGCTCCCCCCAGCACCACAGAATACTTTATACACCTGTTTTCACAGGCTTAGTAGTACTTGCCATGATGAGTAAACTGACCTTCACGTGTAAAATCTGTGTGCCCTTTTACTCTTAATCTCATACAAACTTGCAGTTGATAGAAATGTTTTTCATGAGTCATGGGTTTCACGAGGGCAAGTCAAGACTGGCAACTCCACACATCCTGCTGTATGATGAAATGAAAGTAAAGAGGTGTCAGGCAGTTTTGACAGATGAAGCAGCCCCTCCTTCCTGTTCTGGCACAGTGACCAAGTGTCTTTCCTGGGTCATGTGTTTGTGGAGTGCAGTAGGTGGAGGGGGCTGGTGTCTGCTGGACCAGGCAGATAAGCATTACTGCTGTACACGCCCCCTTATGTATAATCAAGATGAACTCATTTTGTGTATTGGAGGTGAACAGGATAATCATTATTGAAGCTCTGAGTGTGTAATATTCCACCAAGAGGGTTTTATGCTGAAAAATGGACCTAGGTGAAAAAAACATTGTTGAAATGATTGCAAAAGTTATTGAAGAAGGTAAGACAGTTGTAATTCTATAAAGAGAAAAATACTGTTGATATAAGAGTGTGTGATTTTATTGGAAGTTGAACAAGTCAAATATAATCTAAACAGTTTTTTTTTGTGCTAAAATTTCCAGCTTGGGGATTTTAAGTGGGTGTTTCATACTGAACAAAGAATTCTGCCAAAATATAATTCACCAATTCTTTCTCTTTGTCGTTTTTAATTTCTGTGTCCACAGCTTCTGACACAGACAATAACCGAGGTGAGGTGTTATTGGCTGGTAGACATTACCCGTCCATCCAAGAGTTTGCCTCGGCAATCCCCAACCACCTTCTCCTGGGGTCTCTGCTGGAGCACCTGTGTTTCGTCTACGAGAGTAATCCAGCACGCTCACGTATGCTGTTTAAAGGTAGTTACAGAGATATTGTACAGGAATTGACAGTTGGAAAAAACATGTAAATACATGTTTAGTTTTCTGTCCCTACATCAGCTTGTGGGAAACATTTTTACATTATTGTTTCCAAATTCAATTACAAATAATTCTGTTGTCCCTTTGACAGTCATTGGCCAGCGTTTAGCAGCCATGAACCTCCTCTCACCATTGGCCATAAGTGATGAGTTCAGCACTGTCAGACTTCAGCACAACCGGGCCTTCACTGAGATGCTTAATGCTGCCAGCTCCTCATTGTACTCACAGGTAACTGGATGTGCTGTACAGTACATATACACTAGGTGTTTTTGTAGCAGTTGGTATGTAATTTGGGTATTTTCACCTGGTGCAACAGATGTCAATAAGAGCACTGACTAAAGCAGCACCCTCAGCTTGCAGTTTTGTAAACTGAATAGTGTTTTCACAATGTATTAACATGTATAGATTGCCTAATTGTGCTCTGCTGTCCGTGAACACTGTGTGTAACTATGTGTCTTATTTTGCAGGGTCTCAGTGTAAACACACACTATCCTTCTGTAAGGTAAGGTGTACTAGTTTTGAATGTTGAGTTGCTTCCAAGGAATATTTAAATATTATGTAAGAGATGTTGGTGTTTGCCTTCCCACAGGCCTAAGGAGGGACTATTTCAAGCGCAGACATCACGGTATCTTAGTGAGTTTGAAGAAATCTGCAGACTTGGGAAAGGATCATATGGAAATGTTTTTAAGGTATTTTACCCTGTTCTAATCCATATTATTCCTCCTATCCAACTCCTCTAAAGGCCATGGGTTGAGGTGATCAATACCGTCATGTTATCTTTGACATCATCTTGTAGGTTGTGAACAAGCTCGATGGACAAAATTATGCTGTGAAGAAAATTCTCATCAAAAAAGTCTCAAAGGATGACTGCATGAAGGTGAGCCATCAGTGTTTTATCAATAGACCCCTTTTATGCCCTAATACAGATATATAAAAGACACCCTCTGGAGCAAATGTTGATTGTTTTGCTGTAGGTTCTCAGGGAAGTCAAAGTGTTGTCCAGCCTGCAGCATATAAATGTTGTGGGCTATCACACTGCGTGGATGGAACATGTTCAGCCTGCAGCATGTGAGTATTTCATTGCTCTCCTGCGACATGTTTGTTTGGCTGAAACGAAGGAAGTTCCTGTTCATGGAGACTGGTGAATGATAACACTTTATTATCCCTAAGATAAGCTTTATGTGTAAACTGTCTTTGTTCCAGATCCAGAGTCTCTCTTGCCTGCACTAGAATCACCTGGACAACAAGACAGGTAAGATCAGTTTATACATTAACACCAACCAAAATTAGAATTACTTCCTTCTATGCTGGCTGATGACTTTCTGAAACAATACTATTTGTATCAAACATTCATAAATAAAATTACAAACCAAGTATGTAAAAACAGTGTTGTTGTTTTTTTTTTCAGTTCTGATGAGAGTCCTGACAGCAGCAACGCAAGCTCCTCTATAGTTTTTCAAAGCCTAAGTCAAGCAGCAACAGATGTAGCTGCAAGTGCCAGAGTATCTCCAGGAGAGACCCAGTCTGCCAGAGCTTTAGTTCCAACCCAAGAGCAGGGTCAGGAGGTGTGTCCCAAGACGATGCGCCGCATCCCTGAGAACTACGTTCCCTGTGTGTTCCTGGGACAGCAAGGTCCCATGAAGAGCTCCAAATGTCCCGCCATGGGTTGGGATAGCTCAGCACTGTTAGAGGAGGAGTCCAGCAGGAGTAGCATGGAGCTGAACAACAACATCTGCATTGACAAGGATTGTCAACAGTGGGCTGACAAACACACAACAAAGCCTGCTAAAGAGGTAGGTGCTTAAGGTGCCTCTCTGGGATTTAGACTAATTACTAGAATGATAAAGACTGCTAGATTTTACAGTACAGGCAACAGGTGAAACGTACACTTAAAAATGCTGAGAAGTTTTCAATTATGGTTCCTTTGTTTCTGCAGGTACAGTTTCACCTGATGCTGTACATCCAGATGCAGCTGTGTGAGCGCTCGTTGAAGGACTGGATCTCAGAGAGAAACACCAAGCCCAAAGAAGAACAAAGCTCAAGATGTAATTTTTTTTTACATATTATTCATTACTTTGCAATATTATACTCTTTCAACCACACAATTTAAATTGTTTATCATTTTCTCAACATTTACAAATGACTGCTAATGTGGTTTGATTTATTTATGGCAATCATTTATTTCATATGTATTCTAAGATATAAAAAACTATTTTGGAAATAAATACAATGAACTTTGATATTTTCAGGTCCTTATGGATGTGTTGATACTGAACACACTCTCAGCCTGTTGAGAAACATACTTGAAGGGGTGGAGTACATTCACTCCAGGGGAATCATGCACAGAGACTTGAAGGTAAGATGCTTTGAGACATTTTATTTGATTAGCACGTTTTTGTGTGCTTGAGGTTTTTAGATTTAAGTGTTTGTTTATCTTCATGCAAATGTTTGCAGTCACCCTGACACACAAGTGTCAACTAGGAGTAGTATCATATATGTTATTAAAAAAGTCCTGTTCACCATCGGTCACAAAGGAGATGTTGTGTATGTTCTCCCAGTAGTTAAAAACAAAGTCATATAACCTCTCAGGCAGGATTTTTTTCAATTCCTCTCTCTTGCCTTGGACATGTTTCAGATAAATATGACTCTTACAAATATCCTGAAGTCTTCTTGGCTGCTGAATGAGTTTTAGTAGCTGGTCTCTCTGCTTGAAGAAACATGGAAATGTCAAGGTTGAGGGCAGGTGGCCGTTTTGGTCGTAGACGGTGAGCGGGGAGGTCAGGCTGAGGAGTTTCACAAGCAGGGAGCTGTTCCTTACATTAGGCCTGTGATTCAGGAACAGAAACAGACAGTTCTCCCCTGCTTGGCTCGGCTTATTGATGTTAGCTCCGTACCTGAGCAGCAGGTCCACCAGCTCCGTGTTGCCCATGCTGCAAGCCTCCTGTAAAGGTGTAAGTCCCGCCTTGTTTTCTGCATTGGGCTCAGCCCTGTGCTCCAGCAGCACAGAGATGCAGCTCATGTTGTCTTCCAGGGTTTTAGAGGTCTTCATAGACATTGCCACTGCAGCTAGGTGCAGAGGAGTGTTTCCAGAGTGCTTCATCCCCTTCAAAATAGTGAGGAATTTTACATTAATAATGAAAATTTCCACTGTATTTGTCTTTTGCGTTTTATTGTGAAAGTATAAGCTAGAACAAAAATACAGCAAATGTCAACTGCCAGACACAAACAGAGGAGCAACACAAACCTTGTTGATATCTGCTCCATGCCTGATCAAGTTGGCTATAATGTCCTTATGGAGGATCCCAGCAGCCATATGCAGGGGCGTCATCCCACTGCTGTCCACGGCGTTAACATCAGCACCATGGTTGGCAAGAATCTGGACAGCAGACAGAGCAGCGTAGCGTACTGATAGGTGGAGAGCTGTCTGCTGACTCTCTCCCTCCACCTAGGGAGGAACCACAAAAAACACACACCTTACACTATTACACGTTCAAAACATTTAGCAAGCTACTCATTATTCACAACTTTTATTGTACCACAGCACTACAACTTACCTTCCCTGGCATTAACTCTGGCATACCTTTTACCTGTTGAATTTCATTGGTAGGTGCTTAAATGAGTTTAAAAAAGAGGCTAGTTGTTTCCTGAAAAACTGGTCACCTCTGCATTGACGTTAACACCATGCTCACAGAGGAGCTGTAGACAGGCCTCTGCCTTCCTGTGCACACCCATCGCAGCTGTCTGGGACTTGGTATCTGGTTCAGGCAAAGTAGTCAGGATGCTCGGCCAGCCAGTTATCACCAAGTGTAGTGTGGTTCGACCGAGCTGGTCCCTGTGATAGAGGCAGAGACGGTGAAACTGGTGCAGAGGGAGAGCTGTCGCTTTCTACTTAAGGAGATAAAAAAGAACATATGACGTGCATGTCATTGTGCTGGGTGTCAGTTGGTGTGAGCAGCTGTAATGGGAAGTCTTCAAGTCGGCAAATATGAAATTAGACAGCTACTGTAAATGTGATCGTCTTTGTTTTAGGAAGTAAACTTAACAGCTTAAATTAGTTTATTTCAGTAACTCTAGCTGAGAGGCCTACACCATGAAAAAGTAACCTCATCTTTCACTGTAGTACTGATGGGCATGATACTAGGTGTTGCCATATCTGTATTCTTGTCAGCGTGTGCGTGTTTGCCGGGACCTCATTTCCGGGTCTGCTCCCGCTGACAGCAGACTCTGCATGCTTCTTGCTCTTCTGTAAGAGGCAGCCAGGTGAAGTGGAAGGATGGCAACGCCCTAAAGCAAGACATGTCAAGACTGGACATCACATTGGAGCATAAACACATGGCCATCCAGAGTAATCATTAAGCTTCTTGTGATTAGTGCTGTCTACATACATGCTCATTTATATATGATTTGGTAATACCGTAATATGTAAAATCCTGTGTTTTTGTCCAGGTGTCAGTGTGTTTCCTGTAACTTCTGAACTTAAGCTGAACATATATCAATTCTATATTCAGTTCAGTAATTTGAAAAAAATGTTTGTATTGTTGCACTTACCTTCCAGAAAACTTTTCCAGGTGCACCATCATGAACCTGGATTAGAAAGTTACTCCCATACATTTTTGACACATCCTCAATACGTCCCAGGTCTTCATCCATAATAGCAGTATAGAATTCATTGTTACGAATCTTAATAATGTTACTGCTCCTGTCTTCATCTTCCTTCTGCTCCTCCAGCATGGCCAGGCGTCACAGCTTCACCATGGTCTGTGCTTAGTTCCGCAGAGTAGAGATGGTTATCAGGATCTGGTTTTCCTGGTTTGTTATGGCAAGCACAAATTGCCCAGACTCGCAAAACCAAAATGTTACTTCTCTTTTCTGATTGGTGTTCTCAGCAGCTACTTCCGTTTTCTGTGTTCTGTGTTTTCAACCAGGGAGATTTCATCATGTACTGTAGGTTTCAAAGTTACGCGTCTAAGTTTGCTGTACAGCCTTCCTGTCACAACTGATAATGTCTTGCTGCATGTGGGGCCAATTATAGGGACTAGTGACACCCTTTGCAGTTGTTAAGTGGTTGTTGCACCTCAATATTTTACTTTTAGAAAAACAGGGAAATTATTACCTTGTAAAAGCTTAAATTCTAACCAGTCCATCTTTTACAGTGCAATAAATAAAGTACAGTACTTCCAAATTTGAGTAAAATAGTTAAGCTGTAAAGCAGATTTATTTTTCTAATGACTTCTTTTTATGTTGCATATATCTAGTATCTGCATCACAGTCCTGCAGTATCTATCTTCCCATCAGAGCCCCTATGGTTGTAATGATTTTTATTAGCCAAATAATTGTTTAGAATGTGATGTTATTTTGTAAAATGATTCATTTCTGCCCTTGATAGTTGTATGAAACACTGTGACCTTGTATGCAAAACCCGTGGACATCTGCCTTTACCCCCAGTGACACACGGAACTAATTGTAATTTCTTTGCTGTTCCCACAGCCAAGGAACATTTTCCTCCATGCTAATGACTGGCACGTTCGAATTGGGGACTTTGGTTTGGCCTGCAGGGATATAATAGTGGATGGACATGAAAGCACCGCCTCTCCCATCAGTGGTAATATTGTACCTCCGCGTTATATTTTCAGGACACAGTACCTTCTATAACCAGTAGATGGTGCTATTTGTTTGAGTCACTTTTCTGGTGTACTTTGCAGATTCCTCACATACTACAGGTGTTGGTACATTTGTGTATGCTGCACCAGAACAATTGAATGGCTCTCATTATGATTCAAAGGTAAATATACTGAAAGTACAACAACTTAATTATGATTAATTCCGACTGCATTTTTTATTTAACACAGGGTTTATTTCTAGTGTTATACTTAAACATTTTTAAGTTTATAATTTAGTCATTAATCTTCATCATTATCTCTTCTATGATATTTTTAACAACAGTCAGTCTTTATTTTTATTGTTGTTTCTCTTCCAGTCAGACATGTTCAGCATCGGAGTGCTGGCTCTCGAGCTATTCCAGCCCTTTGGGACAGAGATGGAGCGGGTCCAGACTCTCGGAGACCTGAGAGAGGGGAAAATCCCAGACTCGTTCTGCCACAGATGGCCAATCCTGACTAAGTACATCATGAAGCTAACAAGTAAAGACCCTGGTGTTCGACCTACGGCCAGCCAACTTCTACAAAGTGAACTCTTCTGCAGTAAGGACATGGTAATGAGCATTTTAGCTTTAAAAATAATTAACCAATTGACTTTTTGTGCTCTAAAAAATTTGTTCAGAATGATTTGGAATTAGTTATACAAAATATCAAACCTACAAAGCCTCTACATGTATGGAAAAAATAAAATCTAAGCATTTGTTTTATTTTATCTGTAGCTATGAGGTATGTGTTCATGTGTTGGAGTGGCAAAGTGATTGAGTGCAGTTTTTATAAGTAACATTTAACACGTTCACCTGCTCTGAAGGTTTCTACCCATATTAATAATTCTTTCCCCTTCAGGTGATCCATGGTTTGCAGAGAAGAGTTGAAGAGCAGGAAGAAGAGATCATGGAGCTGAGGAGACAGATCAGTCAGCTTCAGAGCTCACAAGTCACAGTTCATTTCTCTGGGTCAGACAAGACCTGAGCCTTAAAATTTTCAAAAATCCACAGACTGTTAAAACTTGATTTACTCAGCCACTGCTGTACAATGTTTTGGTGACCTGGTACAGGTGGTTGTGTGTGTGTGTGTGTGTGTGTGTGTGTGTGTAACATTTGAGTGCGTCTTGTACACCTGAATGTAAGGTTACAATTATTTATCTTCATTCAGCTGCTCAATAAAACCTATTTCTGCCATGTCTGGTGGGATTTCTAAGAAGTAATATGTGATTTCAGACCATATGAGATGTTGCTCTGAAAGTAATCAATTTATGACGAATTTCTGATTTCATGCAGCTTCTTGATCTCGAAGAAGCTGTGGACACAGTAAGCCTTCCAATTTTGATTTAATGGGCACATTTATCTCCATGCATGGATGTTCTCTGGCCTGTGCATGTAGTGGATGGTGGTTTATATGCTGAGTTACTGTCACGGTTAAAGCACATAACTTTTATAACTGGAATTATTATGGGGGCACAGTAATCTTTTTATAAAATGACATTTCAACATAGATAAAGTAACCCCTGCTGTTAAATCACTGTGGCTTTTCATTTTTACCGTGATAATTATGCTGAGGCCACTTAAAATATAACATAATGTTGATTGTACATCATGTACACAAAGGTCAGAGGTGTGTACGTGCGACGGATCTTCCCGAAACACGTTCCTGAGAGAGAAACGGCCATATGAGCCAATCAGACACCTCGTTTCATCGCAGGTACCCGGATGTACCCGTGGGGCAATTAGCTACGTCATTGTTCACCGCCGGACACCCGCTGGAAATAAGGAATGGATTTACAGCCGCTATTAACATATTCGTAACAGATTCTAGGTGAGTGTTCTGTTGGTTTTATGATCGAGTGGTGGTTTAACTGTGCAGCTGTAACATTTTGGTAGGCCTAAGCCACAGAGATTTGTTGTAGTAGCCTTACACCGGTTCTCTGTTATGTCGGAGAGAGCAGCGCAATGAGCACACAGAGCCGCCGGTGTCGAGCCCCTCCTTTCTCAGCTAACTAGACGTCCCGTTACACAGGCCTACACACTTCAGATCTAAATCTAAATTATTACTAAGCAGAAGCTGAAACCTGCTCTTAGACATTTGTAGTAAATGTCTACGTTGCTCTCCGCCATGTCAGAGGGCGCCCATCGTGCCGAGCTAGCTAGCAGCATTAGCATCTACATTGCCGCACGAGCGCCGCCGCGCGTAATGTTAGCTGCGTTCGGTAGCTGTGTGTTACATTCGCCGTTTCCATGGTGTTGTTGACTTTTTGAGCCGAGCGCTTCTCATCAGTCATTCTGTTCCAGTCTTCGACCAGAAATATGAGTTTTAGTCGGCGCTCCGTCTCCCTCAATTGCTAACGAAGCTTCAAACCGTGTTTTAAAGCTTCGTTAGCAATTGTTCAGCGGTGCTGCGTGTTAAAGGCCTACCAGCCGTCTGTTAGCCAATGTGAGCCAGGCTGCCGGAGCAGGTGGGAGGGAACAGCTGCTGTTTTAAACATGCTTCCGACCAGGAAATTTCTTCGGTCGGGTTTTTAAACAAGTAACGTTCACTTTGTAACTTCTAGCTGACCGATTTCTGTGTTAAGTCTCAGAGGTTGGACGTTTTGAACATATTCAAATCAGGAATTTATGCCTTGCTAGTGTTTTTTGACAGTTTGTTTTCTATAATCAAGAATCAACAATCTTTATTGTCATTATGTAATCAGCGTTCACAAGTTACATAATGAAATTCTGTGAGGTAGTTCTCTGTTTAGTGTAAACATTTCAGAGACGCAGACAGTAAAACATTCGATTAAAAAGAAAAAAGAAATATACACAGTAATAAAGACACTTGTGACAGTGCAAGGTGCAGCTTCTCATCCCGTCTCAGTCTTTAACTTGTGTGTGTGTGTGGGTGTGTGTGGTTGACCTCAGTCTGGAGGTTCGAGCTCTTATGGACCTGTACCTCCTTTCCAAGGGCAGGGGCACAAACAGAGTCCAAGTCTGGCAAAGGACTCCCCACAATCCCCTGCGCTGTCTTAACCACCTTGGTCAGGTCTTTTCTGTCCTGCTCTGTGCATCTTCCATACCAGGCCATCAGACTAAGACAGAGAATGCTCTCTATGGTGGTTGTGTAGAAGTTTGTCAGCAGCCGAGAGTGGAGTCCAGCCTGTCTGAGCCTCCTGAGGAAAAAAGACTTTGCCAGGCCTTTTCTACCAGGTGAGAGGCGTCCAGGGTCCATGTGAGATCAGTGGTGATGTGGATATCAAGGAACTTGATGTTTTCAACTTGCTCTCCCTCCTCCCCATGTATGAGGAGGGGAGCATGAGAGTCTTCCTGGATCTCCACTAGTCCACAATGACCTCCTTGGTCTTGCTGGTGTTCAGGACCAGGTTGTTGTCTGAACACCACTCAGTCAGGTGCTGGACCTCCTCTCTGTAGTGAGACTCACTACAGTTGTGTCGTCTGCAAACTTCACGATGGTATTTAAAGTGTGGATGGCAGAACAGTCATGTGTGAACAGGGTAAAGAGGACTGGACTGAGCACACAGTCCTGTGGTGTACCTGTGTTCAGGACCAGTTTAGATGATGAGTGGCTGCCTATTCTCACCAGCTGAGATCTATTGGTCAGAAAGTCCTGGATCCAGGAGCACAGTGATGTTGACAGACCCAGGTTGTGGAGTTTCCTTGCTTGTTTTGTAGCTAAAGGAAACATTGCCAGGTGCCCATAAATGGCTGTCACAGAGACCTGAATAAATTGGTTTTCTCATGGTAAACTCATAGTTAGTAGTTTTCAGTTAAGACTCCTCTCCAACATTAAGCCATTTTGGGCTATTGTGTTGTCACAATATAAAATATAGAATAGGCATAATAACAACAAGCAGCCACAGGTCTGTGTATGAGAGACTTGGCTGTGTCTGACTGCTTCTTTTGAGACTGCTTGATTTGTTATACAAATGGCCAGCTGTAAACCTGGTGCCATGTTAGTGTGCTCTCGCAAGGTAAAGATATTGCTGTGGCAGTGAATAAACTTTGGGTCTTGATTTTTCATAGTTTTAGAGATTTTTATAAATAAGTAATAAGCTTTAATATTGCATTCTTGCTTGTACTTTACTAAGAGTAATGGTACTAGATTAGAGCAAAAATGGCTAATTTTAAATACTACAGTGTATTACAGGTGATATTTTTTGTCTTAAATACATCCAGATATTTAAGTTGTGTCACGACAAACCACACACAAATGTCTCAGCATCTAAAGCAACAATAGAAATGATAAACACAAATTTTTATCTGTTTCCCGCAGCTCCTAACGTTGTATGCTTCTGTGTTTTTGCCCCTCAGACAGCAATGAACAATGACCATAGTTGACAGATCTTCAGAAAAGTCTGACCACGAGTCAGTCGGGTGCAAGCGATCCCCCTTCACCAGTGGAGACGTGGGGATGGATGGCAGCTGTTCCAGCAGCTGGGCAGTGGGCCCCACCATACCCAGTGACTCTCCGAGGCTTAAGGCTCCAGGAGGCTGTCTGGGCCCGACTCCTGGAGCTGCCGTCTACAACAGTACTCCCTCCTCTGTGGACCGGCCCAAGGAGCAAGGTAGGAGCAAATAACAGTTATGCGTGTATTTAAGGCTAATACAAGTATTCCTTATTTTGACCCCCAGTTTTGGAAATGCTAATGTACACTTTATTTTTTAACAAATGCAATTACAAAATAAATATATTTTTCAGACATCTTTATCTTGAGATAATTAAGTTGTTTTTTCAAAAAAGAGCATGCTTCTAATCTGTTTTCTTTTGCTGAACTGGCTGTGACGATTTAAGTGGCAGACTCTTGCAAGCAGAGTGAGAGCTACACTAATGAAGCTAAACTTCTTGCTACTGTTTCTGTGTGAGAGTGTGACACCGCTGCTTTTGTGGGTGTTGTGTTGCTGCTTCCACTCTACTTTCATTCATCCAGTTACATAACCAAGCCAGTTTTGAAGCAGGAGCATGATCAATCATCTGAGCTTTTGGTGCATTTGGTGTTTTGAAATAAAGAGCAGCAGCCCGGCTTGTTTAGCAGAAACAAAAGAGAAAGCAAACTCTCTGTCTCGTCTTTTCTTCTTCTGACTGTTTTACAGTTTTACTCAGTAGTCAGAATCACATTATATAACTGTCCAGAGTGATAGCCATGACAGTAAGGTCCTAATGTTCCTTTACCATGTGTAAGTGTGTGCAGACAAAAGCAATGTAGCATGCATACAGATAATTTTTTATGTCCTGGACCTGGTAAATACATAGAATGTAGTTTTAGTAATAATGTTGCCTTTGTGTGTCCAGTGATATGCAGCAGTGACGGCATTGACTTGCCCCAGAAGGTCCTCTTCCCTCCAGAGCGGCTGAACTTGAAGTGGACCCAGGTTCACCGCATTGGTGCAGGCCTGCAGAACATGGGGAACACCTGTTTCCTCAACTCAGCCCTGCAGTGTCTCACCTACACCCCTCCGTTTGCCAACTACATGTTGACACGGGAGCACTCTAAAACATGTATGTTAGTGTAAAGTATTTCATGGTGTGTCTTTGCACCAAAGCTCTTGTGTAATTGTACAGTCATGCAGTATTTATCACATCAGCCTTGGTGACTTTGGCACTATCTATGAGCTACTTTCTTACTTTCTTTCATGTCTTACTCATCAGTGTTTCTGTCCATCTGTCTCCGCCACAGGTCATGAGCCGGGGTTCTGTATGATGTGCACCATGCAAAACCACATCATTCAGGTTTTTGCCAACTCTGGGAATGTCATCAAGCCCATTGGTGTGCTCAATGAGCTCAAAAGTAAGTGACTGACTGTAAAGTTAGAACACTGAAGTTGTGCCCTTGTACAAAACAGTTACCTAAAATGAATGACAGGAGGCGCTGTGTGGCTGTTTACCTTTTTCATTTTGGAGGGAAACTTTCTGGTGGGAGTTAGGAGTTAGAAATCGCCTGTTAAAATCACTGGTGGTGTTTACCAAACTTACATATCTTCCCGCCTTGTGTTTTTTCCCCACACAGGAATAGCAAAGCACTTCCGCTATGGAAGCCAAGAGGATGCCCATGAGTTTCTGCGGTACACAGTGGATGCTATGCAAAAGTCCTGCTTACCTGGAACCAAGTAAGTTTCATCCTGAGCCGTATATGGTATATAAAATGGATAAGAAACAATTGTGTTCACTTTAATAGGTTGACAGATTTTTTTCTGCTTCATTAGATGGTTATTTATTCAATTTTAACATAGGTCAGAGGCATGACATTTGAAGGAAATTGTAATTAACATTCTGCAGAAGCCATCCAGGGTAAAAAATCCTGCATAAAAACACAGATATATTGAAGTATTTATTTGAGCTGCTGAAATATATAAGAAGTAGGTTATGTAAACATATGATGCTTACATGCATTTTTAACTAAAAGCACAGTAGGGGATGTTTAATAGATACACTGCTGACCATTTTGGTTCTCAGGGGATTCTTGAAAAGTAATTTTAAGAACCTCAAGTATCAAGTCAATTCGGGTTCTGTACTAACAGGTGGCCTCTCAACTAATTACTTTTGCTCTAATTCCTCCCTTTCTCACTCCTGCTATTTGGGCTGTGATATTTTGTAACTTGTCAGTGCAAAATACTGTAAAGTGACTTTTTTCTCTGTACCCTTATAGCTAGAAAATATTTAATTGGATTAATAAGACATAAAGTGAATTATATTGCTACCCTTATTGTTTGTTTTTTTTCCCTCACACTATCTATCTTTGTGACAGATTGGACAGGCAAACACAGGCAACTACTTTCATTCACCAAGTATTTGGCGGGTACCTACGGTCCAGAGGTAAGTTATTAGTGTTAATTTGTTTTCTTGATTTGTTTCTTCTACTTCATGTCGTGTTTTTACGTTTTACAACTTCTCTGGACTAATAACTCTGAATTATCTTTTTCAGTGAAATGTTTAAACTGCAAAGCAGTCTCAGATACATTTGACCCTTTTCTGGATATTACTCTGGAAATTAAGGTGATTAAACAAAATTCTCAGTCACTTACGAGAGTGATACTGCTCTGTTCTTTTTTTTGTAACAAATCGATTAATTCAGATTTTGTTAAGGATCTTTTTAACAGTACAGACCTCAATGTTGATTTTTCTCTCCATGCAGACGGCTCCCAGCGTCTCCAAGGCTCTGGAGCAGTTTGTTAAGCCAGAGCAGCTGGATGGAGAAAACGCCTACAAATGCACCAAGTAAGTTGTTTGACAAACTATAGGAGTTTAGCAGAGACAAGAAGTCTTTTATTTATTTATCTGTCTATCTATCAAGTTATCACCTAACTACTGAACATTTGTCCCCCTTAGGTGCAAAAAAATGGTCACAGCCTCAAAGAGATTTACCATCCACCGCAGCTCTAATGTGCTCACACTCTCACTCAAACGCTTTGCAAACTTCAGTGGAGGCAAAATTACAAAGGTACCCTGACAGATGTGGACTATTTAGAGCCAGTATATAGCCATAGTTAGAACCCTTCTGCTGTAAAGTAGGGAAAACATTTGGTTGTGGTTTGATATTAATCAGCTGTTCTATGGTCAACAGGATGTGAAGTATCCAGAGTACCTAGACCTGCGGCCCTTCATGTCTCAGTCCCAAGGAGAGCCCCAGGTCTATGGCCTGTATGCGGTGCTGGTCCACTCTGGATTTAGCTGTCATGCTGGACACTACTTCTGCTATATTAAGGTCCTGGCACTGCCACAAAACACTGTTCTAATCTATCAGGGCACATGCACACATTTATCTCTGCAACACTCCATCAACAAGTCACTTTAGCAGAGTTGAAAGCAGAGTTCCTACAAAGGCCTTAGCAGACTGCTTAACTATGTCCTAGTTTGAGTGCAACAAGTAAAAGTATATAAATGTAATATTATTTTCTTGTAGTATGTCTGACAAGACATTTATATGTGTTATTTGCACTTACAGTCAGAATTTCTCAACGTTTCTTATATTTAACAAATCCAATTCAGAAATCAAAGTAAAACTAAAGTAAACATTTGAAATGGAAGTTGTGTAACACAGATGAATCAATTGTGTCTTCCAACTCTTCTGTTGTGTCTCACAGGGAAGCAATGGTCAGTGGTATCAGATGAACGACTCCTCTGTGTCCATCAGTGACATCAGGTCTGTTCTCAACCAGCAGGCCTATGTCCTTTTCTACATCAAGTGAGTAAATCACAATTGTTTTTATTAGTTGCATCATAAGTGAGTGTAGAGTTGAACAGAAATGCAATCAGAGTAACTTTTTTGTTGTACGGTTTTCGCAATATGCTTTGGTCACATTTTAATATGTAAAGTAAGATACAGTCAAATATAGCCTTGAATGTGGTTATAAACTGTCCTCCTTGTGAGATTTCAAAAGAAATTTTCCCCACTATTTATTTAAAATTTTGTTGTGGAAATAGTGTCCAGTGAAAAATAAACCTGGTCACTTTCCCATCACTGTTTCCCATTGCTAATGTGTCTTTCTTTTGTGTCATTAGGTCCAGTGATGTGAAAAAAACAGGGGACTACAGTCACATGAGCCATAACCCAGGAATCCCTGGTCAGTCGTCTCCACGGCCGGTGGTGATACCACGCATCAACACCACGGTCCACCACAACAACAACATTGGCTTCATAGGTCCCCAGCTGCCTCCACACATGACCAAGGTACTGCAGACATGCTTACATCTATCTACTGGTGATTCAGAATATTTTAATGTTAACATTTTCAGCATTTAGCCACTATTTGTCCTCGACACTCAAAACATTTTCTTGTGTCCTTCTTGTTTCTTTCTCAGAGCACTCTCCACGTCAATGGGAATGGATCCCTGAGGGACTATCCCACAAGCTCCAAACCCAGCACCAGCAGCAGTGTAGTGGGAAAACCTAGCCACGGACCGGCCTCTTCCTCTTCCATCTCCCACTCGATCAGCCGGCCCACAGTGATCCCAGACCACGACAAACGCCAGAAGCTTTCATTCTTCATTGGACAAGGCAAACAGAACCGCCCTTCCTCCTCTTCCTCCTCCTCGTCCTCTTACAGCCAGCCGTCCTCTGCCAGCAGCAGCTCCTCCTCCAGCTCTTTATCCTCCTCACAGTCTACCTCAGACGTCCACTCAGACGTTCGCTTTGTTCCACGTCAGCTCAACCACGTTAATGGCAAGTCTTGCAGTAACGGGGATCACCACACCGGAGGTAATGGAGCGTCATTCCTGGTGCCGTACAGCCAAGAGTCTTCAGAGGAGTCGGACCAGGAGAACTGTGGCGCTCTGGATAACGGCTGTTTCACCAAGTCTCACCTTAACGGAAACAACAGAACAGGAGATGTCTTTGATAATTCTCCTCAAGCCACAAACGGAGAGTCCGGAGTGCACCATAATGGTAATGGATTAAATGGTTCAACCAATGGCGCCTCAAAGTCAGGCCAAAATGGACACCATTATGGACAGCACAAAGTCAATGGACACAACACCTCTGAGAAGGTAAATTATATGCTTTTGGTTTTTGCTGTCTCTTTATAATATGTTGATCCTTTGCATAAACAGTAGCTGTAAATTAATAATGCTTTAATGTTCTGTGCCCTTCAGATCTCTGGCAGTAATCATGGAAGTCTGTCCTCTGTGGCTACTGTTGCTGCTAATGGGCTAGACAGTGACCACAGTCAACCAAGGTGAGCTAGCATTCTAATACTGAGCAGGACAAAAACCAACCAAATATTAAAACTTAAAAAAAAAAATCTCCTTTGAGTAGTGACAGGCAAAACTGTTGCTTCAGTGGTTAGCTGCAATGAATTTTTAATTTTTTTTTTCCTCACACTGTTACATTTTTCACAGACATCACACCCTAAAAGTTTGGTATGATAAATTATGTATGTGCTTCTGTTTTGTTTTTTCTAGCAAAGAGGCACATCATTCAGCCTCATCCCAGACCAGTTCTTCTCAGAGCATCCTTCCTGCTGCCAGTGAAAGCCAGCACCCCTCCACTTCTCACGTAAGGGCTAAAACTGTGTCTGATCCCCTGCCTCAGCATACAGAATCTTCCACTGTTAGCACTCCACCTTCAGCTGCCGCTACAAAGACCCATTCTGTCGCATCTAGAGAATCTGCACCCTCTTCTGCACATCACGGCAACCCTGCGGCCTTATCCACCCCGCCGGACTGCTCCCAAAGCACCAGTGGGGCATCTGCTGCTCCACAGAAGGTAAGTGTAAGTGGGGATGAAGCCAAGAATCTACCACAGACTAATGGACCATCAGCAGGGACTGAAGGACGTAAAGATGCTAAGGAGCAGCATCCGTCCAAGCCCAGTTCGAGAGGCAATGAAAGACAATCTTCCCGAGACAGGGAAAGACACAGACTGTACTCTGACAGGAGCAGAGACAGGGATAGACACTACAGAGACAGGAGTCATGAGCGAGAAAGTGACAGTGATCGCCATCGGTACAGACGGGATTACCGAGATCACCACTACCATCACCGCTCGTACAGGGATCGCTTGCCTGCTCATGATCGATACTACAGAGACTGGGACTCTGAGCGTCGCTATGAGCGGACTGTCCACCACCCCAGGGAGCGGGATCGCGACAGGTGCTCTAACCATTACCACTACTACCACCACCACCGATCCAGAGAAGACTGTGAGCGGAGGGGACACGGGCATTCCTACCGCGAGGACTCTCACAGTCGTCGGAGGTGGCAACAGGACAGTCAAGAATCCCGGGTGATGAGGGACAAGAGCTACGGCAGGGAGAGAAGCTATCACTCTTCAAAAAAGGAGCCTTCCTTATCTCCCACAGTGCCAGAAACAACATCCTCAACGTCCAAGGACTCGCCTCATCAGGCTCCTGTCTCCGTGTCCAGATCAGCTCCAAACGGGGAGAATCAGAATTATAAGAAGACTGCTGATAACCTGAGCAAGGAGAGGGAGGACAGTTCTGAGCCGCGTCACTCTAAAAAACACAAAAAGAGCAAGAAAAAGAAGAAGTCCAAGGATAAAGACAGATACCGCGAGAGAGGGTGAGTGATACTATTGATAATCAGTCGCTTTATTAATTAATCTCTGGTTTCAGACTCTCAAATGTTTTTCTGCTTTTCTTTGTCATATAACAGTATTAAATATATAGTATTAAACAGTATTTTGGACTTTCAGTCAAAACAAGGCATTTGAAGATGTCACCTTGGGCTCTGTTTTAGTGATGGGTCCGAACAGCGCAGCCCAGAATCGGCTCAGAGCCACAAGAACAAAAGCAGCGAGGAGAGGGAAAGCCGCAAGCGACGTAACCACGATATCAAGGACGCTAAACACGACAATGGTTGTTCTCCAGAAAAACGCCGGCGCACAGGCTACCCTGACAGAAGCAGCGACCATCTACCCGCCTCCCAGCACGCCTCACCCACCAACGGTTCAACTCACCACCATCTCAACGGATACACAGGTATTACAGGTCTTTCACACTCAAAGTCATCCCCAAGAATCACCACAGTGCTGACTTAAAAGCTACTGTGGATCTTGTCTGTTTAAAGTGACTCCCACGGATTTTCCAGTGGCCTGAAACACTGAGTGGGCGCTCTTTTTAATGATCATAACAGTGTGCTCTAGTACAGTCATCGCATAATAATGAACAGTAGGAACTCGTGTAGGCACAAATGTTTGAGCTCATAGGTCTGCAGACAGATTGCATGAAGGGTTAGAAGGTATCTTCTCTCCCGCTTCAGACACATTAACACCATTTTAACAACAGCAGAGGAATGACATCAACAACTCTTTGACATGGTGCTTCTTCATTGGGAGTATATTGTATTTTTACTGCAATTAAAGTGTTTTAAAATGTTAAAAAAATCTTTTTTTAAGGCATTGATTTGTTTGCCGTAATTCTCCTAACTATGGTTAAGAATTAGAAAAAAAAAAACTGTCACCTTGTTGAACATTTATGATGAAAAATATTAATATATACTTGTATGGACACAAACAAAGCCTGGAGCTTAAACATCTCAACTGCTGCTCAGTGGAACTCAGGACTTGAAAACTTGTTAACATCCATCACGGATATCCACCTGCTTCAACTAAGAATGATTTTTAAAAAAAAAGAAAAAAAAAAAAGGGAAATAGCCTAAGAGGAAAAACTGTAAGGCAACATTTTGACTGCAAGTTCAAGATGTCACCATATCTACAGAGCTGCAATGTTTTTGGAGTTTTTTTCTTTGATCCCACTGGGAGCGGACAGAATTAAGGAGGAGGGAGATATTCACAAACGAGTGCAGTGGTGGGAACAAGGCTTCGCTGACTGATACCTCCACTTTAACCCTGGACAGACTTGAGGACATTTCCCAGCGTTTTTTTTTCCTTTATTTTTTTAATTAGTTTCAATTCTGCTCTGAAGCCTAAGATTCACTCTCTGTAATTTTTAAACTTTTTCACCAGATGCGGAGTTTTTTTTTTTCCTCCAGATCACGAATCTCTCTCCTCTCACACATTCTTTTTCTTTTAAATGTTTGAAAAGAAAAACATCAAAAATTTGTTTGTCATGGCTGTGGACCATTTGTGTTTGCTTTTTAATGAAAAATACAGTTTGTGTCTTCTAGCATCATAAAGAAAATACTGTGAATTTAATTTTGAACTGTACTATCAGTTATTTTTATACGTAAAAATCCTGTATCAGGATTCTTAGTAGATGTTTTGTTGTTTTGCTTTGTTTTTAGAAAAACTTGTTATTTTTGACCATATTCTTTTTTTGACAAAAGTCAGCAACGAGTATGGTTTGCTTTTGTTTTTTGTTTTTTTGTTTTCAATTTTAGACAGACGTTGAAAAACTGCTGTTATACCTTTTAGTTTAGCATGTCAGAATTTATACATTGTATGAGGTAAAAGCCTTAAAATACATTTGTTAATGTCAGAAATTGTAATTTGTTCTTGGTCTTTGACGTTGTTTGCAAGATGCATTGAAACGAATGAAAAGTGCTGATGAGTTGCCAGGGATTTAAAAAAAAAAAAAAAAGCTCCCATCTGCCTTTTATATTATATAGAAAATAGTCTGATTGTTTTCGAGCCTCCTGTTGAACAAACTTTACACTGTGGTTAAATGATGATGTAGAGACAGTCGATTGATCCCATTGGCTCTCGTCTGTGTTCAGGTCTTGTTAAATACACACACTTCTCTACCTGTTAGGGTCGGAGGGAGACGGTTCAGCTCACTGTAATTTATTCACAACACTGTTTCCATGTGTGAAATAACCAAAGACCTTGACGACTTTGATGAGTTGAGCTCGTCTCACTGAACTCACACAGAAACCGTTCTCTGATCAGCATGTATTTTTATTCAAAGTCTTCATCAAAGTATTCAGGAGCAGTTTTCCCAAACCAAGATCAAACCATGTTTTAAACCTAAAAGATGCATCTAATAAGGAAAGTTTTGGTTGTGGGTTGGTTTGATCAGTCTGGAGCCAAAAAAAAAAAAAAAAGATTCCAGATTCAGATTCCAGTCAGTATTCACATGATTGAAGTTCGCTTTTTCAAGGTTATTTTGAGCCCCTATGCTCTCTCAGCATAGTGAGTATTTCTTTAACAGAACATCATAATCTGATCTTCAGTAATAACAAGGTGTGAGGAGGTTTCACTGCTCTGCACATTTTCCCTCTTCCACTATTGTAAACTGTACGCTGTTGAACTAAAAAGGTGAACAGGTATAGGCTATGGCCATTATGATTAACGTGCTACACAAACACAACAAAGAATTAAAAACAAAACAAAATGGTATGTACATTATATATTACACATGCATAATGTTAAGTTGGGTGGGGTGGGTGGGGAGGGGGGAGGGTGGGGGTGGGGGGGAGGGGGGGGGCTGCCTCTTTTGTTAATAAGAAAATAAATACAAAGCAAATGAACTTGATCACAGAGGTGGATCTTCAATACGTAACAGTAACCCTAACCCTAATATATGATGCATTGTAGCTTTTTAAAACTGTGGCCACTTAAAAAGGATCATTCCACTCAAAATGTGTTTGGTCTTATTCCCCAAACTGTTTGTTTTCAAAGAGCAACAAAGGGGGTTTACTGTGAACGTGAAAAGAATATGAACCTAGGTTTCATTGCATATACAGTTACAGTCACTTGAGGGCTAACAATCAGACCAGCTGATTTGAAAGCTTGAGGCTTTCTGTCGTTAGAGGAAACTATAAAAACGTTGGTGTTGGCAGCTGTCGAGTGACATGTGAGGTGAGGAGAGTAAAATGCTGATTGGCATCTGGGAGTCTTGCTGGCAGAGAGCAGATATCCAGCCATGCAAGGCGGCCTGGATGAAAGGAATGCCATTCGATCAGGGAGAATCAGGTTTCAAGTCCTTCGCTACACATTTGTAGTGCAGTAAATGTAATTCCTTATGTTTCCAGCAGAGGGCAACATCACCACTGCCAGATTCTGCAAAAATATCCCATGATTCCAGTAGAGGCTGTTCTGCCACTGAACTTTAGTCCTCATCCTGTTGTCCATGAACGTCCAGCTTGAAAAATATTTTGCAGGTCCTTGTACTCTGTTGCACATCAGTGTTTACCTTCACATCAATCTGGAACTGAGGTGCAGACAGTCTTCAGGAGGAAAAAATATTTGATCCATTCAGTCCAAAAAAAAAAACTCCCACCTGTGTCTTCTGCTTTGTCCTCCACCCCTGAAACAGCAAATTGGAGTCCTTCATGATCCCTGTAGCACACACACATACACACATAGGACAAGGACTCTGCTGGTCAAGGGAACAGTGCTGATGTGGTTGAGGATGGGCGGTCATCATTTCTTATTTGCTATCCTCCGCTTCCTGGTGGCCAGCATGTCGTAGAAAGGATCCCTGCTGATGCTCGCTCTGTGGAAAGATGACAGGAAGGAGCACGTCACTGATCGGCATCAATCCTACACACACACACACTCTCCCATTAATTCCAAGACTATGGTGCTGTTTGTAGGGCTGTTAATGTCAAAAATGCTCAAATCAGCGGTTGTGGAGCTTAAAGAAAACCCAATTACACATAATCAGTTTATGTTTAGAGAATTCTGGGACTATTTTGGGATGAGATACAGTAATTTCTCTGTGTACTAACTTGACCTTAATCTCTCTTGTCTCTCTCTCAGCCAGTGCATGTTCCCCAAAACACATGAGGCCTCGAGCCTGCCCTGCGTTATGGTGGATTTAGAAAGAAAAAAAAAATATCTGCTTTGATTCTGAGCGATCAACAGCAAAACCTGACATTTACGGTGATTTGTTTCATCTCTGAAACCTGTTCTTCACTCAGACTCCACTTGCTCTGCTATAAACATCCCAATATCTCCCCACTTATATGATCCACAGAATAAGGCTGGATAAAGTTTCCAATCTCTCCATGTAACTTTGACTACTTTGAGCTGGATAGCCTGTTTGTCAGTGTCACACTCTAAAAATGGGAATAACCCAGAATGACCCACAGCCTTCCCAGAAGCAGAACAGTGGACATGCTGAGATGGCCAGTCCTATACGTGTTTGTGTGCACAGAGGAGTCACCACAAGAGCAATTTCCACCCTTGCAGATGAGTCAGGTGTGGATATAATGTGTGTGTTTGTGTGTGTGAATCTGCTGACCACAGGACAGTCTGCCGCCGCCGCCGCAGCAGCAGCTGAGTCAAGTGAGAGTGTGTTGGAGGCAGAGCAGCTCAGTCCTGCTGAGTCCAATCTGTGGTCTTTGTCATTCCAACAACAAACAGGAAAAGAGCCTTTACCTTATGATGTGCAACTGGACTGAAACACTAAGACACAGCACTCCAGCTTCACACTCCCGCTTTTACACTAAAAGCACAAGCTCTGGGGCCTGCAGCAGGAGTGTGATACAGGCATGTGTGTGTCATCTGGAGGTCAATCCACTCTAACTCTCCCAAACCAAGGACAAACGAGCACCTCTCTCCCCTTTACAATCACTTTATCTGTCCATGAAGCAGCCTCACCCCAACAAGATTCCAGTAACTTACCTGCAAAAAAAAAAAACCCCATCACTTTCATTTAATGGCTCCACATCTGTCAATGCTAAGCAGATTTTTAAAATCATTAGAGCATGTGAGGAGCATGGGAGGTCTGTGTAACGTGATTTTTGCTCTGATATTGATCATATTTGCCAGTGAAGCTGCAGCTGAGTGGATGATAACCAGCGAGCTGATCAATTACCCACTGGGTCCAATTTGCTGCTGCACCTCCACTCTCCTCACTGGTTAACAAGGCAGCATTTGGATATGACAAATCGGGTGTAAAGCCTGCCAGAACACTTCTGAGAGTGCAGCAAGGCATAGTGTCTGAGAGGTGTCTGTCTGTGTGTGTGTGTGTGTGTGTGTGTGTGTGTGTGTGTGTGTGTGTGTGTGTGTGTGTGTGTGTGTGTGTGTGCTTTTCTTTGCTGAGCGCTAATCAAAGGGAAGTGAGCTTATCCAGCAGAGCAGAAATCACCTCTGAGTGTTATCTGTGTGGAAGTGTGAGAAACAAAGTCACATTTAGTCACTAGCATGTGTGTGTATTTGCACTGGTCTGCATGTTCATGATTAAGCTCACAGCTCTGTGTGTGTATGTGTGTGTGTATGTGTGTTGGTTTCTCACAGTCAAGGTCAGAAATGAGAAAGTCCCACATGGGAGCAGCCCAGTGTTGGCTAAGTGCCCTCTCAGTGTAAATGGATCCACACTAACGTGACGACTCTTACTTGATGGATTTGATCCACTCCTCCTTCTCCTCTGGCGTGGGGGCCGATATCCTGTACACCACGTGGTTTCCCTCGACGACCCTCCCGTCCGCCTCCGTTTTGCAGGCCTTGATCACCTGACCTTTGTGGTTGGGGTTGTATAGTTCAAAGCAGTTCTGGGAAGAGATCAGGAGAGAAAAGACTGATATGCACAGTGGAAACAATAATTTAAGTTGTAATTTCTTTTTTATGTTTTATGTTCTCTGTGTGAATTTAAAAGAGGTGAGGGTGGATTTAGATGCATGAGACAGTGTCTGGAGTTGCTCCTTACAGGTTTCCTGGGCTCGTCCACCTCTCTGATACTGAGGTTCTCCAGAGGAATAATCCCACGAGGCTCCTTATCCTGGAGACACACACAGACAAAGACAGCAGTCAGCATCGACACAGCACTCATTCAGAACGTACATGTGTCTTTGCCACCATCTAAGACAAAGACAATATATCAGTGTGCAAGGAGGATGCAGCCACACATACAGTGTCACTGTGAAAGATCTTCCTATAGAAAACAAAAATATTTAAATAATCTTTTTTTTTAGTATTTTAACTGTTATCTTTATATTGAGCCTGACAGCATCAAAGTTAAAAAAAAAAAAAAAAAAAAAATCAAGGTGGTGATAAAGTACAGTGGAGGTTTTTATTCATCCTGGTCATGTAGGGGACAGCACCTGAGGGAGACGTAACCCTACACTCTCCATCCTCTGGCGACTGCTATTGTGTCTGCGAGGCCAGATGTGAAGTGTGTTTGTGTGTGTGTGTGTTGGGGGGGGGGGGGGGGGGGGGGGGGGGACCTTGAGGAACAGTCCCATGTCCTGCTTGTCATCTTCCTACTAATGAGGGGGCACAGTATGGGGAGGAAATGCTCAGGGACGGCTGCTCACAGCTGGACACGCGCATGTCTTTTTCAGTGTGTACCCCACTAAAGAGATTGTGTGTTAGTGTGTGCTGAGGGATTGGTGTGTGTGTGTGTGTGTGTATTTTGGGGAGGGTGTGTATTCTCAGAATTAGCAATGCTGGCTTGCTGGGGTGAAGCGTGGGGTGATTCTTGCAGTGGGTTGGGGGAGGCACTTGGCTTATGCCGTAGCAGGGGCCAGATGTGTGCCATAGACTTTGCAGATGTTTCCCATGATGCCTCATGTTAATTGCTGGAGTGAGGTTCATTTAGGTCAAAGGGGCTACATCTGTTAAAGAGCTGAGCTGGAAGGCAAAGACCTCTGCCTCTGTCTCTCACTCAGTGAGTGTGTTAATCTGTGCGAGACAGGCAATGATTAAAAGTGCGTCCTTTATTTTTTAGGTTCCCACTTAAATTACAGCCCTGTTGCACTTTATCTATCTATACTATATTTATTTACACGTCATCTATTCCACACTTCATTTTGAAGATCACCATAGAAGTGATTTTTTTCTTTTATCCTGCACATCTGATATTCACTGTTCACTGTCACTTCACAGGAATAATCCTAATACTTCTCCAGCAAGGAAGGAGAGCAGAAAGGTGAAGATGTCCAGGCAGAGTGCAACAAGATGGAGGAGAGAGACTTTCAGCACAAAGAGAAGCAGCACCAGATCATGAGAGGAGACAGCCCCTGAATTTAAGAGAGATCTGCAACTGCTGCTGTCATGAAAAGGTATGTTTAAGTCTCTATGTTTATGGCTGAGAATTAGTTCAGCACATAACCCTCCATTAAACCATAAACTCTTGTTTTTACACTTTAGTTTTGTATGGATTGAACAAACATTACAAACAATTAGTGCACTTCAGATGTACTGGGGAGTATATAAAGATTTGGACACAACCAGGCTAGCTGTTCCCTCTGTTTCCAGTCTTTGTGCTAAGCTAACTGTCTCCTGGCTGCAGCTTCATACAAACATGAGAGTGGTGTCAATCCTCTAAACTAACTTTTGAAAATAAAATAAAATAAGCACATTCACTAGGATGCCAAACTACTCCTATAAGATCGTCTCCATTATAGCAAGTTTTTTTTTTTTTTTTATGTTGGTAAGCTGCAAAAAGATAAACATTTGTGAAATGTGCATTCTGGTAAACAACAGAAGAACCAAGACTGAGTTTCAGAATAGCTATTGTGTGCATACGATACATCTGACACACATAAACACACATCTGTCTACTTACTGTTGTGTATTCAAAGTAGTAGAGGCAGTTGTCGGTCAGAATGAACCACCTTCTCTTCCACGTTTTGACTCGGCCGCCTGCGGAGAGAAACACATAACACTTGATTTCAGACTGAAGAGGTGATGGTGTTTGTGTATGTAAAGGCTAACCTGCAGGAGACCTCAGTTCCACGTGCCACATCTGGTTCTGATCATGTCTCTGCATTATTAGGCTCAATCAGAGGCTCGATACTCCCTACACCAACCCCTCCCAGTCCCCAGAGATCAATGCCTGGGGGCTCTGCAGGCAAGCGTGGGTGGAGTGGGAGGGGGGGGGGGTGTTGGCAGTGAGGGGGGAGGGCTTGTGAAAACAGTTGAACCCGGTGTAACCTTCCAGGAGAAATCCCAGACGTGTACAAACCACATACAGAGTATGTGGCGACTAAAGTAGGAGTGTGTTCAACTGGGGTGGCCAGTGAGAGTGATGGATTTTATGAGCCTGACCTGAGAAAAGTATCTGCTGATATTTTAAAAATAGAGAACTGTTGCGGAGCGGGTGACCTCAAATCCTCAAGTCAAATACTGTCTGAACCAATTATCATACAATTATACATCTGAATGTAGGAATAGTCTAAAGAGATTTCCTTAGAAGAGACAAAAACTCTCCATCTGCCTTAATCATCAGATAAAAGTGGATTATTGGGATTACTGGATTTTCTGTTTATTACACCATTGGTGACGCAATGAACATTTTACCTATGTAATCAAAAAAACAATGTGGCTGATGTCAATGTACAGTCTGCAATATGTGCACCATAATAACATGTTTGCTGACTTTACAGAACAAGCAGAAAGCAGCTGTTACTGAGGTAATCAATATGTAATGTTCACCTGACCCAGATTTTCGTTCTATACTGTTATCTGCAATAAAATCCAACATCTATGGTATATTATTTATGAGCAATGTTTACTTTAAGATGCATTTTGCTCACTAAACTGGAACGAGCATGTTAAATTTACTCTACTCTTGTCGGGTAAATACAATATATATGTTTTTTATTCTGCTGCAGTAAACCATAAGGCAGACTGGAGAGCTCTTTATCCCCTATTTAGCCATATGTTTAATTTAATCCTCAAAACATGACATGCATTGTGGATTTCTACTACAGGATCTTCCATGTTTGCATGATTCAAATGCAGATTTATCATTCAGCTGTTTGTTTATGGACACCCCGGAGAGGGAGTGCAAATAAATGTGGGAAGGTTCAAAATTATGCACAGGAGTGAGGGAGCAGAAAGTCTTGCATTTGTCTATTTTTATAATTAGTATTATTGAACCAGATAAAAATGTTTCTCATGAGTGTGATTTAGTCAAAAGGTCATTTGTTGAATTAATCTTTTTCCTGTGAGGTCCTCACAGACATCACAGCCACAGTATTTTACACTGACTGGCCATGTATCTAATATAAATGTTGATTAGATAGTACATTTGTCAGTTTACATGCTGAACACTTTACAAAATTTGCTTTTTTTTCTGGAGGACAGGAACAAATATCTATATCTGCCTTTGTCTCTTTACTTTATTACTATATAAACAGATGACTAAAAGAGCCCCCAATCTCTTTGTGACCACTCTGCAGTTAGTAGGCTTTCTGAAATATATTTTAATGTCTACATGACTGAATTTTATTATCATGCTGGATGATGATGGATACAGGCATAGCAGCAGGCTCAATCTTGGTAACCAGTGTAGGTGTTATGACAGCTTATGGAGCTTCACAGCCTCAGCAGCGTAGCTGTATGTCATATTGAAAATCTTCCCATCATTAAGCAGGGGCTGCTCTGATGGAGCTAAAATTAGTGTGGAATTCACTAATGGGAAAAGCTGAATCTAAAATGATCTGGCAAGTGCAGCTAGTGGAACAGAGAGCAGAGGAGAAAGAGAGAGGGGGATCTGAGAAGCAGCAGTGGTAGGTATGGAGGCCTGTAGGGCAGGAACAGAGGGACAAAAATGAAAAAAGGGGCAAGGGTCTTGTTTATTTCACCGCATGACCAGACACGCAGCGGTACGTACGCATTCCCACAGCACAGAATCAAGCAGCCCATTCACTAAAGCTCGAGCATGACTGCATGTTCTGGCAGACAGCTACACAGGAGCTGTATGACGCGCAGGGCAGCCTCTAATGGTACAAAGCATGAGGTGACCTGTTCAGTTGACCCCTCCCCAGACCACTGACATGACGGGGTATTTTGTGAAAAATGGAGGATAATAAAGGGGATGTAGTGAGTGGGACAGAGGTTTGATGAGGTGAACAGTTATCTTTTATGCCAAGGCTTCATTTTATGCTAAATTAGCGTTCTGCGTGTGCACCAACTGAGACCAGCCCTCGGCGTCATCCAGCCTCCTCCAGAGCCGCAAGAGGAATGCAGCCAATCCCCACACAGAATGATTGCTGACCTCTAACTCGCCTTGCCTTTGAATGAGATAACCCATCACCTCAAAATGCCATAACTTATTTTCCCTCTGATTAAAAAAAAAAAGAAGCCAATTATATGAGGTGGCTAACATGTTCAGGGGCCCCGTGTGCTAAGGAGATAATGGCAGCCAATGCCAGTATGAGGGCACTTTGTGATGGAAGATTGTGGATGGAGGAGGAAGGAGCATTACCTACCTCCTAATACAGAGATTTAAGGAGGAATAGCCATCACAGAACAGAATGAAAGAACAAAGCACAGGGCGAAAGGGTGAAACGTTAGAGAAGGAGCGAGGAACAAAAAACACAGGAGGATTTGAGACAGCAAGCACAATAATCACAGAATGACAGAGAGACGGAGAGAGAGGGAGAGCGAAGTTGAAATCACAAAAAAAAGAGCAAGGAGAGACATGAGACAAAACAGAGAGGAGAGGTCATGAGATGAAGGACGAAGAGACAAAAGACAATTTGCAGTTGCGTCACAGATCTCCTAGCAACCTTATCTGGCACCATCATGAAGGTGGACAGTTTTTTGGTGGATGTTTTCTGAATTTTCCTGTTCGTGTCACAGTTAATGAATGGATTTACAGCTTGATAAGTGTCAGCTATGTTGAACAACTTGCTTGTTAACTAATCAGCCAGCAGGGTTCTGAGTGTGTATCATTCAAAGCATCATTTAAAGTGCCAAGATGTGGCATAAATTCACTCAATATAGAGTGCTGGTGTAATTGGTCCCTTTATCCTTGGAAAGCATGTTTAAAAGCACGTTTTTATGGGTGAGATTGTTGTTAACATCAGCTCGTGATATCTGTCAGAGTATTCCTTGCATCATTTCCTGTTAAAAATGGAGCATACTGGGACAAACAGGGACCTAAAGTTTAATTCTGCTGAGACTGAAAATTATTTATCTTAAGTAACTCGGATATTCATTGCTTCCCAAGAGCTATCGACCTCCAAAATGGCTACCTGAGAGTTCATCATAAACAAGTCACACACAACTAAACAACAAAACAAACACACTTCACCTGGCAAATGAAGGACACTACTCACTGAATTGATGTTGAGGCCCTCCTGACTTAAGTCATCTTAATCAATGTTTGTGACTCTGAATGCACGTACCAAGCTTTAAGAGCCAGCCTTCTCGGTCAGGGTTGAAGAATGTGTGAGTCAGATCGTTCCCATCATCCTCTGGGATTTTGAAGGGCTCGTTTTTGATGCTGTCGTAAAGGTTCTGCAGACACGGGAGGGAAACTGTTAATCAAACGAGGAAACAGTGGAGGAAAAGCCTCATTCATATGGAGCGGGTGTGACAGAACGGTCACAGAGATCAGTCATCACACACACATACGCTCACTACAGAGAAATCCTCACCCTGAGAAGCTCCTCTGGTAGATCTCCTCCTTCATTAATGCCTCTGTTCATAGAGATAAATCGCTCCACAGGGGGCTTATCTCTGACGTTTGGGTTATGTAGGCTGGTGTTCAGCATGATGATGGCAAACGATAGCACGTAGCAGGTATCTGAGTGCAACAGGAAGGGAAATAAATGGGTTAAGAAAGTGTACGTCCCCGCCCCAGAGACCCCATTTACACATGGTATTAATATACAATCTGTATCAGAATTTATCTGTAGATCTGTATCTATTTGTTTCTGTTTCTACTGAATCTCTGGTTAGATGGCACAAGTTACACATACAATGCAGATGCATTTACCATAACCACCAGAGTCACTGTATTATTGAATAAAGACATTCCCCATTCTTACAAGATTTATACTTAACAAAACTCATCTCAAATAATTACAGTCTAGTTTGCCTTTTAATTTTTATCTTCCATTTTTTATGGGGAGCATTTCGGTTGTACTTTAGACAGGGAATGATAACATCTTCAGGTGTGAGTGATATTTTGTGTTCATTTTGCTATTCCAATTCTTTTTGAACATACAGCCATGTGTCATATTGCTACCATCTTTTGCTATAGTTTATTCTCTTTGTTTTACTAGTAAATCTTAGAAGGCTATATTACAAAAAAAAATCATTTGGGCTGTATGTGTGTGTGTGTGAGGGGTGAGGGGTGCAGAGCTGTAGCCTCTCTACTGTGTGTTAATGTTCAGACTCACACGGGCCAGTGGCTGCCTGTAAATGAATCATTCATTCCACTCTGTCTGTCTCCTCACACTGACACACTTTGGTCCTTGCTGTCCTGCACTGCTTTTTGCCTGCCTGCTAACACACACTGTTTATGAAGAAAAAAAAAAAAAAAGAGGATCTTTGCACACAGCATGGGCCAAAAGGTGCTGGGAACTGCTGCAAGAGGAATGTCAGTGTATTCAAAGAACCGATGATCGTGATGAAGCACTGAGGGAAACGGGGTTGCTCATGATCCCGGTAATTAAAGATCCATGATCATTTTATGGCTTTATGGGCTCAGTGTGCGGTTACTGCCACACACATGGTCCTGTGTTGATGCTCTGCCCTGCACCCACACCAACTGTCACACACACACATGCCTGCCTATGTGCAGATTGTGCGTGCAGCATTATGGAAGGAAGCAGGCTTTATTCATAAAAACAGGAAAAGACTGTTTCTGATATAGTTTGAAGAAACATACACTATGTGGGTGTGGAAACAAGTTGTGTCATTAAGATATATTAAATCTAATATTTCTCTAATAAGTATTAATAACAGGCCTGTGTGTAGCTTAATCACCATACATCTTCACCAGTTATTTTAGAATCTGAATTTGCTCAACCCTTTACCTTGGCAGATAATCCATGACCTGAGGCTCTGGTGTATCCCTTCACCTCCACAGGAGGACACGCCCCCTCAAAAATCTTATACACGCAATAGGCTGTTCTAAAACTTCTTTTAATTATTTAACTGGCTGACTGTTGTAGTTGTAGGCTTTGTTTATCACAAGACATGTATCACTCAGCCAGGTTGAGCCCTCCTGAATAATGGATGTCCCTTGTTTGTTGCTGGTTGTTTACTCTGAACTCATCTGCTGCAGTGAACTGGAAACTGTAATCTGGTTGATCCTCATTGAACCTTAGTTACAGTAACTCTTATGGTTTAATGATTGAAATGCATTAGAAAAAACAGGCCATCACTCAGTGCACCCTATTATAGACCCTCAGGGGGTATTTCTGTTGGCATGTTTGGCTGGACTGGTCGTCAGTGCACTGACTTTGTCCAACATACTGGATTTCACACATTGCTCATATGAATATGGACAAACTCAAGCTCAGCTGTAGTTCACACCAGTGATCCCCAAGCAGGAGTATGTACTTTTGAGGTACTTTTGAGTACAAAAAAAATAATTATAATAGTTTTAAGTAATGGAATAGTTGAAATAGGTAGTGGGGTTCATATCTGACATGCCTCTGGGGGTACATCTGGTAAAAAAGGCTGGGAAGCACTGGTTTACACTAGAATTACTTGTTGTGTGTCTGACCTGTTGACTGGAAGACTCCGGGGTTGCACTGGCAGTACCGTGAAGCAAACGCCTCCATCATTCGGTCAATTTTCTGGGCTTCACCTGGCAAACGAAAACTCCACAAGAACTGCCTACAATAGAGAAGGAGAAGAGTGGGAGTTGATTTGTGATGCCACAGGGAGTCAGGGTACATGTGTTGCTGTTGTAAAATATTTGGGTCAATCACTCTGTGATTCTGACCGTAGTGCTTGGACAAGGTTGAGGTCTGCAAACTCGTGCAGCTCCACAAAAGCCTGCAGCACCTTGATGTTGAAGTCATCCCTGGTGGAGGAAAGGAAGAATGAGACAGTCAGATTTCCTGTATTGTTCTACCTCTAGCCATTTCTTTGGCTAGAAATTAAATGAAGAGTGTCCAGGATACCTCTGAACACAATGTGAACTCAGAAGACAGGGTGGAGGAAAAACATATTTCCTCCATGAAAGCATTTCTCAACCTGAATTCCTTTTTCTCAGCATTCCTGTCATGTTTGTGGCCTTATTCATACCGGACACTGAGCGGGTCTGGAAGCAATTTAAACAGCTGGCCAATGTTTCTCCACCCCGGGGGGCGGGGGAGGGGGGACGGTGCGTTTGACTGATGAAAAACAGCTAAAACCAAAACTACAGAGGTTCTTTTTAGTCAGAGGTTTGTTTGGCCATTTGAGATGTTTCAGAGGAAGAATCAACAGCTGCTCTCAGGCTGCGGTCACTGCTTCTCTGATCATGTTTGTTGTGCATCAGGGTCCTTGATCCTGTATTGTCTTTGTATTGTGTATTATTTAAATGAAACCAGGACTTTTCAGACTTAAGTGTTTTGCTTTGTTTTGTTTTTTCTTGAATTTGGGTTTTTTCTTCTCCACTGCGTGTTTATGTACTGTACCCTTGCCTGCAGCCTAATACAACAAGTCCTGTCCTAGGAGACTTATACAGGTTATTGCTATAGGTAAAGTTATTAGAAAGAAACTTGGATGTGGCCTGCTGTTTGTTTGTGAAATAAAAATTAAAAACAGTATATGCACATATATATATATATATATGTTATCACATCTCTGCATGATAACAGTGGACTGTATGTGACAAACAAAGTTGAATTATACAGGAACAATACAAATTACTGCCAAAGAACACTCACTTAAATTAAGAGCAAGTCGCCCACTCAGCCTCTGCAACCATCTCCCACGATCTGTCCTCCCTCTAGCTATTTTTCCCCTTCAGTGTCTCCACCTCCACTTGCAACCCCACTGCTCACCCCCACCCCATCTCCCTCTCTGCACAGCATGTAACCATAGGTTCCTGCTCCATGCATAAGCTTAATTAGTGATAATTACTGAGTGTAAACCCTCAGTGTGTGTTTAGTGTGATTTCCACTGGGTAGGTGGCCTCTTTGATGATCTACCATGAATAAAGCCTATTGCCAATGAAAGGAGTCCCCGAAGACCCCCTCCCACTCACACTTCATTCAGTGTTTGTTTGTGTGTGAGCCTCATTGTTTCAGCTACTGTCTGACTACAGGTGTTCAGCTGTCCACTGATCAGCACCTGTAACTAAGTTAATACAGACTGTAGCTGATGTGATTTCCTGCAAGGATCAAAGGGTAAAGAGGGTTAGGGTTAGGGTTAGAAAAATGCTGTCCAACTACTTTAAAAAGCTCCAAATGTGGAGAGTTAGATCAGTATAAAGCTCCCAGGTCGATGTAATGGCTGAATTTATACTGTAAAACAACAAAGATACGGTGTCACACTGCAGAACTGCAGATGTGAGGACTGATTACAGGCTGAATCGTTACTCTGTGTTTTATCAACTGAGGATAATGAGGAGCAAAATGGACATGCTGCATATGTAAATCCAGAACAAATCCTTTAAAGAACCCTATCTTAAGTACGTGCCGTTGATGATTTTCTTAGGATATGTGTTAATGGGTATAATAGTTTTAATTTAAAATTACTACTTCTAAAATTAGTTTTTCGCTTAGTTTAGTTAGAATGGCCTTTTATAGACTAAACCTTTGATGTTCACTCACTCTCAGCTCCCCTTTTCCTTCTTTTGATTCAGTGCATTTTGTTCCTCATACACTATATTTAACTATCTAATCTCACCTTCAGATAACACCATCCATCTCAATAGTCCTCCAGCTATCTAAGACAGTCACTGTGTTACAGCTGCAGGACTTCCCTTCTTCTTCATTACCCAGCAGTCTGGCCAGAGATCTGTGGAGCTGGATGGCCCTTTTATTACCAGTCATAAGTCCACATGGGTGGACTATGACAAGACACCCGCACTGCCTCAAAGATTCATGTTGGAGGGGGGGTCAATCATGTCCTCCCACTTTAATCAATAAATCCGGACCATGATTTCCTTCTCTAATCACAGAGGGGGTATAAATCTCATGTAAAGAGGGTTCTCTCCCTCAGCCTGATTGATGCTCCGTCTTACCGCTCGCCTAAGTAGTCTCCGATGACGGTCTTGTTGAGACCCTCGCCTTTGTAAAGGAACTGGGCAATGTCTTCAGGAGTGTGCTGAAGAAGGTCGTTCTCCAGCAGGAACTGGATTCCCTGGAGGTAGAGAGGAGAAAACAGCATGGCTGTTCATCTCAATTGAGGAGAAATGATGGAAAATGACAGGGTTTCATTGCTGAGAATGGATTCATTTCATTTCAAGGCTACAGAGACACTAGAGGCTGTGATGGTTTATGATGAAGACATGAGGAGAACACAGAAGCATACCTTCTTTGGATCCATGTTGAATTTCTTCCTACCCATGGCGATCTGTTTGTTTCTCTGGGACGTTTTACTGGAACACAGAAGCATAAATGTAGAGCTTGAATTAGCTGACTCTGCATTCTTACCCTGAATAAGGCCGAAAATAACAGACTGTCAAGTACCTGACCTGACACAACAATGATACTTTATTTATAGTCACAACTGAGGAGATTATTTCCTGCCACATCTGTTCTACTCATTATATGCATGTATGTTCATGCTTGAATCTAATCTGAAAAACATATGCACACAGGGACCAAAAAAATGTGTGTGTGTGTGTGTAATGCAGGAGGGTGATTAAGTAACAGATGAGAAGACATAGCAGGAATTACCTTAGTGACAAACAGCACACGCAGCGGACACACAATAAATCACTATGGAGAACACGCCTGACTGATTTATACAGGCACATAAGCTGTATATTGAGTGCCATTGTTTGTTTTATGTAGCTGCTGGTCTGATCAGACCCTTACATGCTGCTGTATCTACCATATAGACTGATGTTGTTATACAATATATACAATAAAACTATACAAACAAGCAGCTAGGTCTGCTCGATATGAAAACCCTGCTACCGTATAAAGTCACATCCTTTCCAGCTATATCTACTGTATTCATAACCAACCTACAGTGTGTTATTAAAAGGAAAAAGCACCTCTGTAATCTCACTGTCTTCGACATGCTTGACAAACATGCAAATACCAAACCCAACTAAGATAAAGACAAAGACTCAACTAACAGCCATAATTTTAGTGGCTGCTATTTATGACTGAGTGTAAAAACCAATGTTAGAGTTGCTTAGGGCTGTAGAGGTCACACAGGTCATGTTCTCTATATTTATTTTTCAGGAATTTGGGGATTTTACAGAAGTACATTCAACAATTTATTGTCAGACATGGTTGATTCTTTTTCAAAGATAGAAATGTGTTCTGACTTAATTTTACAGAGCCACAACCCATTCATTGTTGCTAGTTTACAGACAGCTCTCAAACAGCTTTTATAGACAATGATGTGGAGAAACATTAGGAGACACTACTGCCTTTAAATTTGTACTAAAATTCATACAAACTATCCCTGCTGTAAATGTACAATTAATGTGAAAATATCCAGTCAATCTGCAATATAACAGCTCGGCCCAGATTCTATCTTTCCTAAGCTTACAGTATTCAGTTTTTGTTGACACCGTAACAGAGGTGTTAATTAAATTATATGATTTAGTATTGAGGTCAAAGTTAGTGATGCTGTTCCAACAATCTATTGCAATCCTGCACAATTTATGTTGTATTTTCAAGCCACAAAAGCAATTAAAAATACTCGATAAATGTCGTAAACATCATAAATACATCGACACAGTATATGGTACGACAAAGCATCTTGACTTCAGTGACTTACCTTTCTCCAACGCACGTCAGCTGCTCGATCTCCGTCATGACTTCTGCAATCTCAAACTTCAGTCTCTGAGAGAAAAGAGCGAGACTGGTCACAGCTGGTTTGCTAAAGTGCAGCATAAAGCCTTACACTGTGAGCAGTGGAAATTACGCAGTGGAAAATTCATCACCTTTTTTTTTTTTGAGCAAACTTAGGGAGCAAAGATGTGATGTGCGTCAATTTGCATCACTTACAGCATGCAAATAGACCTACAGTGCCGCAGTAGATAGGCAAAAAGAATTAAAAGGTCAAAGATTATGACTAAAGTTCAGAAATGATAAATGTACATACTGTTCTGCCTAATAGTTTTGAAAATTTTCCCAGTTTCATGACACCCACACAATAAACCACTAACAGTCAGAGGCTTTCCCAGCTACTGAAGCTCAAATGTATCCTGCACGTACAGTATATGCTCACATGCCCAACCACACACCTCAATATCATCGAGCAGCTCTCTCTTCCTGCGTCGGATGTTTGACAGCTCATCCCTCTCTTCCAGGGACAGGTCCTCAGGAACTGAAACACACGATGGAGAAAACATAGAGGACCTTAAGTCTCATTTGTACACACCTCACATCCCTCTTTGCATCAGCTCGCCTTGCATTCTGCACAACAGAAAAAGGCAAAGATCACAGTGGCGAGTAACAGGATTGCTAGAGATGAGTGGAAACAGTTGGTGAGCCCTAAATCCAATCTAGTACCTACAAGTTCTTAAGGAGTTCACAGCAGAGATAGAAAATCAAGCTTCAAGATTCATCCTTCCACAGACAGTGAAGTGACAGGAGCGCTGCCGCTACTGCTGCATTGACTGTTTCCACCTTGTTCTGCTGGAGCAACACATATCAGGAGTCTGAATGTTAGTCTTAATTAACTAGAGAGGAAGAGAGGAGGCGAAGGATCTTAATTATTCCACTTGAAAGTGTTTTGCCCCTTCCCTCCTTTTCCATTTGGCTCAGGGGGGAATTCTATTAATAAAACCAATCCAGATTAAGTTTTCTTTCATTACATATGAATTTGGTAATTTAACACAGCCCACAAACCCGGATTCCCCCGGTCGTGAGGCTTTTACTGCTCTGGGCAAAAATGAAGAAGGGGAGAATGACTCGCTTTCTCCTCACCATCTTTCTCTCTCTGTCTTTCTGTCTCAATCTTGTTTTTCAATCTTTATTCCCCTCTCCTCTCTCTCTCTCTGTTACGTTCTCCCCCGCACACACTTTCTTTCTCGATTTTCTCCATCTTTCTGACGCACAGAGAGGCTGTGCAAGCGCGCTTCATTAAGCCAGCTTAGAGGCAGAAAACGCAAATCTCTCAACAGGAAAACAGCACATCTGATATCACAGTCGCAGCTTTGTGCCTACATGTTGCTCAAGGACAGATCTCAAAAAAACATCACTTGTTATTTTCCCTCACAGACCGGAATCTGAGTCAATTAAAACAAAGTAAAAGAAGGTCACTGGGCTCAAGAGGAAGCATTCAGCCCACTTTTAATTTGACAGCCCGTAAAAGAGTTGCGTTCAGGGGAGCCAAGTGTTGTTATAGATGGTATTCAAATTAACAGTGAGACAAAAGGCATTTCCTGACCTGGTTATGTAATTCAGAAGCACCGTGATAAGGGTCAGGTAAACAGCAGGAGAAACAGCTGAGGGATTTCCTTTGTGGGCCATGTTTTTAATAGACAGAGGGGGATAATAAAGTATGAAGGTAAAGATCTCAATGAGCGTTGCCAACCTCTGGTTAAATCACAGCACTTCAGCAATACAACTGTAAGAGCTGTGAATGTGGCTTTGAAGCCAATTAGTGCTCCTAAAATGTTTCAAGGCTGCTACACAATTCTTTAATATTTTACTTGAGGAATGTTTTCTATTTATTTGGCGTACAAGGAATGACATTAGGAAGGAGCTTGCGGTTTGTCTGTCCTGCACGATATCTCAAAAAGACATGTCATGCTGGGTTTTAACAATTAAAACTTAAAGCAATAGTTTGACATTTTGGGAAATAATCTTATTTGCTCTCTTGACGAGAGTTTGATGAGAAGATCGTTTTTTTTTTTTTTTTTTTTTTTAACTTTCAGACTGTTTCTTCTTGTCTGCAGTCTGTATGCTAAGCTTTCTGGCTCCTGACTTTAGCTTCATATTTAACAGACAAACACGAGAATGATATCCATCTTCTCATCTAACTCTCAGCAAGAAAGGAAATAAGGGTATTTCCCAAAATGTAGAACTACTGTTGTAACCCGCTGGGCTAATGAGGGCATTTAAATTAAATATCAAAAATTTTGACTCACATCCAGCCAGTTGCATTTTGACAAAGCCTGGAGGGTTAATGTGTTTTTTCTAAAAAATAAGACAAAAAAATAATTGGCCTGAGGAAACACTGTAATTATAAGGTCAAGACTTCAAAAGGTCATAACTGCCACTGTTCCAATTTTTACAACAGGGATGACTCATCTTGGTATATTAAATGTCTTGAGGATTAAGTACATAACTTTTCAGTTCTGTTATGGCCTAACAGAGATCACACACAAATCAAGAAAAGAAAAAAAAAAACTAATTGCATCATAATCAATAATCAGTATTTAAATAGATTTGTTCAGCACTTTCAGTAGATTTATGACTGAACACCTGAATAAAAGAATGTCATCTTCTGTGATTGGTAAATGTGACATTTTGACGTTTTAGATTTTTTTGACATTTCATTTTTTTGACATTTCAGTTGATCAATAATTAAAAAAACAACAACGGCAGTTTCATCAATGGTGAAAAAAAATAATCATTAGCTACAGCCATAATATTAGGATTCTTTTAAACTCATATGCCCAGAGGGAACTGATGTGTACACAGCAGACAGCCTCGTGTTTTACACTTGCCTGAAGCTGTGCATTAGCTAATGGAGATACCCACTGACTGCAACAACGTGCATAATTACAATCTTCATTCCTTACTAATCTAATGAAAAGCAGAGGATGTGCCCTTTAATAATACTCCTCCACCATTAATGGCAAAGCACTGCCATTATCCTCCAATCCAGGTCTCTCTCAGTGAATCTACTGTACTGTACAGTATGTCTTTCACATATGTCTACACATTTGACAATAGAGAGGACTTAAACACCAGTACTAATGTATATATTGCAGAGGATCATCTTGTTTAGTGGTGGGAGGTTCCTCTACAGAGGTGGTCCACCAATTACATTATTAACACACTCCCCCACCGTGACCCTTTGTGACTAATTCAGGAAATGAGTATAGTGTCTTCAGCAAGCACAGAGGGAGTCGTGGGGCCAAAGCTGAGCACTACGCTCAGACTGACTCACACCAAATGCAACCACGCCTGAATGAAAATCTACTCAAATCAATTATGGTGTGAGTCATTTCTTCATAGTAATCAGAAGACCTAGGGTCAGTTCGTCCGACAGAGGGGTAGCTGTAGTTTGTGAGGCACTGATTTAAATTTGCTTGTCAGCTCAATGTGCAGAAAACAAGACTTGAAACACATTTTAACCTTTGTGACTTCTAAAAGAAATCTAGTATGTGAGAGCTCAGAAATCCACAGTATTGAGTGGTCGGGTTGAAAGAGTCCAAAGGGTTTAAACTCAAACATGTGCACAACAGAACAGGAGGTTCCAGTCATTTCACCCCTGAAATCAAAATCCCTCAAAATCTACTTTAAGGAATAAATCCCCTGCTGCTCTTCACACCCAAAACTAACAACTGTCCCTGACCACCCACTGAAACCAGGGGTTTTAATGGCATTAAACTAATGCAGGGATGCTTTGGCACACACAAACCATCACCTCTCTACATCAGGTTCATAACTTTTAAAATGTTTATATTGGGCAGGAACAGTAGTAGCCACTTCATAGGACAATTATTCAATTGCCAGGCCTTGAGAGCTGATTCAAGGACTTCCCTACAACCGGTATTCATACAGTTGTGCAGGAAAAGCAGCAAGGTACTCTGAGCACATGGAGCTCAGAGAGAAAATCCCACGCTCACTTAACACTGGCCACAGTCCCAGTTTTCACCGACTCTTGTGTGTGAGAGAGGATTTGTCCAGATCCACTGGCTTTAAACTAGCGACTTTACCCGCTGTAATGTCTTTTAAAGTGGATGAGCTTTAAAAAAAGATAGCCCTGTTACCCCACTTGGCCCTGCAGCACAATGGGACACATGCAAGGAAGCAGGAAGGCCGGGGGGGAAACTTCCTCTGGATCCAGACTCTAATCTGAAGCTCGCCACCTCCAATCCCTCTAACCGTAGACAAAGACATGCTCTGCTTTACAGCTGGGGTCATATGTACAGACAGACAGACAGACATGTGGATAGAATCACACATACACATTAAGCACATACACACCAAGCACATACACACCAAGGCCAGCTGGCACTAATCCCACACACTCGCCCTCCCCGCCGCTCTTTAAGCTCAATACCAGTCTGTTAGAGCAGAAGTGTGATGTATAACTGCGTATACACAGATGTTGCCGCCGACCAGTCGCTGCCTGACTTTAACCTACTTTGCCTCAGTGATGTTGGATAAAATGATGTGACAGTAAGTGTGGCAGCACATAGTCTGGTGAAGCTGTCTGCAGAGGCACTTTGGCTCTGAGCCACACAGCGGGAATGATGGGACGTCAGCAATGTGAAAGGAAAGAGGTTATGATACTGAGGGTGAAAGGTCATGCAAACATGAGTCTTTGTGTAAAAAGCATGTGACTATGTGGCAATAAGAAGCAGGTATTTAGCAAAGGACACAGCTGAGACTTTTCTTCTTTTCCATTCAGAGAAGCAATAGTAGATATTTATCATGACGAACTTTGAAGTGAATTTTAGAAGATAATTATATTATGATTATTATTCCTTTCCTATAATTCCTTTCAGATTGTATGAATTTCTGATAAATGTGTCTGATGCGGTATCTGTGCCTGTGAAATCATGCATTATTAAAGTGCACTGCACTGGAGCCTGTTCAGTAATAATTTAGTGACAACAATCCTGCCCTTTGCGTGACAAGACACATTTGGGGAGCTAATATGGCTTTCAGTTTTTAACTACCTCTGGGCTCATGAGGAGAATCTGGGGCTCGGGGAGCTGAAGAGCCCTCACACTGATTGCTCTGGTTAATCTGCAGTTTTAGGGAGGGACCTCCTGCTGTGAGTGCATTTGTACGAGTGCGTGGTCGCATAGGAGGTGGTCCGCATACCATGTCCTCCTTATATGACACATCTGCTCAGCATCAGTGCTATGTCAATATTCGATTCAATGAACACTGCCAGTAGGATCTGAGGGACTTCCACTGCCATATGCTGGCGGCCAAAGAAACTATAATCTGATGATTCGTTCGGCCCGAGAATGAACTGAGATGGATGCTGTTTCTTCTGGCATCCAGGAAGGACTGAATGCAGTCCAAGTAGCTCCCTGTTCACTCACTGAAACAGATCGCAGATGATTATCCAGGTTTTAGACACAGTTTATAGGGAAGCTGTAATAACCTCCACGTTAATACCTTTTACTTTCATTATCTCACAGGGCTAGAATATTTAAAATACATATTTGGAGCAGTTCTTTTACAAGTCAAACCAGATAAAAACAAACTGTGTATAACTGTCTTTAAATTTAAGTAAATTAAATTGTGTTGAATTTTATTTAAATGTAACTGTGACTGATGGTGGCTTCACAGCAGCTTAGCCACAGGTTTGTTGGCGCTTCCCTTCACTAAGCTGAAAGAGGATGGCATGAATGTTTTTTCCTATGTAGCTGCTTATAATAACAATCTGAATGACATGAGGTAGAAGATGATGGTAAACATCACGCATCCTACACGTTTGTTAGCATTGTCATGTTTGCATGTGAACATAAGCATTTAGTTCAAATCACCATTGTGCCTGTACAACCTCACGTTGCTTCTACCATGGCTGCACACGCTCATTCTTGTTTGAGCATCTTTGTGCTTTTATCCTTGTGAAATGCAAACGTTACAGGCTCCACCTAGCTCTGAATTTATTCAACAAACAAGGACGGAAGACATGGATGTGACAGTACATTTTGAAAGGCGACATATGTGAAAGACTATTTCCTGACAGACACCTCTGCTGCTTCCTACGTGTGTCAGGTGATTGACAGGAACCTGAATGAAAGCAACACTTTATCTGATATGAGCACACTCGCCTCCATTATTGTGATAGATATCTAGTTTTGGGTGCAAGCGCTCAGTGAGCTGCTCTGTGTCGGCCTCCGGCCTGCTTGTCCAGGATGTTCCTGTGTTGGTTGTGCGCCTGCCTGCAAAAACACTGACTTTGGCAGACCACCCTGATCCCATTCACAACAAGACCACAGCTACCTTTGATCATAACAACACCACCACCCACAAAGCTGAAGTAACTGGTCTCTCTTGGTATTGGCTCCAAATTCACTACAATTCCTTATAGATGGATCATGTTAAATATCAGCCTGTCCCATGGCTACCTGCTGGATCAAAGACTTTCCATTAAAAGCAGCTCTGTCCTCACACAAGTCAATTTGAAACAGAAACGAAGAGAAAATATACAGTTACCCAGAAAAAAAGAGCAGGAAATGACATGACAGAGTGCCAGGACATTTTATTAAGGTGAGAGCGAGCTGGGCGTGGGTGTGGTTCTACATTTCTATCGAGCCAGAAGCCAAGAAACACACGTCTACCCTCCAGCCTCTTTGAACACCCCCCCCCCCCCCAGTCTGTACGTTCAGCTGGACCCTGTTTTCTCTTAACTCTCCTTCCACTGAAATTAGGTGTGGATTACTCGAACGCAGTACATCTCTGCCGCCCTTAATGTCTGTCTGTGTTCCTCCCTGACTCCCGCTCATTTAATTTGCTGAGCCTTTTGTCTCCCATCTGCTCTCCGTCTCGCGCTTAAAGAGCTTCCCCTCTCGACAGCTCCAAGCAATAATTCCAGGCAAAGTGTACCTCTGTTCACAACAGAAGAGATGTTGTCTCACTGACAGTCAGCTACAATTTCTTGTCTCCCAACAGACACACAGACACCCACTACCATGGAGATGGGAACATGTCGGGAAGCCTCCTCAGTCTCTCTCCTAATCAGGTCCATATGTAGTCTCGACACTTAAATACTGCAGTTTGTTACAAGCTCAGACTCAGCCCCTGCACATCATGTGCCAGCATTGTCTATGTCTGTATTTGTGGATTTGTCTTGTTGCTTGTGGTGTGATGTTCTGTATGTTTAATCTTCTAATGTTGCACCACAAAACCCATGATCTTGGCAGTCAAAATGAATTTCTGTTCTTTCCAAATCTCCCCTTAAGCCTTTAAACAACCCAGCCAGCCGCCGGGTCAACCAGCGAGATTGTAAAGAGCACATTTTAGCACATTTTTTGGCATCTGTGTCAACACACATAAGAGACACATTTTGCATAAACCATTGCAGACGTTCATTTCAGGCTACTGAGATGCTGTAGGGCATTTGGAGGAGGTGACTTAAATCCAGCTCCCTGTTTTTATACCAAAGGAGGATTTTTTTCTGCTGCCAGGTGAATAGAATACATGTAAAGTACATTCGATGTTCACAAGGCTTTTAAAAGGCTTTAGATACACCATGCATATTGACATACATTATTGGTGGCATTGGTCACTTATTATTTTTAAAGGAATAACTTGAATTTGGGAAAGGCACTTAATCACTTTCTCTGTGCTGCCTTCTCAGATCTCTCATGCATTAAGCGTTTGGCAATTGGCAAAGATCTCACTTGTCGTCCTGGCTTCTTACGATGTAAGATTTGTGATTTTTAAGTGAAGGAACAGCAGTATGTGCAACAACAAATCATTGCGATGTTTGTTCCGGTTGAGCAGCCAATCACAATGGGTTTTTGTGGTCTAGCAACTAACCTGCCGAGAATGAGAAGATCACACTTGAAGAGAGCCAGACCCGCTATACTGAATGCCTGTAGGTGGCAGTAATGCTCCAAATGTTGCCTAATCTGCCATTAAACCCAAAGAAGATGACAGGCAAGGCTGGAGGAACAAATACACAGTATAAATGGTATCGCGTTAAACGTGGTACTCTGTTTCACTGCTGTCTTGCCATTCAGCATGAAGTATTTAACTGGAGAGCACAGAATTTTCTTCTGAGGCAGATATTTCACTACAAAAGAAGACCCATCAGAGAGCCAAGGTGTACATTATGATTCTGCATACAGACACTGCCATTAAAAAGCCTGCACAGACAAAACATTAGCGCCACAGTCAGATACAAATTGTTATTTTAGCGCACACACTCAGACGGTCAGTCCAAAGAGAATAGAAGAATTGAAGGAAAAGCCTTTCCCATTCAACTTTCCCACGGTCAAATAGAGACAAGAGTGTTGATTGACAGACACGGGGTTATCACGACACTTACATAGGAAATACGGTCAGGGAAACCTCAGAGGACCCCATAAAACAACCCATAAAACAAACATTTCTGCACATTTTTTTTGGTGTCTGTACCTGCAAACAAAACATGTTTTGTTAGGAGCCAAATTTATTCAGGCTGTAAAGGTGCAGGGAAATTTTAAAAGGTGGATTATATTCATTTCAAGGTTTTAATACTCCCTAACTCCCAAAACAGCCATTTACTCAGTCCACACTAATCCCTCGACTGAAGCATCATAGAGAAGAGAAAATACAAGAAAGCCAAGTGTTAAAATTCATGGCCTCCCTCCAGCCGTTCAGTGAACTGCTCCCCAGCCAGTTTCTGCTTCTGTGTTCTTTCCACTTCTCATTCCAGCTATACAATGATGCTAAAAATAGACACGTGAGTAATAAAAAACACTTAGGATATGAAGCCTGTTGCTGATTTTCAGCCATTTTGAGGCCAGGCCCTGTCTGCTCTGTGGCATGTAAACCTAGCAGAGAAGCGCCAACTCTGATTAGCAAGTGCTGTAAACATGCACTAATGAATACCATGCTACAGCTGAGCCCCACAAATAACACACAGTGGCACAGTTTATAGTTTCATTCAGAGGTGTGGCAAAGCAATATGGATCCCGTGTGCAGGTCAGCCTCCCCACGCTCCACCATTATTCCACCAATGATGTCCCTAACTGAGATAATCGGTTTTGGTCCTGGGACAGCTCACTGTCAGATCCATATACTGTTTCAGTTTCATGAGAGGTGGCTTGTGGGAGCATTAGCTTAGTTAACATACCATTTCTTAATCCTGCTGAGTGTCATGGCAGCTGTTGGTCCCCGTCCTCTGTTGTTTCTCAGATTGGTTCAGTAGTGCAGAACAAATTATAGCCCCAACTATGAACATATGTCGCACGCATACTGTACGTGCAAGCGTGAGAACGTGGTCCCTAATGTACACACATGACGATAATGTGCACATTTGCTGGCATGCAAAAAAAAAAAAAACCTCAGATGGATTTACAGCCACTGAACTGAGAGGTCACCAGAAATGGCTTTGACATCATAAGTTTCACCCATAGTCTTATGTCCTTTGACATCAGACAGCATGTTCAGGGACCTGAATTTAGGTTTAAATTTAATAGAACAACTACACCCTGACAATGAGATATGTCTCTTATTTTATCTTATACAAGACTGGAATTCTGACATCAAACTATTGAAAAATTTATTATTGGACATACACCCAGGGAAGCTCTAAGTGCCTGTGCTGTGATACCAGCATATCAAGGTGTGTGCATGTGCACAATGTTAAGTGATTTGTGCAAGTCAGTGAGAGGGAGCGAGTGTGTGAGTGAGCGAACAAGAGCTCTTGATTAGTTTAACATTTATGGTAAGTTATTTTAATAATCCACACATGGCGCAGTGCTGCACACAATCTTTGTGAGCTTGTGTCGTAAGTTTCCGGTTCGATCACAAACAGCGCGCCTCTGTGCTCTGTGACATCCTGTCACAAGATTCAGTGGCCAGTGTCTCTCAGACTGGCCTAATCTGTGGGCGGTACACTTTTGGCACATGTGAGTAATTGATTTTTTTTTTTTTTTTTTGGGGGGGGGGGGGGGGGGGGGGGGTATTTATGGCCACAGAAAGTCCTCATGGTTTAAATTACAAAAGAAGATACAAGTTAAATGCTAAACTGTAATTTCAGAATATTACTTTCAACAAACCTCAGAAAACAGCACTTGTACCATGATGAAAAACTAAAAGCTCTCCAAAAAATGAGACGCATTTGTGCAAAGTTGACATTTTTACCAGAGTAAAGCCAACATAAGTATTCCCCAATTTACGCACTCTGTTTAATGGCAGTTTGATCTGAATGTAGCTTGCATACAACTGGAAAATTCCTTTTGAAGACCCTTTTGTAAACCATCACCCATTAATGGGTCATTCTCACTCGTATTCAGTCTGTAGAGACATGAGGATAATGTGCGAGAAAAAAAAAGTGGAAGTTCAGATGAGGGTCTCTCTTGGCTTTGCTAATCTCTCACAGTTTAACGGACAAACTGTTATCAGACTATGGCCATTTGTTTACACTACACTGCCTTCAAGGCCCTCAGCCCACAAGGCGGTTTGGATTATCTGCTCAGGAGCATCCTGCATGTGTGTGCTTCATCCGCTATCATATAACAAAGCTGCCACCACCATGTGAGCAGTAATCCAGGTTAGACATACAGCTTTATCACAAAATCAGGACCATAGGACTTCACATTCAGTTTATAACGACAGGTTTAACATTCAGTATATACAGTGCATCACCTAATGTGACCTTCTCATATTCATCCTCCACCTATAGTATCAATAGGTACTTAAAGTTATGCAATTCAATAATGACCTTTTTATACATTTCACCTGTTAATATTCCTCTGCAGAGCTGAAACAATTAGTTGATTAGTCGATGGACAGAAAAGGAAATGGCAGCTACTTTGGTTAATTGTTGTTCCTGGGTTTAAATGTCTCATGTGAAGATTTGTTGCTTCTCTTTGGGTCTGGACTGACGGCTTGACATTACTCGGAATATAAAGATGCCACCTTGGCACCTTTTTTTTTTTTTTTTTACAATTTTCTAACGTTTCATAGATAAAACCACTTTTCAATCAATCAAGAGAATAATCTGGAGACAAATCCCTAATGATAATAATTAATTGCAGCCATATTCCTCTTCTTCTTATTAGTATGTTTAAAGTGACTTTACATGACTGATATATTTCTCCACAGCTAAAATATTTCATATCACTATAAGGACTTTATAGAGACCTTATCATAAATTACAGAGTCAGTTTCTTGGTGTATCACTTTATTTTTTTATGTTTTTGTAAAAAGGTTTAGATCCTCCACATGGAAACCTGCCAGTTAGATATCTTATCAATTTCCACCAGTTTACAGGCTTCAAACAGCGAAAGGAGATAGTGAGACCAACTTCAAAGCCTTACAGCAAGACATCAAACAGATGGAAAAGGTGAAGGCATGAAAAAATGCTGTGTTTTTGTTTTTTGTTTTTTTCCCCCTATGACTCCAACGTTTTTAAACATGTTTCTGCAAAGAAAGAGACAATCTTTCTCATCTGTGGAGGATGGGGAGCATGCAAGCCAACCCGTATTTCTGTGAAATGCTCCTATATTAACAGGTGTTAAACCGTGACAACCGAGTCGGGGTGCATTCCTTAGTAGGACTGCAAAAAAAAAAAAAAAAAAAAACACATCTTGGACATGATACACCTCCATCTCCGCACAACAGTGTTCGCTGACTCACACACATCCAACCATGCCGTCCATCCATCCCCTGCGCACGGGCTCAAAGGGAGAGGAAACCAATGTGGGGAATGGAAAAAAACAAACAACACAGGCTTACCGTGATTGTCTTCATCCATATTCTCTGTAGCAGTGACGGGGCAGTCCTGGTGAAGGTGTGTCCGGCGGAAACCTCGCGTAAGATGCGTTTTGCTGAGTGATTTTGAACCGGATTTTTCTTTCCTTCCACTAACAAGACAGTCGAAGCCGGTGTGGTGCTGACAGACAGAGGGGTGAAGTGGAGTGGTGCGAAGATGACAGCGGCAAAATGAGCCAGGAAAGAGAGGAAAAGTCGCAGTCTGGGCGCAAATTAAAGGGAAGGGGCGCAATTGTATGTGGGAGATTTAAGAGGTGAGTGACCGCGATGTGAGACAGCGGCAGCGTTTCTCCTCTGCTCCATCCTCAGCTGCTCCGTCTGCATTCACATTAGCTACACTGCAACCGCGGCGACGTCATTAAGCCCCGCCCCTGCACCCCCCACACCTACACACACACACACACACACACTCATACACACGTGTATCAGTTCACTATAAGTGTTCAGTATAGGTTTTGTTGTTAAACAGTGGAGGAAACCAGCTCAGTTGTCATAATCCAGAACAAAATATAATTAAATAATGATCAAATTCATACCTGCTACAGTTAAAGATGTTATATAAAAGTGACAAGCATATGAGGGGTCTTATTCCCTAGTTTCCTCAGTAATACTTATTTGTCACCATAACATTTTATTCACAGGTTTACTGTAATTGCTGATAGATGTGCAGACTCTGAATGAGGGTTAGTAGGAGTGGTTGGATGAGAACACTGGTCATGAATAGAGTTTGAGTAATCCCATAATGACTCAACAGCTTGTTTGGAAGTTAATAGTGAAGACAAATGTTTAATTATACCTATTTTAAATGTCCTGTGTGCGTTTTGCATTTGTTCACGTTCATTTTCAGTCTGATCCAGTTTATCAGTGGTAGGAATGATGGCACAATGAGAAGAGTCAGGATCTCAACAAGGAGATATCATTATAAAATACTTTTAAAAAATAATAATAATTTGGTGTTTAGCACTGCACATATTTTGATAATTCATCGGATGCTGGGTGGATTAATGATGATCCAACATTAATTATTCATTATTTGCCCAAACAATCTCACATTAGTAGATGTCCCGGAGCTTTCTGGGGGCTGAGCCTCTGACCTTGCCTGCATGGTGCAGCAAGCTGTCACCACCAGTTTGTGAAGTTTCCGTCTGAGAACTCATACAGCTACAATGAAACAGCTCTTAGTGTTTCTCGTATAAATACACAGCACCCCTTGCCAGCCAGCTTTAACCACAGGCAACAATGGAACAACAGCTCAACAGCTTCCGATGAGCTGCTCCACAGAGCCTCCCTAAATGGGCCTTATGTCTAGGTTAACCACTAAATATCCGTGTTAAAGGTGTTTATCTGATTCTGACCTCATGCATCCACCCCACATCCTTCATTGGTGATGTAGGCGTGATGACACCTTCAAAAGGTCATGGCCAAAGAAGTACAGTTTGAATACTTCCTGTCTGTCCCTGCCTTACGTGAGCTCATGATTCACAGAGGCTTTTCTGGGGAAGATCGCAGCCACACCAAGAATGATATACTGACAGGAGGAATATGAAGGCAGGACCCGGCATGTAGTCCAGAGTTCAGGAAGGGAGTTGTGCTGAGGACACATTGTGCAGCGCTACAGGGGGACAAAGGACGAAAGTAACAGAAAAGGAAGTGATGTGATCGGCCTGCCCTCCTCCACCCTCACATTGTTATGACATTTGATCAGACCTGTGTCACTTTCGCTTGTGAGACTTTAATCCCAAATTGCAACACTGAAAATGTTGCCTAAAGTCTATTGGTTAATAAATTCTGCATGCAGGCATGATCAGATTAAACAGTTAGGGGGCCAAAGGACAAAAATTGGTTTTTGGGCTAACCCTAACCCTATTGACCTCCACACCACCCACACTCTGTGCACTGTGTATGTATCCTGTAGGCTCCATGATGCCATTAACTGAATACAGCAGACTGCACTCTTCACATGTTTAATTTAGGAATACACACTGTGGTAGCTCAATATAAACTAAAATAATTAAAATATTAACTTAGGTAACACTAGGTAATAATGTGGTGCATTTGTGGTGCAAATTTATCTATTTAGAACTTGAGGCTTTTGTGGTCCATGGAAATCTGGGCTGTAATTTATACAGTGAGATTTTGAAAATGTTGGATTTTCCTTTTTTTCATGCAAAGCTTCACCTGTTATGCAACAAGTACGGAAAATTATACACTACTCCCACCCTTAGTTTCCCTTCTGCGGTACAATCACAGCACCTCTCCGGCTTTGAAAGTCCACCTGCTGGCACTACAGCCAGACTGACATTACTGATGCATGTATCCATTGTTTCATACAGCAGGAATGACTTCAGCGTTACTGGAAATGATGAAGCACAAAAAGACTAATTTTACACACATTTCCAATCAGTGCAAATAAACTCATGACATGAGAGCCCAACAAATACACATACTGAACTCATTGAGTGTCGTACTGTGTCGTACAAGCGAGTACAAAGGCAAAGCGTTCCATATATGTTTCAGTGCAACACTTGATTATCAAAACTATTCTTAATTAACTTTACTGTACCCTAAATATAAACTTCAGTTCAGTTTGATGGTGAAAGCCCAGAATTCCCATGGTTTAATTACCTTGAAATATTGATTAGTTCAGTGTCAAACAAGAGTGTCTCTCCTATGATCTCATCAGGTTACTGATCTAAACGCTGCTCTCTCCAGGGACATAAATATGAGCCTGTTCTGCATTTTCCAAAAAAATGTTTCTCACTTACATGTTCAAACTCCCAGTGGATGACAACATACTGTCAAAGCAGTTTCCCCATCTTTCCTAAGAATAGAAAATTAATGGTTTCACTTGTTTTTCCCCTCAAAGGCTCCAGGCATAAACAAATACCGACTCAACAGCATTGCTAGTTACAATTAATTTGCAGCATGTTCCCATAAATTCCTTCTCGCACCCCGCCTACAGCAAGGAACCAAACACAGTTGGAGAAGCTTCAGGGAAAAACTTATTGGACACACGACATCTTCATCACCATCTCTCTTTCTCTAGTTTTCCTGCCTTCGCCTCTCCTTGACATGTACAGAAAAAGTAATGGGAGTTTTGTGTTAGGGAGGCGAAGGCCGTCAGTTTTGGGAATAATCCTGTGTAACGTGCAGATGTCCGGACGAGCACAGGAAGAGGCTCCATTTCCAGTTTCAGTGGAACCAAAAGGGTGGAGTCCAGCCAGGGCTCTCTTCATCATATAATTCAATTAGTTCCCTCAAATCAATTTTTTTTTTAAATTACTCTATTGATCCCTCCTGGGGAAATTACTGAAGAAAATGAAGAATTTTGTGTTCCAGATGCAGGAGGACATATGCCGGAAAATATCTCGTTAATCAAACTGAAGATGTCTCATCTCAAATTTCATGTGAATCTAAAATAGAAACGATCAGAAATAGTTAGGGTCGGCCTCTGTTTGGCTGAGGCTCTTAGATTAATTTTTGAACCATAAACTTGACCTCAGTCTGACATCATCTCTTCCCGCACTAAACTGTAGTTATATTTACTTTCCCCATTTACAAACCAGCAGAAAATACAGCATGAATGCGCTGCCATGTTTCACTGGAAGCGGGTTTCTGCAAGGCAGCATATGTCAACCACATTATAGCTTCTCATGTACAGGGCCAGGGAGTGGATGGACAGACCTTGAGCCCTTGCGAGCGGTTGTGGACAACTGTGTTAATGTGCCACAGTCTGGTTACAGCCTTTCACATACAGTGCACATGCTGTAGGCTATGCCCTCATGTATGACCTATAGGATTTGGCTGATATGTCAGTTTGCTGTTATTTCTTTATTAAGAAAAATCAAGCGGATAATCAAATCAGTATACAATTTTACACCACAATTTTCACAATCTGCATTATCACAGTTTGACAAAAAAAAAAAAAGATAATTGCAATATACCTTGAACTATTTTGTTCGTTGCTGGGGTGTGTTTAATATCCCTCTGCCATGATGAGATTTTGCAATTTCAATGCTAATTTCTCCTCAACTGTTGGTAGCATCTGCAGACCAGTGGGACATGTACTTTCTGAGTATATTTATCTTCACGTGACTAAAGCCTGCATCCATGCATCAACATGCTAACATGCTCAAAATGACTATTCAAATATGCCGATTTCTGGTTTCAGAGACATCTCACACAAAAGTCGACCTTAGATGATTCATGTTTTGTGCATATCCATCACGTAGATGCTGATATTATACTCGCCCAAAATTTCATGCCCTGAACTTTTGTTGCACTCATCAAGGAAATGACCCTGTGCTGTGTGGAACCGGATTCATCCAGTGCATCTCTTGGCCACAGTTGTGCAGCAATGTTGTAAGCAAGTAACCTGCTTCATGACCCATACTGTTATAATGAGGTACATGTTGAGCCATACGGCAGCAGTTTTTGAATGAAAGATTCTGATTTATTTTGATTGAGAATCGCTGATTATTCAGAGTTTACTCAGACCTGAAATATGTCTGTTTGGCACATAGTGAAATATTGGTTCCTTGAGTCAGCTACACTTGATTGGAAAGTGTTCTGGTAATGACTAGGTACAACACATTTAGAGTTCTTTTGAAAATATAAATCAGAAGTAATGTTTACTGTTATATGAAAAAATGTTCAAAGCTGGGACTCGAGAGGATAGATCTTTTGTGTTTTAGTCCGTTTTTAGAGTTTCTGAGGAATTCCTAAATCCTGTGAAAACCAACTGCAACTCCAGTCCTGCACACGTTCCTGCTAATGCAAACACACAAGAAATGTGACACACTTCCTTTCTCACAATGGTCAAGAGAGTGGAGCAGGCAGTGTCGGTAAAGAGGGGAGAGAAACTGTAGAAAGAGAAACGCACACACACACACACACACACACAGAATGAGAAGGAGGACAAAGGAAACACGTGGGATGTCTTTCCAACTTAGAGCAAAGTGATGTGATTTTGTTGTTGTTTGACCCACTGGCTGGAAACTTCCCATCACATCCACCACAGCAGTGTGTGACTCACCAGCATATCTGAATCTGACTGCAAAAATGACTCATAGCTGATTGTTTGAATGTCATCAGAGAAAAATGGCTTTGTGAATAGATGGGACTGCACAGGACACGAATACTGACACAGAGGTCCGCTTTCATCTTACACCCTCTGCGTACGCTGTGTGTCACTGTTCATGCAGAGTAAGGACTTCTTCAAAGGTGTAGTTTTATTTTTAGGGAGCTTCACATCTGCTGCCACTGGCTAATAAACAACCAGCACAGAGTTGCCCGAAACCAACCTGAAGTAAACTGTAGATCCTCCTGTCACAGCTCGCCATGCAGTCAAATGAGAGGTTTGAGGAAGCTTGCAGGGAGCATCTGGAGGCAGTTCATGGCTTTCAAAGAATAAAAACAAATTTATTTTTATTGCTGAGACATATTCAAGTGGAATCTGGTTTGTTATGCAGGCGTACATGCAGATTGAATGCAGATTTAGCACTGGAATAATGAGTATTTTTATGCATTTATGAGAGCACATGTGCAGTGGGTGGGTGAGCTTGATTGAAAGGCCAAAATGTTATTCTTCATTGCAGCTGTGACATGAAAAGTCAGTCTTGTGAAACTCAATTATCTGATCACAAATACACATGTGCAATGTCCTAATCAGTCATGCTTCTAATGTACAGATAAATTCTCCGAAAATCTATCAGATGTCACGGTTCGAGCTGCTGGATGATTCGTAGCAATGCTGGCTATCTGCAGGATTCTATAACCGCAGTATATGGCCTTACATTGATCATGTGGGAACTAGAGATAGCAGCAGCGCAAATGCCAATGCCTCAGCTGAGTTCAGCCATCTGGTTTATGTGCTCATAATCATACCTTGTGTACACTCTCACCCTTCAGCTTTCACTCCATTCAAAAGGTTGACTTTCTCCACATTCTGTGATAGAGGACATCCTGCAGACTCTGCTGTGAGAGTTACCATTACAGAGCACATTCAGGCATTTGAGTGCTGATTGCCTGCAGACTGTCAATCTGACTCCTATGCAAATGAGAGCGCCGTGACAGGGGTCATTAAATCTTGGTGATTATTTAGAGAACTAATGGTCGAACATAATGATCCGATGAAATGTGTCTCCAAACTGCAGTTTGAAGTAAGATGCATATGGGCTGAGGGCAACAGGGAAGCTGGAGGAGAACTGAGCATGACAGTGCACAACAAAGCCTCAGTAACAAAAGCTCTTTTATAGAAATTCTGGCTTCTAGAAACATCTTTCCTTTCACTTCTGATGTACTGATCCTTCTTGTAAATTCAACCGTTATAACAAGAAAACACAGAAACACTCTCTATAAGTTTAACATAAAAAAGACTGTAAACAAGACAAATTTATAATTTTTCATTAATTATATTTTTACATTTAGACAGAACCAGATTAATTTGTAGCATTTAAGCTATTGAATTCATTTAAGACATAAATTCTACAATATGTTTTAAATGCCTCAGGGAAGATTCTGTCTGTAATGTCTTTTTCTCAGTTTGACATCCTAAGGTCCCCACAGTGTGACGCCACTGTGTTTTACAGCCTCCCTGATGCGCCGGTGACAGGCCTGTTTATCCTCCATTAATCTCTCTCCCCTGCTTTTACCCCCCACTTAATGGTGACATTTATCCTATTAATGTGTTGTTTGCTGAAAAAAATTCCCCAACAACATAATCCAGAGCCAAGGTTACTAATGTGTGTGTGTGACTCCCCTGTGTGTGTGCGTGTGCAGAGATCGAAGATGATGCCAGACTGAGTGGTTGCCATGGACCCAGTGATTAATTGACGGAGAAATAAAAGCCTTACAAAAATATTGGTTAAAGACTTTGAATGGGAGAGAAAGTGAAGACATGCACAGAGAGAGAGAGAGAGAGAGAGAGAGAGACAGAGGTTTATATTTCCCCTCAGGTTATAAGTAAAAATTCATTCAGTATCATAGTCTGTCCTTTCTGAGCTGTCATACTGTTAAGTACTGCTCTCTAGTGATCACATACTAAACTGCAGTTTGATTGTGTTGCAGCACTAAAGAAAGAAGCCAACAAGTTTTTTACAAATAATGTCAGTAAAGAGTTCAGATTCTTTGCTTAAGTAAAATTGGCAATATCCATTTTAGTTCTCCATTTAAAAATTTCCTTATGTAAAAGCAACAAAAGCTAATCCACTTAATATACTAGAAGTGACAAAGGTAAAATCATAATTTTTGCAGAATAGTTCATTTCATTACTCCATAAAAAATCATCATATTTTATCATTTAATTATTTAATTTACAAATTGACCAGTAACTATAGCTGTTAGATAAAAGTTGAAGAGTAAAAAGCCAGTATTTCCCTCTGAAATGTAGAGAAATGTACAAGTTTAAAAAAGACTAAGTACTCTCTGGCACTGATTTGTTTAACTCCTTTTATTTCTTCAGGGCATTTAGTAAAATAAAGATCTAACACTTCTTAAAAGAGTGAAGCTGTATTAAAATGACTAAAACTTCATTTGACTCCAAGTAAAGGTAATCATGTGTGCCAATAAAGTAGGCCCCTTGTTTTGTTCTTCAGAACCTCACACATCCAGAGTCAGTTCTGCAGTTTGTTGATATAAGGATACGTTCTTAAATACATTCTTAAAAGAAGTATAATTCACAAGTTACCAGTGATGAATTGAAGTCAATTTTCATTCAAGTGCTGCACTTCATTTGAGTACTACTACACTATATTTCAGAGCCATTATACTTCACTTTTCATACTCTAACAAAAACTCAAAATGTTTTTATTTTATTTATTTTATTTTTTACGTATTTTAGACTGTTGCATTGCTCTTCCATTTGGGGTAAAGGATGTGATTATTTCTTCCACCACTGCATTAAACAATCCTTGGCCGTGTTGCTGTAGTACCCGGTAGATGGCGAGTTTTCCTGGTCCTGGTCTGACCGGATATGACTCGCAGGGATCTCGGAGCTGCAGCTTCTCAAACTGTGGGCGTTTTTTTTCCCTCAATCTTGACTCCAGAGTTTTTTTTTTTTCTCCTGGGTGTTGCCTGACCGGTTTACGGCTTTGGAGTTTCACTGGGGTGCCAGCTGAGAAGAAGACGACTGAAACCGGATATTTTCTGTAACGAAAACATTGTAAACTTTTTGAAGCGCAGTCGAAGGCCCTGGTATTTTGTCCACGCTTTACTTTTCAGGCCACACAGCACCGGTTTTATATTAGCCGCTGTTAGCTTGCTAAGCTAACCGAGCTCGAGCTGCTGTAACGTTGGCTGGGTCGCAAGCGAGAGAGCCGTCCGATGCAGGCCATTAAGTGTGTGGTAGTGGGGGACGGGTAAGTTTAACTATCTTTTCTAGTTTTCCTTTTTATCTTTACTTTCACCCCTAACGTGTCCGAGTTTGACTCGTATGGTAACGATTGTAAAGGCAACGCACGGTTGTTTTCGTTGACCCAGTTACCAACAGTTGGCTAGCGACTAACAAGCCTCGGATAACATGCCAACATGAGCGACAGCTGTTGTTGTGCCCGCTCTCCAGTCCAGCTGGGTCAGACAGATTTATCCACATGCTCCGGTTAGGTGTGACTGGATGGGCCACAGCATGTCATTTATTAGACATGACGCAGGCTGACATTTCTACAGTTCGTTTAACTTACTGCTCGTCCTATATTAAAGCTGTGGATTGAAGCTGTAGCTGTAAATGTATGTTTGCTGTTGTGGGCAGTTTGTGTGTATTTTTTTTTATTTTTCATCAGCCATTCTGATAATCTGTTTAGCTACTTTTGGCCGTGAAACAATATATTTATTCGTTTACAGGAGTTTAGATTTAGAACAACTGACCTTTTTTTTTTAGATTAGTTTCAACTTTATTGTCATTACACATGTACAGGGACAGGGTAACGAAATGCAGTTACAGCTGCAGATGGTCACAGCTTGTGACCATCACAGCTCACAAGCTGTGTTTCAAAAGGGTTGATCTATTTTACTGTTAAATATTTTTGTTTAACAAGAGCAGCTTTTTTGTGCTTTGCTGTACCAAAAAACTAAAGAATGAAAATGTCTAATTGAAATAATTTTCATACAGAAAATGAGCGACTGTCGTCTCGGTTGACCATAAATCTCAATTTAAACTTCTTTACACAAACTGATTTTAGATGGTAGGAGTGAGTGTGCATTTCTGGTTAGAAAGATCATGATCTATTTCAGTTCCACTGTGCACATTGTCACATATTTGTATAGTTACACTTCTGCCATTTTTATTGTTTGACTTTAACATCATCCCTTAGAGGAAACTTTTTCCAGGACAAGACTAGGTACATTTTAGCTCAGATTATTATGAGAATGTTGGACAAAACAAGATCACCTGCACAATACTAACACTAAGTTTTGTCAGAGGTAAATAACAGACTGCAAACAGACAGCCCTGAAAAATAGAATGATAGAGGATACACCTATAATAAAGATAGGAACGTATTTCCATTTCCTTTGAAAGAAAGAATGAAGAAGATCATCCATATTTCAGGTTAAACCTGTCTTACATGACTTGTAAGACAGGTTGACTTCAGGCAAGACAGGTTAAACCTACAAATATTACTGAAATCGGTGTTTTAATGTCACTGAAGAATTTACTGTAGCTATTAAAACTGAGAGAATGAGTGTAAATTGAGCTTCACTTCTTCTGATTGTATTTTCCCCACTCTCCCTCTCTGACCCCTTCTCTCCTCCCAGGGCTGTGGGTAAAACATGCCTGCTCATCAGCTACACGACCAATGCCTTCCCCGGAGAGTACATCCCCACAGTGTGAGTAACACAAACACACCTGTCATCAACACCTAAGTCAGTCATTAAGTAAATTCTCAGCAAATGTTTTAACATATATGCACAACTGTATCTCCTCATCATATTATTCATTACAAAGTTGTACATTATAGTATAACTGTAACTCAAAGACATTTTTTCTTAAAAGAAAACATAATGTGCACCTTCCTTCCTACAGCTTCGACAACTACTCTGCCAATGTGATGGTTGATGGGAAACCGGTGAACCTGGGCCTGTGGGATACAGCAGGACAGGAGGACTACGACAGGCTCAGGCCACTGTCCTACCCACAGACAGTATGTATATATATATTTTGCATCCATACACACACACACCAGTAGTACTGGTGTGTACTGGAGACAACTGCCTGTCTCTGTCCACTGTTCTGCACAGACTAGTATCAACCAGACAATGTTAGCATGAACTCTGGTTTCACTTTGCCAGCATTGATTTGGAGTTATTCACTGACCCGTAATACTTAAGACAGAGTCTGTGCACTCAGCAGAGTAGAGCCTTGTATCCACAGTACCTATACACTGTCTGGTGGATGGCTGAGCTCTTGTTTGCCCTCTTTGTCCTTTGACTAACAAACTGGTCTCTGTGCCAGAGACTCGTAGGGAGCTGAAAGTTGGAGTCAGTTTGTATTTAACCACCCGAACCAGTCCAGCATTAAATTTGTGTATCTATTTGATTAGCTAATTTTTAGAACTGGTTAAAGGAAGTTTTTAACCTTATGCTGAAAGTTTGTCTCTTGTAATGTTGCTGTCTTCAAATGTGGCTAATGGTATAATTTTCCCTCCTCAGGATGTGTTCCTGATTTGCTTTTCACTGGTCAGTCCAGCTTCCTTCGAAAACGTCCGCGCGAAGGTGAGAACAGCCTGCTCTTTAAAGGTGTTACCTTTGCCTGTGATAGTAATGTTAAGCTTTTTTTTTTCAAATCTTAAAAACTCAGCAAATGTTTTCCAGCATGTTTCATGGGTCAGATCAGCATGGGTGGAGAAACAATTACCTCAGTTTTGTGAGTGATCCAGATGGTGATCCAGGATTTCAGACTTTCCATTTTTTCAGACACAGCTCTAAAAGTGAAAGATAAAAACTTGACTTCAAAATGAACTCGACAGAAAATGTAGCATGTTTTCTCCCTAATTACACAATTACTCACAGAAGCAGATTTTTAGTTCTTGTCCTGATCTCATGGTTTCTAAAGAGATATATCAGGATAAAAATTAGTAATTTTCTGTTTGATATAATGATAGAGCCATAAAAAGTAAAAATATATTTCCTGACAAAAAACTGTTATCAGCCTTTTGGCCTTTGTTTTGTTGATGTTTTTTTTCTCCCCAGTTTTAAAGCTGCTTCAGAGATAATAGTTAAATTGAAGGGGATTATTTGGGGTTCAGCTTGTAGAGTAACAGGAATAAATGTCAGACATCGTAACAGCAGGACTGAACATTGTTCAGTGTTGGTGGAACTTTGTGTCCTCTTTTCGCCCCTGAGTTCCTCAAAGGTCACATCATGTTGAATTTGAAAAACAACCAGGAAACCAAGAAAGAAATCTTTTCTTTTCGCAACCCGCCCACATTCCACACATTGTTTCGTATTGTCCATCTGCATCCTGTAGCCTCTGACTCTGTCCTCCTCCCGCAGTGGTACCCGGAGGTGAGACACCACTGCCCCAACACACCCATCATCCTGGTGGGGACCAAGCTGGACCTGAGAGACGACAAGGATACCATTGAAAAGCTCAAGGAAAAGAAGCTGTCCCCCATCATCTACCCTCAGGGTTTGGCCATGGCTAAAGAAATAAGTCAGTAGAAGCTCAACACGGTCACTAATCCATTTTTAGGTTTTAGTATAATCTGTTAGCATTTCACACTGAAAGAGCCTTTTTCTGAGGGAGTTTGATCTTCATCTTTTTAAACCCATGAAAAATGTGTCATCGGGTTTTGCGTGCAGAACTCCACCATAACATCATTAAAATGTAATAATTTGCTCACACTATAGTTGTGGCACCTAATTTTTCAACTATAAGCTATTGCAGGGTGTGATCCTTAAATAATTTGAAAAAATGTTACATTTAAGGTCTTAAAAACCACCAAAATATTGTTTACCATTATTGGAATCCATTAATCATGTTTTATTTACATTAAATTACAGAAGATTGTCATTTATTTTTCCATCATCTAAGGATTTAACTTTATGAACATGCCATTAAAATGGTTTGGTTTTGGAATTATTTTTATTATTATTTTACTCTTTTTGTGGTTCATAGTTCATATCTTACTCAAGTTATATAATACTTTTTAACTTTATGATCTTGCCACGCAAACATAAAACCATTTAGTGACTGAGCTTTTTCTCTTGCTTTTTCTGTTTCTCTCTTCTCTGGCCCCCAGGTGCTGTGAAGTACCTGGAGTGCTCGGCTTTGACGCAGCGCGGCCTTAAGACAGTGTTTGACGAAGCCATCAGGGCGGTCCTGTGCCCCCCACCCATCAAGAAGAGGAAGAGGAAGTGTAAAATATTGTAATGGAAAACTGCAGGGAGTAGAAAATGAAGTCAGAACTCGCTTACTCAGAGGGAAGAAAATGATGTCTGGGTTCCCCAAATATCTGTTCACCCCCCTGTGTCCTTGCTTACATTAGAAGCTCTGGTAGATCAGACTTCATCTGAAAGAACTTCACAGATTTAAGCAGCGCTGAAGGTTTTTAGTCAGGTCTGACTTGTGGTTTCTTACATCTGTTTAAGTCCTTTCAGATTGACAGGAATGAAGTGACTTTGCTAAGGCCTTGGGGAATGTGAGGGTGGGGGAATTTGATTTGGGATCTGGGGTTGATTAAGGAGAAAGAGGGAGGATTTTACACACACACAAAAATATGTCATTTTTCTGAGACATTGTGAAGAATCACTACTTGAACGTGAATTTATCATGAATTTACCGTAGATTTAACTCTATAAAAGAAGGAGGTCCTGCACAGCGCTCTTTCCCCTACACACTAAGAGATTCCTGCTGCCTTGATGAAATTTTACTTTGAGATAAAATGTTTTTTTTAGAAGCTCTAATTTCTCCTTTTTTTTCATTGTCAGTCTCTTGTCAGCTGTGGTTTGACAGACCGTTTTGTTTACATGTGTCATCTGACGAGACTGAGGTGCTGCCAAAACTCAGTCAACGGTCATCACTTTGTAGTCGCCCCATGAACACTAAAATGTTTTTTCTTCCTTTTACTTTTGTGTTAACCTTCCTTCAATGCAGTTATGAAGAAGTTTAACCCTTAAATGACTTAATTGACTTGTAACGTGTTGTAGCAGCTGCTAAGTTAAGTAATAACTACTCTCTACATTGAGTGAGCATTTCAAACACAGTCTCTGATAGATATTTAACAGGTAATTATTTTGTTTCTAAAAGATTTCTAGATGAATCCATTGCTCTCTTCCCTCTACGTGTTAAATGAATACACACAGTGTTTTATGACTGATTGTCGGGCATGTGAAGGTGCAGTGCAGTCACGGCTCATTCTCTATTTATGTGCAACGGTTAAACCCATCATTTCAACTAAATTCTTGCTCAGAAAGTGCTTTGAATATTCAGGCTTTTTATGCAGTGTACAATGTTCATATTTTCTATCATAATGGTGTGTAACCATATCATTGTGACCCCATCTATTACTGTGTTTGATGAAGTGAGCCAGTGTATCAGCACTCAATGGTTGTAATTCATTTTACTGTCTTTGTTGTACAGTATCATCAGCAGATGCGTTTTATTTTGAAATGAGCAGTGATCAAATTGCACGGGTGCTCCGGTGAGCCACTGTAAATCGGGACTCATTTTATCAGTGTTTCAGTGGCACAGAGGAAGTGCACACTTGGATTTCCTTTCTTGCTAAATGTGGTTTAATTTTCATATAGTAATATGCTGATTTTTTTTTTTTAAAAAGCAGATAAATTCATTGAAAATGATCTGTTGTAGTGTTTTATCTTTTTTCCAAACACATAGAAAAATAGTATGTAAGAAAATATAAGAAAAAAATAATTTCCATCATACTTTCCCACGTCACAATATGTCTCGATCAGTTTGTTTGCCATAGAGGTTAAACAGAGAAGACTGAAGTATGTGGCTGCTTCATGGTTTGCTGATTTTGGCTTTCCATTGGTCAAATACCAGCTTAGCAGACACTGCATCTTCAACTCCCATTCCTGTCACAAAAAAACAGATTCAGTTACATTGGATACCATGAAAATATAGTTGAAATCGGGATTCTTAGAGTATAATATGACATACCGAGGGATTTGAACACAGTCGTCTTATCTCTGTGAGCAGGTTTAGTCCCATTAATAACATCTCCGAGCTCTGCAAACACCCCCACCTGCAAACGAGATCCACATCAAATTTTTTTTCCAAACATACTCCACAAAGGGAGACAGTAATACACCCCTTAGTTATAGCACAGTGACGGACTGACCCCAGAGAGTATGATATCACCAGACTCGGTCATTGCTCCCTCTCTGCTGTCAACGTACACCACGGCCCCCTTCATCAGCACGTCGTCCAGCTCCCGCCAGTTTGGCCTGCAGGCTCCCACCGCTGCTCAGCGAAAGGAGGGAAACAGTGTGAAGTAATTAATGTTTATTTACAAAGTTTCAAAAATCTGAAAAATGTAATGTCACTTGAATTCTGGGCATTTTTGCATGATGCTAATCTAAAATTCTCACATCTTTCCTCTTTAATTCTGTTCCTCACCTGCCACATGGGCTCCTGGTTTGACCCACTGACCAAAGAGCACCGGCTCAGTACATCTGGTCACTGTTACTATGGCGTCTGCTCCCCTCACCGCCTCCTCCACGGAGACGCATACCGTCACAGGACCACTGACAGAGTGCGTAAACCTCTCAGCTCTCTCTTTTGTGCGACTCCACACACGCACCTGGGGTGAACATCCAGGAGAATTACAACAATTAATGAAAAACCAAGACAAGCCAATCCTGGCTCCAGCTACAAACTTTGTACAGACATGACACTGATATCAGTCTTCTCAACTAATGAAAGCAAATAATATATAATGATAAATAATACTGTATTTCCCATAATGCCAAACTATAGGCTGCCTTTAAGGTAATTTAAGCAAAAGCTGGATTTTATAAAGTAGAACAGCTTATGGTTTATATGTGTATATTTCATTGTCAGTCCCATGCCAATAAAGTGGAACGACAAGTTTTACATTACAATATTCATAGCACACAATTAACATTCTGTGAATATAATAACACCCTAGATTCTTTAGGTTCATAATAATTATATTTTGTGGTGGGAAACACTGGGTTGCAAACATAAAGTATATTACTCCACTTGCTATTCATACATGTAACTGTATGTATATGCATAACTGTACCTCTTTAAATGAGAACATTTCAGTGAAGGCATTGTAATGACTCAGGGCCTGTTTGCCGGTTCCCAGGATGGCCAACACCTCTGCCTCCGGACGCATCAACA